>NW_010973325.1:698845-770946 GCF_000737465.1 Haliaeetus leucocephalus
GTTTATAGAGACAGAATCAAAATTTTTTCCTGGAATATCAGTGTTGTGTGCATTTAAAGTGTTCTAGTATGTCAGTGGTAGCTTAGGCTGTTGGTAGACTGGCATGGCATTGAAAGAGTTGTAAAATAATTTATTAATATATTTTCTGTTTCCTAATCAGGACTGGATATCTCTTTGGTCTTTGCCATACGATAACAGTGAAGAACAAGCTGCTTCTCAGCTAGGTCTGGCGTGGCTGATTCCTTTATGGGTGGACAGAGACCCTGAGGTTAGTTAACGCAATGTTAAGTTGATATCTTATTTTTACCCTTAAGTATTTGCAAAATTTTTGTTTCATTTTGTTTTGCATTATTTAAAATGCTACTGACTATATCCTAAATAACAGTAACAATAAAGTTAAGGAGAATGTTTCTATATAAATGTAATCTGAGAAATTCTTCCCTACATCTTCTGTCTTCTATGCTTTCATTAGTCACTGATGATCATGATTCATAAGCACCTTTCGTTGACATTGCTGTTACTTAGCTGCCAAGCAGAAATGTTTACATGAATTACAAATTTAGAGCAAATGTATTTGATGCAAATCTGTTAAATTTTGTTTGCTAAATAGAACTATTTTATGTGGTAAAATATGAAGGATATTGAAGACTATCTTAATATTTTTAAGTATTCAAAAATCTATTTTATTAATTCTGTCATTTTTAATACGCATAGTTGTGATTGTAAAGCCAGAGAAATATAGGAAAAGAGGTTGTTACTTTTTAAATTATTCCCATAAGCTCCAGATTCAGTTGATACAACTTAATAATTTAAAAAATGTGTTGCTAATTACTGTAAGCAATATCACTTTGTGTTGTGCTTGTACATACTAGGTCAGATTTACAGCACTTGGAATAGGATCAGCGCTTTCATCTCTTGAAAGAGGATGTATTGCTTTAGCAGAAAGTTGCCAGAATATTTCAGGAGGGCTGTGGGGAACAGTGATAAACATTCTTCTGGACCAGTCTGAATGTAGCATGGTACGCAGGGAGGTATGTTTCTTGTGCCCGTCTGCTGTCTTAGATTGTCAAGTTTTTTTTCATTAAGGAGGAAAGATTTTTATTATTATTATTTATTTTTTATTTTATGTATCTATTCTGTGATGCTGCACAACACCTACTGCTTTGTGAGTTAAATACTACCTAATTAAAATAAATGTTTAGTTCCTTATTTAGAATTACTCAAGAGGCAACAAATACAGGTGACTAGTGTAAAAGCAGAAATCTAAACAAGACAAGTGAATGCACAAAAACTCCTAAGGCTTACTCAGGCAGATGAATAGGTTGCTAAAGTGTAACAAATTAGCCCAGATTTTAATGGCTGTTTTGTTCCACTTATGAACACTTTGGTGCGTACTCATCACCTGATGTGTAGTAAGTACCTCTTCATTGCAGACATGAAGTAATCTAATTTGCCTAGGCACTAAGTTTTATTTGTGAGAACTGAAAGTTTGTACTTGGGTAGAACAGCACATAGAACATTTATAATACTATATTTAAACTGTGTATGCCTTTTTTTTTTTTTCCAACTTTCTATCAACTCTAGTAGTAAGGTTTTTCTTGATTTCCAATGACTAAGAAAGAGCAACTGTGACAAATAGTGGGTTAGTTTCTTCCCAGCTCTGTTGCTCAACTAATTACATATTCCAAAGTAATATTTTGAATTTATTTGTGCAAAATGCTTTTGAGAATGTATGCTTCATTGTTTTAGTTAACTTCTAAATCATTTTAGTAGTCTCATAAGGGTCAAGTTATTGACAAAAGATTGACAAAATAAGAAAAAAGCAGTTTCAGTCCACCCACATATACACGTGATATGTGTGTAATACAAATTAGAAAAACACACATGCCATATATTTAAAAAGGAAAATATTTGGAACGTATGTGTCTGTCCCAATGTGTTCCCTGCATTATCCCAATTATTTTATAATAATTAAAAAACAATACATGAGGACAATAGAGTGAAGGGTCGTAAACAGTTAACCAGGTTTTCCTGCTCAGGGATTTTTTCCCATTACTTCTTGTTATGTAATGCTTATTCAACAGGATTGACTGTATTGGAACAATGATGAAAGTATTTTATTAAAAAAAAAAGTTTGTTTCCTAGTGACTTCTATTCCATCTCTTCCTTGTCTTTTTTTCCTTACCAGCCTTCTCTTCTTCTAATGACATCTATCGTAGGTGAAGTTTGAGGGTGTTTAGGTTATACCCTTCTAATTATTCTTTTTTTCCAACATGAACATGAAAATTCTTTGTGTTTTAATATACGGCTAAAGCAATGGAATAATATGTAGACTGTGGTGTTCAATCTGATGTGGTTTTTTGAACTGTAATGTCTAGATGGCAATATTGATGCTTTCATTTCTTTCAGGCCGCTTTTATTCTACAAAATCTCCTTGTGATTCCAGTTCCTACAGAAGATGTGAAAGATTGTCTTTGGCAAGTGAGTGACTATTGCATTTGATGAGAAAGGTCCTAGTGTTACAGAGAGATGTTATCTGATACAAAAACTTATGTCAGTATACCTATAAAATATAAACTTAAAAAAACCCTACATGTCGAAGGTAACATTTTGGATAGAGAAATATACAAATAGGCAAACTTCTTTCAGACTTCCAGCAAGCTCAAGAAAAGAACCAAAGTTAGTTTGTATGTATGTTACATTCCATGAATATAGTATCTTTTGGCTCCTAGGAAAATTGCTTACTTACATAGTATCATTAATGTGGGTAAAATAAATGACCGGCTTCTACCCTAAAACATTTGGAATGCAACATGATTTGAGGGCTATGAGGAAGAAGAAATGCTGAGAATATGGTGTTTATAAAATGTTTTGAAAGAAATATATAAGTGATGAGAAACAACCCTTTCCAAAGACAGATGAAACCACTTGTTGCTTAAGTCAATTTAAATGCTTCTTGAAAACATAACCCCTTGCTCAAAGCAGGGTGAACTAGAGCAGGTTGCTTGGGGCTGTGTCCAGTTGGATTTTGAGTATCTTGAAGGATGGAGACTCCACAATCTCTCTGGGCAACCTGTTCTAATGTTTGACTACCCTCACAGGGGAAGAAGTTTGTTCTTAAGTTTAAATAGAATTTCTGGTATTTCAATTTTTGCTCATTGCCTTTTGTCCTGTCATGGGATACCAATGAGAAGAATCTGTCTCCCTTTGCTTTCTCTCATCAGATATTTATACAAACCGGAGACTTTTCCAGTTCTGACCTTGAGTCAGTCATCTCATGTTACCTTCAGCAAGTCTGGTTCATTTTACATAAAGATCTTTCAACCCCATTTTTCAAATTTTTGTGGCCTTGATACCTATTCTTTCTGTCTGTCTTGCTCCTTCCAGTATGTGAGATTGTACCTATATGAGAAGTGTGTATGTTCTTTTTTGAAGAAATTTGCAGATGCAACCATATCCTGTTTTATCTGTTCCTTTCTGCAAAAGATCAAGTTAGTGCTGAAAGACATTCCTCCTATTTTACTAGGATAAGTTATCTATGATTCAGCTGCACCCAAAATCAATTATGCTATCGCTTGCAGAGCTGCATTTTACAGTATGTCTTATCTTTTGTTTACATCTGATCATAAAGGAAAATGTTCAAGTAATCTTGTGAATCTGGCCCTTGTTTCAGTGTTACTGCTTGTAGTTTATCAATATGAATAGTAATTCTTTAAATCCATAATAGCAGGGGATTTACAAGGGGCAGCCATTGTGACTTGTTGATATAAACTCTGTTAAAAGTTGTTGAAATGTTTTAAAAAAAGACTAAGCAACTATGGTGAGGTGACAAAAATTGAATCCAGTTGTAGAATTCTGGATGAATTCCAATGCAATTAATAGAAGCTTTGAGTCAATGTGATTCTTATTAAGAAGTGCAATTTAATGGAAATTGCTCATCACTTAATAAGTGTTCATGCTGAAAGATATTATCAAACAACACTTTATGGTAACTGGTAAATTAAAACTGTTGAAAATACAAACAACAATTAAAATTGTAAGACATCCAGGATCAAATTCTATATTTCAGAGTTACTTTTTTTCCCTTGCACTGAATAAGATGGTTTGTCTGTTGACCTTAATGCAAGCAAGTTCAAAGGAGAGCTATTAAGTGGATCTCGATGAATAGCAGCAATAATGTACCATAGCCAAAGGAGAACATTATCTTTTTATCCCTTAGGCAAATAGGGCTGGAAAAGGCAAGGCTGTTAATAGAGTTTGTAGGCCAGTATCTTCACAAGAATGTCTATAGTGTTGCTGTTACCTAATTGATCTGCCTTATAGTTCATTTTGATATGTCACTTTAAAAAGTGGCATAGGAATTTTTTTTGTTGTGAGTAAAGTTAACTGGTGCAAAGTATTCTAAGACTGCAGCATACTGTGTTGTATGAAGATTGCTGAAGTTGGAGCACTGTATGAATGTAACTGATGAGTAACTCTTTTAGGGCCCTGTTGTACAGTAAAATATCTTGCATAGCTTTTTAAACTGGCGAAGGCAGTTCTAGATAGTAAAATTTTGACTAAATTTAACAAAAATTCCAAAGTATGCATTTGTCATAGTTGATACAGTCTAAGTACATTGCTGACAGTGTACAAGTAAAGTTTTATAATTCATCACAAACAGTTTACATTAAATACTACATTCTTCTTCAAAGTGTTTGTCCTATCTGTTTCTCCATTAATTGACATAAAAGGCAAATAGTGAAAATAGTCTGTTTGTATGTTACAGAAACGAAAAAGAATGAGCAGTAGCCATCCAAAACTGTGCTTATAACTTATTCTGTAACACAAAATAATTTTTCTGCTTCTACTTTATCTGTTTTTTGTTTCGTTTTCTTGGAAAGTAAGCTTGCATTCAGTGTAAATGGAAGGGTTGGGGGAGATCTAGAGCCTCCTGGGGACAAATAGTGTTTTTCAAATTACTTATTTGCAGTTGATCTACGTCTGCTCTCTCCTGACTGCCAAAGAAGGTTTCTAGTTAGCACTGATGAATTTTCTTTCCATAATTTTAACTAGTTTCTTTTTGAAGTACTGAAAGATGCCTCCTAAAACTGTCTTGCAGAATGTAATTGGTTTGAATTTTTCTCAGTCTGGGTTCTTTTGCCCATTTTTATGGTCACTCCAAAACAGGTTATGTTGTAGCTTAATAAAACTTGTTTTCTTCTGTTACCATAGAAAACACTGGAGAAATACTGTAAAAAAGGCAGTCAAATCAAACTGTTTATTTGAAATAAGACTATGAAGTCTTTCTTTTCAGGTGCAAATCCTTTGCTCTCAAAAGTTTTCCCTGAAGTCAGTATTTTAAAAGAAATGACTGAAAACCATTCTTCAAAGATAATTTCTTTCTTTTTATGTCTTGTTTTCTAAATAACTCTTTTATCATAGTAGACTGACATGTATAGATGTAGTATAATGGCAGTATACTTTAGAACAGGGTGACCTTTTCAGGACATTTACTCTTAGTATGTGCGCTCTTTTTCCAAAGAAAACTTTTTTTATTAGTTGATATCTGTTAGTAGATTTAAATGAGAAATTAAAATTGTAAGGTCTCCCGATACTTATACTGTCTTAAAACCACCAAATTACAGCTTTCTGTGGCTTTCTACTTAGCTGTTAACAAATTTCTCAGGAGCTAAATAGCTACTTCGATTTTGATAAATCATTACAGTTTTTGTGAAATATTATGATTTAGCTCAGCCTTAATAAAATCTACATTTTATTTTTGGAATCTATTAGTTATAGCCTGTAAACCAGCTATGTATACACACACACAGTTATTAGGCTTAATTCAGGGGGTTTTTGACAGTTTATTTTATGTAAAAATTCTTTTAAAGCAATAATGTTTGTGGATTTCATGTCTTCAGGGTCCCTGTGTACATGATGAAGAATCTGGCCTCTCTCAGACAGGAAAACCTGCACTTAAGGCCCTTTTGCATCACTGCCAATTCTATGAACATGTGAATCAGATGGTGAAACACTGTTACCTAGGATGTTACATGTTTGATTTGAATTCTTCCAAGGAAGGCAACCTCATCATAGAAAAAAGTGGTATGACTGGTAAGTGATGTTAATGTAATCTTGTAGTAATTTAAACCTACTTAAATAACTTCTAGTTTTGAGTAACTTACCTCAAATAATTCTTAGTAAAAATAAGAATGGCAAATGATTATATAAGCCATGAATTTAAATATGTTAAGTCAAAATATTGCTCTGAGGATTTAAAAAGTAGATCGGTCACTAGTTTAACATATCTGAGAAAAAGCTCTGAGCTGTTATTTACATCTTTAAAAAGTTACAGATGGAAAAGATGTAATAGGTTCTGCATTATATTTTCTTGATGTGTTCAACTTCAGATACATGAGTAGGAACGGACTCTAATATGCTCATGTTAGATGCATTCTAAGACATTTAAATATAACTTAATTCATAGGCTGATCAAATTTAATACTCAGATTGCATTGATTTATTTTTTTAACCTGTATACCCATGGAGTATTTCAGATCTAACTTTTATATTGACTAATAATTTTCTGAGCAATATTTCTAAGTCTTACTATGATGCATTGTGGGAACCCACATTCTTGTCTAAATGAGTATTATGATCTTAAGGTTAGAAAGCTAGCAAATTCTTCAGAGAGCTCAATCAGTAAAAGCTGTTCAAGGGACAGAAAATTAGTAAGTTTACCCTTTTTGGTTTCTTTCTTTTTTGTATGCTTAAGTTTCTCTATTTCCATCTTCTAAGGCTACAGATGTAAACAGTTCTTGTAGGTCTGCTTCTGTTAAACTTATGTTACAAAAGCATGAACAGAAGAGGAATGTTATTTCCCTTACCGAGTTATGACTTTGACAGACCCAAGGAAGAGAAATATTCTTGGTTAACTCACTGAGTTATCAGAGAAGTACCTCAGCAGTATACAAAATTCCAGCCATAAAAATCCTCAGTTTCTTCTGTGGCTGCTTTATTTATCTATAAGTGTATTTTTTTTTCAATTCCACACATTTCATTTCTCCTATGGTCCTCTTATTTGTGCCTCTTGGTAGTTCTGTTATCTGATGCGATATCATATCTAAGAGCAACTCAAACTCCAGGACTGTAGAATTTTTCAGTGAGCAGTTGAGATATGTTTTATCAGGTCATTGAAAAGCAAAGCCAAAAAAATGTTTTTCCAGGAGCTTTGAAATAAGGGGGAAGAATAAGCTATGATATTTCAGGAACAACAAACAAAATTTTTGTTTATTTAAAAAAGGGAGGAGAGAAAGACATTTGCTCTGTCTCTAAAACTATAGTGCTTGAAAGGCTTGTAAGTTCTTCATTCATGTGTTCAGAATTGTGTTGTTTATCTATAATGACCTCTTTCTGCTTTTTAGTAGGTCCCTTGTCATCTCTTAATAGAAGATCTTGCTTTGGTTTGTCTTCCTGAAACTATTTTTGTCGTTTTTTTTCCCAATGTATTTTCTTCACATTTTTCAGGAATATAAAAAAACCCCTCATCTGCAAAGTTATGTTAAAACTAAAATTAGTTATCTCGGTTTAGTAATTAGCTAAGATACGTATAGCACTTCTACTTTTGTGGGTTTTGCACTCAGAATCTGTGTAATCTAGTGCTTTATTCTTTGTTGTTTTCTAAATGTATGAAAGCCTCAAAACCTATTATTGACAGGCTTGTGCTATAAAATTTTTGGCACTCTTTATTCTGAAACAGATTTACAAATTAATTCTGCCTTCATTATATTTATGAATATGGGTTCTCTTGAAACTGCTTCTCTTAAAATGTGAATTTGAAGTTTTTTGAAGATGAGCACATCTGTTCATTATGTTTGTCTGTGAGACCCCTGTATCTTCAATACTTTTGTACTATTACATTTTAAATAAAACTAAATCTGAACTATTTCACATGACTAAAGGCTGCAACTGCAGTTTGAGCTACGTGTAGCTTTTTCCAGACTATTTTATGTTGCACTGAAAATTGTATTTTATTTATTTTCTGTTTATTCAAGGAATTTGCTGGATAAGAATTCGTAGGTACAGTGTGTGAAAACTTATATTCTGAGATCTTCAGATGGATAACTGTGGTTGGCTACTTTTTCTGTTTCATTCAAACAATCCTTTGAAAGGCTTGTTATGCTCTCTGCTGGTCTTAGAGTAATGAAAAAGAAAACTTCTTTTTTGTTCAACTGTGATTTTGATTCCTGTTTTCCTACAGATTTTGATGATTCTCTTAATCTTTGGAAGGGTCCATCCAGTCAAAGCCAATCTTCACATTCTCAGTCAACATCTGAAACTATGGTAACTTGCAGAGTAATCTATTTGTTTTAAACGTAAAGTTGTTCCTTAGATGCTTTGAAGAAATGTAACACTCTTACAAAGGCTAAAAAAAACCCCAACAAAACCCCAAACAAAACTGAAATTAAACTGAAAATCAAACAGCTGAAACTAAATTGAAATTTACTCTGAAGTAGCTTTAATATGCTAAAGAAAACTTTTACAGTTATTTACCCGAGCAAAAATAAGTAAAATAGCTTACCTTGACTAGCTAAATGCATAAGGCAGTACTGTATTCTGTAGCTTCTCACAGCAAGACGTATTCTCCAGAGATTACTTTGTAATTGGCTTTATTGACAAAATGCAGTCATCTCCATCTCTAGTTGTCACTTCTGCTTTTATCTAAACTGTCCTTTCAGAGTGAACCTATATTTACACTACACAGCTACAGAACTGGATCAATCAAAACCACATAAGTACATTGGGTTAAATATTCTGTGTCATAATAAACTCTGGATTCTGAAAATGCTTTTATAAAATGTAGAAGTGGCACAAGTGTTTGCAAGACCCAAAATAGACAAGAAAAATATAAGAAGGCAGGTGGCTGCTTGAAAAATTTGTTTCTGGCTAGGATGATTACTGCAATGAAAGGCTGTAAACATATGCTGTCTTTCAAGATGGCAAATGCAAAGGAAGAGAAATTGAAACACATTCTTCCAGTTCCAGATTAGATTTGCAATATCAGATCAGGCTGTGGAGGAAGCTTTTATAACATTCACTAGTTACCCGATAAAAATCATATATTTTCAAAGACTGCAGCATAACTCCAAGAAAACTCTGACATGTTGCACTGAAATCCATTTCTATAATTTTATATTTTCTTCAAAAATTTTTGATTTATGAATAACCATCTAATGTATTATGGAAGCCATAATATCATAGCTCAGAAGTTTCCTTTCTGTTAAACAGATGTGCTGATATGACAAAGACTGGTAAAGCACAACAAGATACTGTCTTATTTTATTGACTAAAATTGTTATGCCCAGTTTTGCTGTGGATCATGATTAAAAATAACATAGAATAGCCAGTATTGAAATTTTGTCTCAAATTATTTCACATTTATAATTTTTCCTTACAGTTTTGACTCTGTTATAAATGTATTGCTGTCTAGTACTGTTACTGTTATCTGGCACATTTCTAATAATAATTGAGGAAGAAGAATACTCTAGTTTTAAGCTAAAATTTCTTTCTGGGAAATTTTATGAATGAATTTGATTTTCATTCATCTAAAACAAAACAACCCCCCCCCAAACGCCTTAGGGTTATTTTAAACACAAGTATTCAAATTTGAATATTTGAAACTAAAATAAATGAAAGTGCATGTAAATCAGGAAGTAGATGCTAACATGAATACTGCTTAAAATAACATTTACATAAGAATCTCAGGTTTAAAAGCAGTTTCCAAATTGCTTTTTACTGAATAAATTGACTGCCATGTTCTTATTGGAATAAAAGTTGAACATATTTCATCTTGTTTTGTTCATGTTACTTTGGGGAAAAGTTAAATTTCAGCCATTCTTATCAGGGTTGAGTGTCTAATCTGTTTAAAACTGTGCTTGAGATCTCATGAGGAACTGAAGAGTTCATTACATGAAATTGCTCCAGCTTTAGTAGCTTAAAGAAAAAAGGAAAAATTAATTTGGAATCTACTAGATCAAATTAATGTATTTTTATTTATGTGTGTAAAGTAACATCGTAGTTTAACATAAAAGCACAGCTCTACAATTCCATTTAACAAATGGACAACTAATTATTTAAAGTGGAAAGCACAATGTAACACTAAGATACAGTCATTTGTATCAGTCTCCCAGATGTTGTAGAATTCATGTTCGCTAACATTATGCCCTTACAGTTAATGTAAGAGAGTTTTATTTGTTTTTTGTTTTGTTTTGTTTTACTCCTTCCCCTGATACGTATGAAGATTTCACACAAAAATTTTGATTGTCATTTATAGAAGTTAATTTAATTTCCATTTGTCCTTCATGGACCTTTTTAGCAGCTGTAAACTCTTGTTTTTATAACCTAAGTTTCTTACCTTTAAAAAAATACTGGTGCTGACATGACAGATGGTAAGTTTCCAACCTGGAAGGCAAGATGCAGAGGTCTGATGTTCCAATGCCAATATTAATTAGGAGAAGAAAGATAGAGGTAGGGAACTGAGGCTAAATACAAACTGTATTTCAGCAGGCAGTTAATGACTGTCAATTGTCTATCTAGTAAAGTTTGGAAATACTTCTAAAAACTCAAACTTGTCTTGAAGTCAGGCATTTGCAATTTATTCGTATGTAACTTCAAATTTTATGTTCCTACAGTTTGGCCCAAAGACTTCCATTTTGATGGATGAGAAAAAGAAATACTTTTATGAAGTCATTACCAAAAGTTTGTAGAAGTTTGTCTCCAAATTTTATATATTGATGGCACTAAGATGATGTAGTTATTCCAAGCCCACTAGATGGCATGCTTTCCCCATCGCAGATGAAAGGGAGTCTGCAGGTCTTACTGAAGGGGAAGATGTTTTTCTTTGTGTATGGTACAGGTTTGATGACAACAGCCACAAATAATTGAGAGTTACCAGCTATCAAGCCAAATAGAGTTGTTCCTATCAGAAGCTCTTCTCTGATATTTTAATATTTTTTTTTTTAAAAAGTTCTAAATATGTCCATATCCATTAATTTCATGAATGTCAGTCTAGAAAGCTGAAACTGGGTTTTTTTTCCTTCAGTAAGCCACATCCTGAAGATCTTTGCAGAAGCAAAAGTGATGTCTTTTTATTGAATTATGTTAATTTCTTTTCTGTGAAGAGAAAAGATCTGCTGAATTTTTTGTTTTTAATTTTATATTTGAAAACAGTTCTGACAAAAAGACACTTTAGTTTTCTCTGTTTTCAGATTTCATGTAACCAATACTTTGATTGAGCTATCTGCTATCAAAGGGTGATTTCACACAGGGTTCATATAACCTTAAGTAAAAATAGTATCTAAATTACTTTTTGGCTTCATCTTTTTTTTTCCCCATCCCCAAATTTTTCCCCAAATTTGCAGAAAGTAAAATCGAGACAATTAAAAAGCAAATACATTAATAACAGAAATCTTTCTGTTTTAGTTTAGTCTATAAAATAGTCTGTCAGAGGTCTTGCAGAAGCCATAAGTACAATTTTGCCCGTTTTATAGAGTAAAGAATAGTAACGTGGGGATGAAATCAATGATTCAAGGTCACGTAGAAGAGAGCAGCAGAGCTGGATTGTCTGTAATCTGTTAACTCATATACTCTGCACTATACTCGGTGTCTTTAAGATCTCAGTGGATTACAGATTTTTGTCAAATTTATCTTTATTTTTCTGTAAATTGGAATGTGGATACTGCAAAAAGTCCAATTCTGAGAAGATTAAAAATCTATGTCTTTTATAGAATTCATGGTTTAAACATTAGCTCAAGTTATCATTACAGAGAACAAATCCTTATTCTTGTTTTAACCAACATGTTGTTTTGTGTTTAATACGTATGATTGAGAACACCAATCAGCATGGAGATACTTGCTTTGCACTGCATAAATGCCCTAGGGCTGTTCTGTGCCCAGGACTGCTTAGCAAAATGAGCAGTTATTTAAAAACTTGAGCTAAAAATGCTGCAGGTTAAAGATCTACAGATGTTTCCCAGATAGCTTTAAGTCATGGCCATTCTTTCCTATGAAATCTTCTTTCTATTTTATAAAAACGTGTGCTTTATTTTCTGGAACCATGGTTACCAGAGTGCTATACAGTTAAGTGATTTAAACCTTTGAAAAGAGGACTGAATGGAATTAATCACTGCGAGCCCATTAAAGCAATGCCAGAGGCATTTTTATACTAGAGGTTAAGAAATGACCTTTTATTCATTTCTAGTAGATAAACAGCAAAACCCTCACTCAGACAATTTTTGTATTCTTTTGTAATAGTTCTAATCTGCGGTCATCATCTCCCCCCCAACCCTTTCTTTTCCCCAGTTAAACCCCCTTCAAAGTGTGTTGTTTCACTGTTAAGCAACAGAATACTTCATTGCTCCCAGAAAGAATATGGCGGCAGTAGTAAACATCCTTTACTAGATACAATGTCTCAGATCCCCAGTTCATCCTTATCAAAGGTGATTTATAAAAGCAGTAATATCTTTTCTTTCCTGGAAGGCAGAGCATTGTGGAAACAACTTCATTGTGTTACTGTATGTTTTCTGTTAAGATAGCAGAAAATTTCTGGTTTTAACCTGTGTCCCACTGTGAAGCAATTACCAATAAATGTTCCATCAGTGCAGGAAGCTGATACTTTTCTAACCAGATAAAGCTTTTATTGATTTTTTTTTTTTAACATATCTAAGACCTTATTTTTATTTCTTTGCCCAAAGTGTTTAGACAGTTTTAGAAGATGGAGAAAGAATTGCTGTGCAATGTAGAAGATATTATTTGCTAGGATGTGAAAGCTTTTATAAATTCATAATAAATATCTTTAAGATGACTCTCAGCATAGTAATAATTTTAAGGCTTTACTTGTTGCTGAAGAACCATATGGACTGTTAGAAGTTGGGTTTGTACTTTTTAAGACAGAGTTATGGGTTTTTTGTTATTTACTAGAGTACTTGGAATTGAAGTATAGTGGTGAATAAATGCAGAATTTACCATGTGTCAAGATGGATTGTGTTACTCATATTAATAATAGATTTTAATAATTATTTAAATCAGCAAGCATAAAACTTTAAATAATTTATTTCAGTTAGCAAATAAGGTTTTTATTTGTATAATCTAAATAGGATTTGAATTTCACTTGGTCAGTACAATTTGGTTTGGCATTTTGCTAACAAGAAAACTATTTAGCCAAGCATGTCCGAGTGTTTATGTGACCCAAGCTATATGTGAATCCTGGGTTTCAGACACGCACCCCAAATCTTACTGTAGCTTGTTTTCTGTGTTACAATAACCTTCTATTTTTTCTGAGGAACAACTGAGCATGCTTGAGGAGAAAGATTCAAGACTGTAGGATGGACAGTAGTGGGAGACCAGAAGAAAATCGGGGAGAGAAGGGAGTTACAGCATGGAGGTGGCAACCTTTCGTTCATGCAGGGACTCTGGTCTCAAGAAAAGATGTGCTGGCAGAAGCCTAACACTATTTGGAAGTGATGGTGGGTGGGAGGTGTGGTTAAACCTTCTAGGGGATGAGAAAAGACTAAGAGAGTTTCTGTAGCTGCAAATGCTGCTGAGTAAATCAAAGCCAAACCTGGAAAGCAGTGAGCTGACTGCAAGGATACAATAGCTAGGAAGGGAGTAATCTGATTTCCTGCCCTCCACCCCTTCTGTCAATTAAGTCACTTTTGATGTTTCCTTAGGTAAAAAAATATTCCAACTGATATTTTAATAAAGCTTTAAAAAGAAAAACTTTTGAAATATTTCAGTCTTCCTTAGAAAGCTGACTGTGAGGAGAATTCTAGTAACATCATTCTTCAAGCTGTGACTGTCTTGGGATCTAATTGGATTCCCCAACATTCTGTATTCTTTACACTGTATAGTGACACTTTTGAAGATTCATCTGATGTGTATTGTCCAGCTAGAAAACAAAAAACAGAAGTGAAAAGGTGACCTGGCATGGGAGATGCTTATCCCATACCCTGAAACAGGTCACAGGTCTTGTCATGTCATGAAAGCATATTATTAAGCTGGACACTCCAGGTCTTCTGATCTCAAGCTTGTAGTTTTAACACAGTAGCAAGACCATCAAGAACTTTTAAAAGAATGCAAAATTAATAATATGATAGAAAATGTAGAATTGGTAGAAGGAACATGGTAGTATGACAGTAAAATTATCTACTGTCCTGTAAATATCTGGTATCTTCACCACGAAATGAATATATGTAAGGATCACAGGACTAAGGTTAAGAGAAGTACCCAGAGCTGGAAAGACTTTGGAACTTCAACTTTAGCTGATGACTAATGCGCTTATGATACTTTAATCTGACCATGTCCTGGTACAAATGGACAAGTGTTGATGCTCTCAGTAGAGCAAATAGTCCATGAAAAATTTGAGTTTAAATGCTTCAATAATGCCTTTCTATCTTAGTCGAAATGTAGATTGAGTCAATTATAAGGATGAAAAAGAAGGACAAAAGGAGGAATTACCAGTAACATGGGTGTTGATCAGGTTTTAACTGAAATGTTTTAGGCTGTTCATACTGCACATCTTTCAATAGTTTCAATTATTAGATGTTTATAAATTACATATATATACATACAGTGAGCAAAATTTAATCAAATTGGGTTTGGACAGTAATTTTTACATCGTTTTTGGTTTTGTGGGTTTGTTGTTTGTGGTGGGTTGGTGTTTCTCTCCCCATCTCCCACCCCTTCAGCAAAATATAAATAGAAGTCTGCTCTATAAAAGCTGGAATCAACTAGTTTCTTTTTTATGTCTTTCTAGATTCGGTCTGCATCACCGTCACTGGGGAGTGTTACTGAGCTTCGGGCAATAGTCCCAACAAATTCAACCAGTTTTATTCCTGAAACTGTAGTTGATCGGCTTATGGCGCAAGGTAAGTCAAACTGAGTTTGTGTACATGATGAATACAATGTATTAGCCTGCCCATATTATAGTATTTGTACGTGCATATAAAGCTTGCATATTGCTGGAACAGTTACCATTGATGCTTCTAGTGGTTGTTTTGGAAGACAAATGTGAAACACTTCCTTGAAAATGAGATAGGGTGAAAGACATTTGACAGAAATAAGTGAAAATGGTTCATACTGCTTGAAATGTGACTCAAGACTTGGGTTCTATTCCTGTCATCCAGTCACCCTTTCAAAACATTCAGTTTTGGTAAAGCTGTCATATACATACATGCACACACAGGCGCATGCACACAGATATATAGTTAACTTTATATGTAGAAAGGTAAAAATGTACATAATGTAAAAAAATACATAAAATTATGTGTGTAGAGAGAGTACAAATAAAAAAAAAATTCTGTTAAGGAAAGAAGTGAAAACTCTTATCTTTCCAAATTTACCGTTTATCTTTAATGATTATTAGTGCCTTGTAGAAGGAACATTTATTGCAGAAGTATTTTAAGTAATACTTTTCCTGTATCTGATTTCTTGGTGGTTGGTTGGTTGTTGGTTTTTTTTTTTTCTCTCTCATTCCAGAATATACTTTTTTAAATGTAGAGGGAACTTTGATATTTTATGGAAGAGAAAAAGCAATTTTTTTAATGTAACTGCTCTAATTAATCTTTTGTGTTTTTTTCTTTTTCTTATTAAACACATTCTAGGTCAAAGCGATACAACCACAACAGAATCTCCAAGTCAACATGATTCTCCCATGTCTGCTACTCTGTCTAAACAGCATGCTGTAGTCACACCTGCCCTTTTGTCAGCCGTTTGCAGCCTTCTGCACAATCTGCTGGTTGTCACACCAAAAGATACTAGAATCGCTCTTCAAGAAGCACATTTGCTAACAGCTCTCAGCAGGTATGAGATCAATAACTGCTGAACTACAAACAAGGTGTAGCAATAGAGGTGAAAAGTTTGAAATGAGATCTACCAGTGTTTCTTACCAAAACTGTTAAGTATATTGATCACTTCTGAAGTGTTCAAAAATGCCTTTTTTTAAAAAATACAATCAACAAAAGAAAATAATTTGGGTTATTTCTTTTTTTCACAGAAAAGGTAGTCATTTTGGTCATTGCATTTGTGGTGTCTGCCTTCTACAGGACTACTGTGTTCCTCTGGTAGTGTTTTAGGTGTTTGTCTAGGTGGCCGTTTAGTCATCCTTTTTGGAGGGGTAATTTTTTAATTTTTTTTTTCTTTAGTAGGACAGTATGTGATATAGTCAGGTATTCAGAATTGCAGATCATTTCAGTTCATTTTATGACTTTCTTCTTTGAATTGTATGCAATATTTTGAGGATGAGCCAATGGCTGTCACACTAAAAGAGAGTAAATAATGCTTGCCACACTTGGGAAAGTATTCGATGATAGACCCTAGTGTTTTGTTTCTTTTTTTAAAGAAGGAACCACTTCAAAATAGTCTTTGGATTGTATTCCATGTTTCCACTTGCATTGTAACAACTTCTTTCATCTATAGAAAGTGTTTGGAAGTCCCGAAGTGAAGCATTAAAATTAGTTCAGTGCTTTTAAGGTTTTCAAGAGCTTTTGTAGTTGCTCTTCTTACTGCGGTTAATGAACCCCCCCACCTTGTTTGAATACAGTTTATATTATTACAGAGCTATTTACTCTTCTACAGGAAAGAAAATAACCATCAAATATAAACAAACATTTTTTACCAGTGCAGTAACAGCCACTAGAATTTGTGTTAGTCTAACTATTTTGAAATAACTTTACTGCTACTATAGTTGCCATTGTGCTAGACTTACTACCAAACCCCACAATTTTAAGAAAGTTCTTAATTTATTTTTACTCTGTTTATTTAAAATGTTCTCTTCTATGGAATGTTAAATTAGTAGAATATTTAATTATTTAAGTATATTTCTAACCAACTTTGTTTTATTTTAGTCTTGTAAGTGGTAATCTGGTTGAGAGATGTATCTTGGAACTGAAAGCTCCATTGGGTCATCCATGTCATATAGAACATGTAAAAGCTCAGGTTAGAGAAGCATTTGTTACTTTCTAATTTTTTTAAATTATGAAATTAATTATGTTTGCATAATCTGTATTCATTAACATAGTCCAGACACACTGCTACAGGCTACATTCATGTGAATCTCCATGCTTTTGACAATATTTAAGAGAAAATACACTGTGTTATATTCAACACAGAACAATTAATTTCTGTGTTAGAACTATACCTAGAACCATCAAACTGAAAACCAGTTGTGTTTTAAAAATACAAATTGAGTTTAGCTGTTACAGAAATCATGTAATAGAATTTCTTTGTAAGGTATTGAAGTATGAGCCAGAAACATTTACTGACACATTTCATATATATTTCCCACAACAAACCTGGCTACTTTGCTTTGTCTCCAATCCTGCAGACACTTGCATAGTTCTCAGCTAATTTTGATGTATGCAAAGCATATAGGGTTACAGTCAATGAAACCACTTTTGTATCAATTTTAACTCTGTATATATAACATATAGAACATACTGTGTTCATGGCACAGCACCATTTTAAAGCTTCTGTTGCTCTGCATTCAGATTTACTTTGATGAAAGATACCTAGGTTATTAAGAAAATGTGTTTCTGCAGAAATCTTGTGAGAATAAATATATGTCAGGAATAATTGTTTTCCTAAAGCTTCAAATTGAGCTTCTGTTTTCAGGAAATACACATGTATTCATCAGTATTAATGACCATTTTTATGTTTTTCTTTGTGAGCTTCCGGAGAATATGATGCTGTACATATAACAAGAGTCATGACTTTCTCACAAGGAACTTTGTCACTAGAAAATTGATTTAACATGTGTGTTTCCAGACTGGGAAGTCTGTTTCTTCTACAGTAAAAATTAGGAGAACAATTTTTAATTTATATACCACTTCAATGAAATAATAGGATATATTAATTCAAAATGTTATGAATCAGTTGAGGTAATGTGAGTATTTAAATTAAAAAAAAATGTGCGGAGGGTGCAAATATATGACTTTATTTCATATCTTTTTAAAAATATTTAACAGGTGCTATTACTACTTCAATACTTGTCATCTGTGTCCAGGCTTCTGAAATCATGTTTATTGGTGGACTCTCAGCTTGTAATCCAGGATGAACTACTTAAACCTCTCTTGGGAAATAGCTTCACGATTCTTGCCATTAGCTCCAAAGATGGGTTAGGTAATGAAGTACTTTGTTTCCCATATAGCCAGACAGAGGCTGGTCTTCACTTACCTACCACTTTCATTTAACTTGACAGTTGTTGTCAGGCTTAGCTATCCAGGTTTGTAAAAATAGTTTGATTTTTTTCTTTTTCTGTATTATCTTTGCAGATACCGAGTTAACATCTGTACTTCATGAAACACGGGTAGACTTTTTCAACCTTCTAGCTACATTATTGTGGAAGACTGGCCAAATATCTTTTCCATCTGTGACAGCAGCCCTTGCAAATCATTGTACAGCAATAATTGGTAATAACTATTCCTGGATGGGTTTTAACCTAGTAACTAATAAAATAAACAAATAGAAAAGAGGGGCATTCCTGTTTAGATGCTATTAAGTAATTACCAATGGCATATCCAGAATGAAAACCAAAGTCCAGAGCTTGACTGACTTTTTCCCTTAATTAGATTTTTATAAGTCTTTCTTACATCATCAGGCTAACTTGTGAATTTATCTGGCAGTTCAAAAGTTTTGTTTGCATATATGGGTTAGTGATTCTAGTTGTAAACCTTAACCAAATGTGGCACCTGTGAGTAGAGCCTGAAATGATCCATTAGCATTTCATTTTTTTCCTTTTTTTTTTTAATCTGACATAAAAGGAAAGCAAAGTTTTGAGGGGAGATAAGAGATATCGGAATTCAAGATTATTATACAGAGTTTTGTTTGTTTGTTTTTTAATTATACCTTCATTAGTTACTTGCCTAGTCAGGGCTCTCGGTCACCAAGCTTCTCTGCCATGTTTCAACACTGAAGTATGAGCATAGTCCATTCAAGTTCAGCCAGGTGCATGTTAAGTGATCTGGTGAATCCAAATCCAATTGCACATAAAGCAGCTGATGGGTACTGGGTATTATAATTTAAGCTGTTGAATAAAGCGAGGAGAGTTCAGAAAATTGTTGAACAAATGAGTGATTTAGTAAATGGAAATTGGGTTTTTTTGTTGTTTTATAGTCGTATTAATGCAGAGCAATTAATTCATTCAAACCTATAAAACTCAAACTTTTCTTTCTTAGATTTTTAAAGACTTATCAAATGCATACAATTTGCAGAATTCCTTGTGCAGTGCACAGGTATAGCTGCTTCTTGGCTCACACACTTTCTTTGATAAGTCTTTCCGAGTTCTGAAAGCACTTAAGCTTTATTCAGAATGAAATATAAAAATTTTTATTTTTCTGTTTAACCTTTCAGATACCATTTGTGATTGTATTAATCTGTCAGCCACATATCCTGCTTTATATACGGCTAGTTTACAGTTCCTCTCTGTCCTTTTGAATGAGGAAGGAAGAAGACAGCTCCAAGATAAACAGAGTATATGTCAGAATCCAACCATTGGCTTTCTTCTGGATCATGTTGAAGGATGCCAGGCATCAGTAACTCAACTTACTGCATTAATTATTCAGGTATTTAAAATTTGACGATGTGATTGCAGGGCATATTTTTGCATTCTTGTATTTTGTTAAAAAGGAATGTCATTGCTTAATGAAAAAATCAATTGTTTCCAGTTAGGAACCAAGACATCTTTAATTTGAGACATCTATGACACTCATTTTTGAAATTCACATAATAAGCTGGAACAATTGCAGAGAAGCAGCTTCTAGGAAGTGCCTTGCAAGGCAATTATGCTGTAACAGCATGGTATGAAATCTTATGTAGAGGAGATGACACTTAAATAGAATATGTTTTGCCAAAAACTGATACGCTTTTTTTTTTCCCTGCTTTTCCAAACAAGTGATGAGATTTTTAAGGTTCAAGACGTAGGTATCCCCATTGTAAATAACAGCAATGCTGTTCTTAACAGCTGCCTTCGTAAAAACTGTGAACCAAAATGAATCATTAAGACTTCTAGTTCATTCCCTGATAGTGCAAGATCTGTGTTGTTGCACTTAAGGAGCATACATTAATGTATTTTCCAAGCTAGTTTTAAATTGGCCAGGTAGCGTATTTTCACTAATTGTTTTAGGAACTTGTTGCCCAACATAATGTATATTGGTGACAAGATGGTTTTTTTTCTAGATCCTTATTTGGAATGTTCTGTCTTGCTTTATGTAATCTCATTATTCTTATTTATACTTCTATATACTGTCCTAAATGATTCTTTTACCTCCTTTACATTTGCATCCTTCACTTATTTACAGACTGTTAAAATATCTTCCATTAGTTAGTAAGAAGAAAAGTTACACATGAAATTTGTGTCTAATTTATTTTCCCTCTCAAATTGGTTCTTTTATCTATATACTCATTGTCCTTTAAATTATGTGCAGTTTGTCACTGTAATAATAATAGTGATCCATGATTAGAAGTGTAGTGTTTGTCTGAAAGACACACTTTTCATATAACATAATGTAGCTTATGATTTCTGATGTTCTGGAGTTAGTGTCTTATATTTTTTTTTTATAAGATTCATATTTAGTGCTATATTGCTATGTAAAACTTTTTTTTTTTTCAACATGTATTAGTGCATATTGGATGGTGTGACCAAAATAATGCTTAGTATCACTTCATCTGTTCTCTTCCTATGGTTGCTGAATCCTTGTAGAATAACCTCACTCCTACCAAGACTTGTCGTGATCATCTGTCACATAATCTGTGTTCCTTTGCTGCTGTGTCACACTACTGTGGCTCTATAGCATTTATTGGGACACAGTATTTTGTTCACTGAGAACCTGGTGTCTTTTAGGGAGGAGAAACTTCCCAAGAGGATCTTTCTTGGCGTTGCTGTATAGACCACTAAAACTAGAGTTCCCTGTTTCTTTGGCAACTAATTTCAGATAACTTCTGTGCATAGAGATTTCTTGTGAGGACATGATTTTCAGAGACCCTGACAGCAAAACAGGGGACGCTTCATTGAAATCCCATAATTTGCTAAATATCCTGTTAGGTTTTTGTATTTAATACGTATGTATGTGCCTAAAATTGAACTCCTTGGCTCTAGCACAAAAAATGTGATTGCATGAAAGTATGTCTGTTGTAAGGCACATTCCTCTATTTTTGTACAAGTATACATAGCTGATTACCAATCTTTGCCAGCAAAAAGTGATGATTCTTACGGTGACAACAGAAAAAGTCTATACAATGAAGAATTGACTGCAGCCAGGCCAATGAAAGTACATCAGACTATGACATAGTTTTGAGTATCGTAAGAGATACCAGCTTTTAACTTGCTCTCTAACTGTTCAGAGCTGTAGACAGACATTGCATTTTGTTCATAAAAGAGCTCAAAAGATAACCTATGGTGTCTGGGGCTTTATAATACATGAAAGGGATGTAGCTGCTATGATCCCCCCAAAAGGATAACAGAATTAGGAAAGAAACAGCTTCAATTTTTTGGAGCAAAGTACATATATTTATTTACTTTTTTATCCACCCCCCACCCCAGTGGTCATTGAGAGGCAGTTGAAAGAGGAGCCTGTAAGATGTAAAGTAAGCTATTTCAAAAAAAAAAAAAAAAAAAATCAAAACCGACTCAAAAGACCTAAATATGATCTTTCTTCAAGAGAAGCACTCCAGCAAAAAATTGACTAACATAGGAAAGGCTGTGAGAGAGAATTTTCAAACAATCAGTCATCTCCATTAATCATCCTAATTGCATATCACCTATTCTGTAGATTTTTTTGTAAAGGCAAATACTAACTTAAGACCCAGTCTGCAGGTGTGAATGTTAGCAGACTAGGTCCTAAATTAGTATGCATTATTGCATACAACCAATGTAGTAAATGCACAAACTGACTTTGAAAGGTTTCTGTGATTTTGTTTATGTAAACTTTAACCCTTGTTAAAGTTTTCAAGATCAGAAGTAAAATGTCTTCAGATCAGAAGTAAAACTAATGAGGAAACCATAACCCATACATAAAGTCTCAAATTTAGGCCCTGCCTTTTTTTTCTAGATATAAAATGTACAATGTTTTAGAAAGGCTGTGATCTCCCCTTCAACTAACTTACAGTAGGCGCAGACTGACATAGCTAGATCTGCTGTGGATTTATGGGACATCTTAAGTTTATTATACATAGTGATTTCAAAAAAGAATTAAACGTGTCCATTCTCATTTTAATACTTTAATATTAGTATTTTAAAACTATAGAATCTGCTGGCAGAAGGCATTATACATTTACATAGAGTTATTTTTTCCATTCAACTAGTTAATCATCAATTAATTATTAACTATTTTAGTGTTCCCTATGATTGACATAAATTTTCTTTTTTATTGTAAACTGCAATTCTTCATTGCAAAGTAAGGAAAAAATGCATAAAGGAGCATGCTGCAAGAAAGAATGGAATTTTGCTAGTTTTTAAGATAAAATCTAGAAAATAGTAAGATGAAATTAGAGCTTTTTTAAAAGATACAGATATAGAACAACTCACCTTAATTATTTAATCAGTTCTAATCAGCCACATAATAATTAAAGGAAAATACCCAAGAGATTGACAGGTAAATATATTTTCTTATTACTAAAATATCCCTAAGTACTAAGACAAAAGAAATACAGGTAGCAACTTACAGAGCAAAAACCTTTGAGTGGATAAATCGTAAAATCTACTTAGGTTTTGCAAGATCAAGGGAACCCAACAGTTTGTTTTTTCCTGGCTTGTGTAAATTATCATCAAGTTTAAACTTTAAGCTTTTTATATTTTTAATTACTCAAACATCTAAATTCTTTAATTTGAAAAGAAACCACCACCTATCAGTACAGAAAAATACTTAATTTACTTATAACATTCTTGTGTTGCTGATAGCTTTGAGATTTCACTTGGGATCTAATCAAACCAGTTGTAGTCTAAATATGATTTTTTTAATTTTTTTTCATGTTGTTAGCTATAAATGCAGAATCCAGTCCATGCTTTGGTGCTTTAATTTGGTGTCAGTTGTCCTTATCAATGAGGGTTGTTTGCATTTTTTTTCCCAAGTTATTAACTTTGACCTTTTCAGTCCTGGTTACACTGAACACTTGAATAAATGATAACCTTAGAACATACACTGATATTTTTTTATGTATTAAAATTTGAAAAATTTGTTAGGCAATTACTAGCTAGAGTACTGAAGCCAATAAAAGGCAATCTATGTGATGTATGTAGAAGTGTAAAATCTATGAGGTCCTATGGCTAGGTACGCATGAGATTTCTGTCTGAAGTATTAAGTTTTTCTTAAGATGCTGTATTTTTTGCTAACTTTAAAATATGGGGTTTTTTTCTACTATGATCTAGCAACAGTTCTTACTTTACTATATTCTTCTCATTAGAATGTATACCATTTTCTGTTATATTGGTTGTCAGTATTGGAATGATGTTTTAGGGAAAATTGCTAGATGGGCAGAATTCTCTAGTGGATAATATGTAAAGCACAGACAGCTCCTCGTCTTTCAACTATCTTGTTATATGACTCCAAGTAAATATTCCTTTGAAAGCACAGAGATTATGTTATTAGAAATACGGTGATGCTCACAAAGGCCTCACAAAAATAAGACAAACTACCATTTCTCTCTGGTTGGAAGTATCTAAAAAAAATTCTCTGTGTGTCAATGATATTTTTATTCTAAAGAATATCATTGATATTTAATGTCTCTTCTTCATCATTTTGTTGAAGGAAAGTGAGATGAAGGCATATCAGTGAAATGTCTGTGATAGCAAGCCTGAATATTAGGAAAGGTCTGGAATGCCAGGTCTGGGAAACTAGGCTTTAGGAAGGTAGAATGTTAATAAAAGAGTAAGAGGAGTGGGCTTAGGAGCAAAACAATTTTTTTTTTTTTTTTTTAACATTTTAATTAGGAAAAATAATGAAACACGTCAATGCAGACAGACCATAAACATGAATATAGAGAGGGAGAACTCTGGATAGGAATGTAGTGATGAATCATTCAAATGAAAATATAGGCTATGACAATATATTTATAGATATGAATACTACTTTTAATATGGTCACTTTTTCATTTTTTATAATGAAATTGCATTATTTATAGGTCTGTGAAAGAAAATCTTCAAAGGATGTGCTGAAAGAAGTTGCTACAAATGCACTGCTGTCTCTGTTAGCTGTCAGTAAAAATGCCCAGAAATATGCTTTGGAAGGTGAGCATTTCAAAATGTGTGTTAAATGATTTATGAATCAAAAGCTTGCAGATGTTTTACACATTTTTTTAAACAATAATGTTTTTTGTCAAAACAAAAGACCTAGTTTTCAGTGGCAATTTTTTGCCGATTTTTACAGAGAAAACTTAATTAAAGTTTTCAGCTACGGATAAAATATTATGTTGTAGCCAGTCTAAAAATTTGGGTGAAATCACAGGTCTGTGTTAAAGTGAGAAGAGACCTGTGAGCTTTTACTGCTGGTGTCATATTTATCCATTTGAAACTGGAGATTTTGCAGTGGCAGTATCTTCCATTTTTTGTTTCATGCTATGCCAATACAGGTTTGTAGGTGAAAGTATGCCCTGTGTTCTCAGCTCTGGCTGTACCTAGAGAAGAGGAGACTTCTTTTTCTCAGCTTTGTTCTTCCCTGCCACTTTGTTTCTTTCTTCCCATTTTACAGTTGAAGTAGGACCTTCTCCCCTTGCAATGCAACATCTTTCATGCCTAAGGTTTTTACTTTGCAGTAGTAAAAGTAAAAAACCTCTAATCAAAGGCTTTTTGTGCCCACTAGAACACAGGGAAGAGTGGTTAATTTGCATTTCTCACGTAACATGCATTTAATACCTGCTGATCATCCCAAGCGCGCTTTGTCTTGGGTGCTTTCTCATTACTTGCATCTCTTTGGTTTCTTCGGTCCTTTAAACCTACATTACACTGAAACAGATAGCCTAGACATATCTGCTCAATGTCTGATCCCAATAGTGGCAGAAAACTCCAAACTTCAAATCCTATGCTGTGTACCCACTTTCTGCTCCTTTGCAGTGTACTGGTGGTCTACTTGGCCCTTGCTTCAATCAGGGTTCTTCTTCTGTTGATGACCCACTACATCATCTAAGACCTGACTTCCTGTGAAGGCACTACCAGTGCATGAAGTGCATCATGTTCTGTGCTAGAGTGGCCTTCAGGTCATCCTTGCTGTGATGCAACACAAATCATAGAGAAGTGGAAGAGGAGTTCTGGGGTTCAAATCAATGTACTGAAGATATCTGTAGCTCTAACATCACCTGTTTAGCACTTAAGGACTACTTTTTAAGATACAAATGCAAAGTCCTGCACCTGGAAAGGAGCAACCCCTTACAGCAGTACAGGCTGACTGAGGAGCTGAAAAGGACCTTGAGATCTTGGTAGGCAGCAAGCTGCATGTGAGAAGACTAACAGCATCCTGGGTTGTATTAACAGGAACACAGCCAGTAGATTGAGGGGAAAGGATTATCTTTCCTCTACGTAGCACTTGTTAGACTGAATCTAGAATAATGCAGCCAGTTTTGGCCCAGTACAAGAAAGACATCAATAAACTGGAGCAAGTTCAGCAAAGCATGACCAAGGTGGTTGTGTCCACCTGTCCTTAGAGGAGAGGCTGATGGAACTGGCTGTGTTCAACCTGGAGAAAAGAAGGTTTTGGAAGGACCTAATAGCAGCCTTCTTGTATCTCTGAGTTTTTGAAGAAGACAGAGCCAGGTTTTTCACAGCAGCGCATGTTGTAGGAGGTTGAGAGAGAATGGGCATAAACTGAAATGTGAGAGTCAGACTAGCCATAAAGAAACATTTCCCCTTTGAAGGCAGTCAAGAAGTAGCTAGACGTACTGTGCAGTCTCTGTCTTTGGACACTTTCAAGACCCAAGTGGATAAGGCCGCAGGTAAACCTTGCCTGATCTTATAGGTGACTCTGCTTTGAACAGGAGGTTGGATTCTATGACCGCAGGAGGCCATCTCTTCCAACTTGAATTATCCCATGAGCTTATGATCATAGAATCATAAAATAGTTTTGGTTGGAAGGGACCTTTAAAGGTAATCTAGTCCAAAGCCCCTGCAATGAGCAGGGACGTCTTCAACTAGATCAGGTTGCTCAGAGCCCCGTCCAACCTGGCCTGGAATGTTTCCAGGGATGGGGCAGCTACCACCTCTCTGGGCAACCTGTGCCAGGGTTTCACCACCCTCATCATAAAAAATTTCTTCCTTATATCTTATCTAAATCTACCCTCTTTTGGTTTAAACCATTGCCCCTTGTCCTATTGCTACAAGCCCTACTAAAAAGCTTGTCCCCATCTTTCTTATAAGCCCCCTTTAAGTACTGAAAGGCAGCAATCAGGTCTCCCTGGAGCCTTCTCTTCTCCAGACTGAATGACCCCAACTCTCTCAGCCTTTCCTCATAGGAGAGGTGTTCCATCCCTCTGATCATTTTTGTGTCCGTCCTCTGGACCTGCTCCAACAAGTCCATGTCTTTCCTGTGCTGAGGGCTCCAGAGCTGGATGCAGTACTGCAGGTGGGGTCTCACAAGAGGGGAGTAGAGTAGCAGAATCACCTCCCTCAACCTGCTGGCCACGCTTATTTTGATACAGCCCAGGATATGGTTGGCTTTCTGGGCTGCGAGCGCACTTTGCTGGCTCATGTCCAGCTTTTCATCTGCCAGTACCCCCAAGTGCTTTTTGGGAGGGCTGCTCTCAGTCCCTTCATCCCCCAGCCTGTATTGATACCAGGGGTTGCCCTGACCCAGGTGCAGGACCTTGTACTTGGCCTCATGGAACCTAATGATGTTCACATGGGCCCACCTCTGGAGCTTCTCCAGGTCCCTCTGGATGGCATCCCATCCCTCAGGCGTGTCAACCACACCACTCAGCTTGGTGTCATCTGCAGATTTGGTGAGGGTGCACTCAGTCCCACTGTCTGTCACTGATAAAGATATTAAACAGTACTGGTCTCAGTACAGACCTCTGAGGGTCACCACTTGTTACTGGTCTCCATCTGGATATTGAGCCATTGACCACTACCCTCTGGATGTGACCATCCAACCAATTCCTCTTTCACTGAACAGTCCACCTATCAAATCCATATCTCTTCAATTTAGAGAGAAGGATGTTGTGGGGGACCATGTCAAAGGCCTTACAGAAGTCCAGATGGATGACATCCGTAGCTCTTCCCTTGTCCACTGATGTAGTCACACCATGATCTTGTAATAAATTAAAGACTCTAGATCCCAAGAAAAGAGCCTAACTCAGCATTTTGCATTTTGAGTCACCTGAACATTTGCTTTCTTTTGTCTCACCTCAGATGCAGCAAATCAGCTGCTGTTAGGGAAGAGTTGGGTAACAAATGCATGGCCTAATCTCTTGAAGTTTCACTCTTCTAGGCAGCATTGTCGAAGATATCCTGAAGAGTTATGAGTTGCTCTCCTCTTCCTCTCAAATCATCTTCCCCTCTCCATCTTATCAGTCCCTCCTTTGGGCACTCCTCTCACAGGACTGTTGCAAGAGGACTTGTGTATTCTTGCTTCTTGAGATCATTCAACTAGACACGTTCCATCTCTGAGACTGTTAGTTACTTCCTGATAGCAAGAGGATAACAACGTATTATGAACTCACAGAATTTGGATGTCTGAATCCTTAAACCTCAGTTCAGGAGGGTAAGGGTAATCAAGATCATCGCAAGAAAGGTGGTTTTTATGTTTCATAAAATATTTTTGATTGTGAATGAACTTCTAAATGTTAATTATTTTGTATTCCAGTTGACCTGATAGACAGCTGTATAGAAAACATGAAACATATTCATGCACAGCTGAATTTGGATTCTCTAAAGCCTGGGAAAACACAGAAAAAAAAGGTAACTGTAAAAACCAAAAGACTGATTATGATAAGGCATTTCCCAGCTCTTTTTTGTTTGTTTGGGGTTTTTTGTCTGGTGGCAGATACTGTTGATATCTGTCACGGGTGAGACAGAGTAAATGACAACTTGTAGTGGATCTGGATACTGGGGCTTCTTTAAGATTCAGTGATTTTAGAGCTTTTATCAACTTGTTTATCTCACACACTCACTCTCTGACCCAGAGTTATGTTCACTAGGTCTCAACTTCCTTTTCCAACAGGGAGATGACTGCTGGTTCAGGAAAGTCAGGCAGAAAACCCACATCAGTTCGTGCTTTGCAGCTGCTCAGTTACCAGTCTTGGATGTTACTGGCCAAAACCCCTGGGCATGTGCTAGTGTTTGTCTCCATGCATCTCTCTGGTCTCTAGGATCTTCTCCCACTTGCAGGATTGTTCCTCCAGCCAGGATCTTCACATTCTTCTTTTCGGGCCCATTTCTTTCTTACAGAGATGATTCCTTTTCAGGAATCCTTCTTTTCACCACCAGCTTTTCTTTCCAGACCTCTAAGCTCCTGTTTACCTAATCTAAATAATCTATGTGCGAAGCACAACACGTGATCAGTCTCTGAATTAGTGGTTCTGTCTCATGTCTTCTCATTAATTGGAGGATTCAGGACTTCCCACTTTTAGTCCAGGTTATCAGAATTGGCAACTAGCCCATTCAGGTTGAAGCCAGCAACGAGCAGGCTTCTGATTGAGATTGCAAAAGTTCAGTTGCAGGCATTCACACACATACATGTTCATCCATTTGTCACCTGTCAGTGCTCGCAATTTATGATATTTATTTAGCCTACAGCAATATCTAAGAGTACTGTATTATTTTCAAACATAGTTGGACTTTCAGCCTTGACTTCATGTTCCTATGCAATCCATCTGATTATTCCCATCTTATTTCCACAAGAGTAATTTTTCTGTTTTTCAGGTTTTCTTTCTCAGTGTCTTTCAACCAGTGCTAGCCATTTTGGTTTTGTCTGTTCTTGTACCACTCAATCTCCCTCCCATCCCAAAACCAGTTCCAGTCTGCTTGCACGTGTAAGTCATAGTTTTTTATTCTGTACCTTCTCATATTATCTGGCTTCCAATTCTAATTTTCTGTCCTCCTGCATACTTGGTCTAGACGTCTCGGTCTCTTGTCATCAGACTCAGTCACCCCTGACTTTAACTTCTTGTCAGAGCTTTTTTGCCTCATACTTGTGGTCCTGCCACCACTTGTACTCCCAGTTTCTTCTTTCCATTTGCAATTTCTTTGTTTAGCCTTTTTTTTTTTTAAACCTCCATTCCAGTTGTTCTAGACACATCACCCAGCTCTTTCTTACCACTTCTAGACATAGATTATGTCTTACCATCATACAACAGTTTCATAAGATTTTTTGTTGCAAACTGCTTGTTTTCTACCACTTTCAGCTAAGAGCATTATTAAAATACAGACAGTAACCTCTGCTGTCAAGTTTGATATCTTGTCCACTCCCACATAAAGCAGAAATTGCAGAAAACATCTTCCTGCAGGATATTTCTGCATTGTTTGAGCTCAATAGTGGTTTTCTCTGAGGCGTTGGCACAAACAAACATTAGCCTTGATTTGTGAGAGTGTGGAACTGTGTTTCATAACAGTGAGCTCTTAAAAAATTTTGAATTTGACCCTGACATTTGAAGGCTACAATATTTTTTTCTTGACATCTCCTAAACACGTTTATTATCCCTTTTTCAAGAGGTGGAGGCTGAAAGGTGTTCTGCCCTGGATATGTCCAGTAAGGTTGAAGTCGGCTGGTTCTTTATGTTTCTTGGGTTGAGAAGGGGGAAGCTGGGGTTATTTGCTCCTCAAGTGTAAAAGGAATTTAAAACTTCAAAGAAATTGAAGGAAAGGAGCCTCTGAGAAAGGTTAGAAAGACTGTTTATGTTTAATTAAGAATTCTTTGAAGGAGACTTGCAAAAGACTTTGTGGCAGATTTCCCTGCTGACCTGGGACCGTAGGTTGCTACATCATATGCCAGTATGCTGTTCATCATATGTGATGCATAATGACAAGCAATCTAGTTTCACATGAGGGAAACTGAGACATCACTTTCATAGTCAGGTTTAGCTGATCATTCACAAAACTGCCCCTCAGCCTACTTCAAAGCACAGCTCTGAAAGGGAAGTTATCAGAGCTTCTTTTCTTTTTCCCTTTCTTTCCTTTTAACTGTTGGGAAGAATGTGTTTGACCTAGCTTCATTCTCAGGGCAACTGAAGTATTTTACCTGATATTCCTTTTCTTTCACAGTTATTACTATAATGCTAAGAAAGGGCATGGAAAGTATTTACAAATAGCCAAGCTTTCAAAAAACCCCTCAAAATAGGATCTTAGTAAAAATCAAGATATCCTAAAATAAATACATACAAACAGTGCCATCAATGCAATCTGTAACTTTTTCAACCTCCTAGAAGTTTACACATTAAGTATAAGTTGTAGCTTGTGGCATTTTATAGGATTTAGTGCTATTTGTATTTATTAAATTAATACATATGGAAATTCTTGAAGGAATGTCTTTTAGCTAAAACTGAGACAAACCAGTCATAAAATGCATTTGTAATGATGACTTGTATGTTTCTTTTTCATCTACTGCACATGGCTTTCATTAATTTTTTTGAGATAGACTTCTACTTCATCTCTAAATGTCACCAACTGTACATGATATGATTTATAAGCCAGCATTGTTGCTTCACCTTTTCTGAGATTAACCATGAATCCTATTTTACATTTTTATTCCTTTATGCTTGATAAAACAGAAATAGTCTCCTGTGGTGAACAAGCTTATTGACATTTGCTCATCTTTCAGAATTGGCTTAGTATGTCAACCTTATAGAAATTAGGTCAGCCATCATTAGCCTTCTACTGTCACAGCACTGTCATGAAGGTAGATTTTTTTGTTTACTTGTATACTTGAATCTCAGTCTAGTACCTCACTGTCCAAAGGTCTGTATTTATCTTTGTAATATTCTTATCAGGTTGGAAACTATTTCTGTTATTAAGGATAGGGAACTAAGACACTGGGAATACAAGGATGAATTGGTCTGACCAAATGTAGAGATCTGCAAGACAGAGCTACTTTATCCTAGTTTTTATCCAAGGAAGAAAAATAGGTGCTTCTAGGGAGTGATTCATTTGACTTGTTTTAGATGTCTGCTTTAGGATGGAACAAATACCCAGAATGTGTTCCCACCAATTCTTCATTAGTGGTAGGAGAAATGGAGTTTTACATTACAGATCTCTGCATTTAGCCAGATCAGTGTCCCTAGAAATAGTATCTGTGGTTTATGAAGAGAGATGAGGATGACTCCAAGTAACTTGTTACAAATGTCTTTAGTATACATGTTCAAAGCTAGCTGAGATGAATCCTACCTGAGATCAGAAGGAAACTGCTGAAGAGATGTGACCCAAATGTTGATGCCTTAGATTTGCACCTCTCCTTTGAAATCTCTTTCTGCCTTGTACAAAATTAATTTTTGTCTTATGTTGATGATCTTCAAATATTTTTCTCTGGATAGGAGGATAACCTTATCAAGCAATTAAGGTGTTCTATGCAGCTCCTCAGAAACTGTCTCTTTCAAAATGACGAATGCAAAGTAAGTATTCTTCTACTGAAATAATGTGAGTGAATTAGTTAGTGAATGAAGATCATAATTTTTTTCCTACTTTGAAATTATTTTCAAGCTGGCTAAATTTAAGCTTGATATTAATGGCAAGAAGTACTTCAAATTTCATTATTATTCCTATCTCCTAAGAATATTTCATACGTGCGTTAGGAACTCAGTGTTCATATTGAAACATCATCTCCCAAAGGTTGCAGATGGGTATCATCCTTTATATCCACTTCTGCTTTGCTTAAATCAATAATTCCAATTTTCAAAGCATATAATGTGAAAAATGGAAGTGGAAAAAAGCGTGGGTACACAAGAAAGGCGCATAAGAGATACATTTCATATCTTGAAAAGTAGTTTCCTCTCCTTATTCCTCTCTCCTTTTTTCCTTTCCCTTTCTGAAAGACAAAAAAGGAAAAAAAACCAACCAAAAAACAAACCTATATAATAAATTTTCTTTGTCTGAGTTAAATTACGCTAATCCTGCAAGGCACAATTCTGTTTTCATCTTGATTTTTTTTTTTCCATCTTTTTTCTTGCTCAGAATCTTGTTTTGAATTTCTTTTCGTTTCACATTCTTTGTGTTTTTCTCTGTGCTTTTCAATTTCTTTTCTACTTCAGTTCTTCTACCTACCTGGTTTTTCCATGAGGAAAATACTACATTACTTTTTTTTTTTTTTTTTTTTTTTATTCTTTCCTGTATTCCTTCTTTCTGATGACTACTCTTCCTCTTTCTTATTGCTGATACCTTTCTGTCCTGGTTTCAGCTGGGATAGTTAACTTTCTTCCTAGTAGGTGGTACAGTGTATTTTGGATTTAGTATGAGAATAATGCTGATAACACACTGATGTTTTAGTTGTTCCTAAGTAGCACTTATCCCAAGTCAAGGATTTTTCCGTTTCCCATGCTCTGCCAGTGAGGAGGTCCACAAGAAGCTGGGAGGGAGCATGGCCAGGACAGCTGACCCCAACTAGCCAAAGGATTATTCCATACTGTAGAACGTCATGCTCACTATATAAACTGGGGGCAGTTGGCTGGGTGGGGTGATTACCGCTTGGGTACTGGCTGGGCATCGGTCAGCAGGTGGTGAGCAATTGCATTGTGCATCACTTTTCTATCTTGGGTTTTATTCCTCTTTTTTTTTTTTTTTCATTGTCTCCCTTTTCTTTATTATTATTTTTATTTTATTTTAATTATTAAACTGTTCATATCTCAACTACTAAGTTTTACTTTTTTTCCAATTCTCTCCCCCATCCCACTGCGGGGGGAGGAGGGAGCGAGTGGCTGTGTGGTGCTTAGTTGCCAGCTGGGGTTAAACCATGACATTTTGACACATTTATTTCCATTTTCTCTTTCACGGTTCAATTTGTCTTGGCATTGTGACACAACTTGTGCTACTTTTAGCAAATGCATTGATGGAACCACAAGATTTCCAGACCTTCCAGAAGTGCCCCTATTTGAGGGCATGTGTTAGCATCCTTTTTAGATACAGAACAATATGTAAGTTATGGGTCTGAATAAGACATCTGGTTATCCCTAAGGTCCCCATAACTTGGTTGTGCCATAATCTCAGATAAGATTATTGTGGAATGTATTTCTTGTTTTGATCAGGGGTCTGACAGTTGCTTGGAGGAGAGAAGGAGATTGCTGTTGATAACTGAAGTTTTCTGTCATTTGCTCTGTAGAGCTGCACTCTTCCACTTCCATGCTTTTTGAGTTCCAATAATTAGTTTAATTGGAGTAGAACAAAACTTCACAGCTCCTGAATAATCACAGTTTAGAATGAATAAATGTTTAATTTTGTTTGTATGTCTCTCAGTAATTAAAATGTGTATGCTGGTTTTGACTGGGGTAGAGTTAATTTCATTAGTGTTGAAATGAGGGTGTCAGTTCTCTCCATACAATCTTTTAAAGCAAACTAAGGGGAAACAATAAGATAAAAATATGCTTTTTCTCCCTCTATTTATACTTCCTTTTCAAAGTATGTAATAGTATAGTAGTTTAAATTCTTCCTCGTGTTCTTGTAGATGGCAGCACTCAAAGCTCATCTTGTTCCTGTTCTGCATTCACTATGGCCGTGGTTTTTAACGGACAACTCCTCAATGCAAATAGCTCTGCATTTGCTTTGTGTCTACACTGCAAACTATCCTTCAGGTATGAGCGTTACTCTATGATGTAACACACCAAAGTATTTAACTAGAATAATTAAGACAGAAAAGCATAATAAATGGAAAAGAATGCTTGCTAATTCCACAAGAGGAAAGTATAAAAGCACTGGTCCATCAAGGTCTATCAAGAGTTTTGATTTTAATACATTCAAGACTTTTGTTCAGATCCTGTTTCAGTCTGTTGGGTTTAGCAAGAGTACAGTTGTATTAAAGGATTAAATAGCATTTAATTCAAACCATTATGTTTGAAGGTTACACTGAAAGTCCTGCCAAACTGAATATTATAATGTAGAAATATAACTCTAGGAATTCTCTCACAGAGAACATTGTATCAGTACTTTATACGGTTTGTACTTCAGCCCTTATTGAGAACATTCTGGTTTTGAAATAGTCAATAATCTAATTTAATTCTGTATTAAATTTCTTCCATTTATATATGCATTGGGCTCGGTAGCTTCTATTTGTATATGTTTCATGAGTATTCTCTTCTTCATTTGATGAAACTTTTTATTTCCATTGATGAGTAATTATCCCCACTACTAGAAGCCGCCTCTTTTTTCTAGTATGAATTTGTCTCATTCCAAATCCTGGTTACTGACTCGGATAATGATTTGCTAATGGCTTGAAGAGACATATAAGTATCTGTTGATTTCTCCCTGTTGAGATACCATAAAAGAGTTAGCATCATTAAAATATACTAACTGAACAGTCTCTGAGCTTTTTACCCTCTTTTTAAGTTAATGTCTTCAGACCTTAAATAAGCTTGCGATGCTTTTTTTTTCATATGGACATTTTTTTAATATGGACTGAAGTAAGGTCAAATATGTATTAGTCAGCCACAGGATATGAAATTAAAATGTAATGTCCTGAGATGTACTGGGAATGAAGCTGAAGTTCTGATGGTCTTTCTTGTTTCTTAACTGAGTGACTCTAGGCTGCATCTTTATTTTCCTTGCTAATAAGGGCAAGTGGTTTTAGATTAATCATGTTTTTTCTTTCTGTTCAGAATAGTTGGCTTATGAGGTGACCCAAACTTACCTACTCTGAACTGGTTAACCACTTTCCCTTAGCATCGTCAGACAAAGAAATGCATGTAGATGTTTGTAACAGTTGAAAACTGTCTCATTTTTATTTATTTTTGCCATGTAAGAAGTGAACCACTGTTGCAGATGGCAAATGCCACTAAATAAAAAGGTATATATGCATATTTGTGCACAGACATCATGGTAGTAACTTAGTAGTTCCCTGCCACTGTATTAATTTGAGCTTGTAGCTCTAGCATAGGATTTTGCATGCTACTGTGGTACAAGGTAATGACAGATGCAGAGAGCACTTTTATTTCTCAGAAAAATAGTTGAAGAAACTTACTAAAACTTTTCTGAGAGTATTTTAAGAAACTTACTAAACCTTTCAGATGTATAGAGACCTCTTTTTCTGAACCAGTTTCAGAGGGTAACCTCAGATTCTGATGGCAAATAATTGTATAATGCCTTAGATAGAATGTTCCATTTTTTAAGGAGACTGTGAGAGCAATGGTTTCTCTTTAATAGCAGAATCACCTCTTGTCTACTGTTCGATTGTTCTAGAACCTGCCTATTCCAGTACACTGCCACATTCAGGCACATTTCTATTTAAAACATGTCCTATTGACTGCACTGTGGTTCAAAGAAAAACAAAACCCAATCCTTTCAAAAGTCCATCTCAATCTTTGAACTGTTAGACTGCTCTTTCTATAGATTTTTTTTTTTAATATATATGTGCATTTCTTATATGGTAAACATTTCATTTCTTTAAGGTTGTGCTTCACTTTGTTGGGCCAGTGGTGGACAAACATCACTTCTGTCTGCACGAAGTGCAGCTGGCAATTCGTTAATGCATAACATCTTGAAATTAGCTTCCCAAGTGTCAAACGATAATGGCCCAATTCAGCAGGTGGTCTTTTGTCTTCTTTCTAACCTTGCACTGTCTCATGACTGTAAAGGCATTATTCAGAAGGTAAGTAAATATTATTCTTGATTTTAGCAATGTGATGGATGCATTTGCCTTTTTATTAAACCCTCATATTTCAATATGGAGTGTCCTGTGATCATATAGAGATGCTTCTGTAGGAATCAAAACCGTTGTGTCTTCTCAGTTAGTTGTGTTACTGTTCCCTAAGTGCAGCATGTAATTTGATCATATGCATAGTCTGGACAGAAACAGCATATGGAACTACACAATTTTTGCTAGAGCTTTTTATAACCTCTCAGTTTCAGTGGGGTGTAAAATTTTTAATACCCATATATATTGATAGCAATCACTAGTGGATCATGAAAGTGAGCATACAGTAGAACAAACTGCATGTGAGTAAAGAAGAAATTAATCATTGTATAAATCATTACGTATACTGTGTGAAACATTATCTTTATAAAACTAACAGTTTTAGAGAAGACATCCTACATGTCAGTAATTAGCTGTTAGGTAGAAATCCTGTTTTATTGTATGAATGTAAGTACTGTCTTTTCCCTTTTTAATTTATATATTGAATGATTCTTACTCTATTTAAATAAATATATTGTGTTGGGTCAACTTTTATGTATCTACAGTGCATAAATATTACAGAAGAAGATGTATTTTACTGTATTAACTTTTTAATCAAGATGTGGATTCTTTTTCATACATAATTCTTTCAAAAATCTTTTACTAATAATGGGTTCCCTGAAATATGTAAATGAAACATTAATACTAGTTTTTGGTCAAGTATGCAGATTGGAAAGTCAAACAGCAGTGAACAAACATGGAATACTTTAAATTCTAACATACTTTTTCCTCCTTCTGACAGAGTAACTTCCTGCAGAACTTTTTGTCTCTTTCATTACAAAAAGGAAGTCATAAAAATCCTGGTAATGTGTCTACTCTTTGGCTAAAGCTGCTACTGAACATATCTTTTGGAGAAGATGGACAGCAGATGATCATGAAGATAAATGGGTTTTTAGATCAGATCGTGGAAATGTGTAAATACAAACACAAGAGCAGCCAACATCTAGCACTTCTTATTCTACATAACATATGTTTTAGTGCAACTAATAAACCAAAGATATTAGCTAATGGTAAGAGAATATTGTCTTCCAGAATACCATATTCTCATTGCAATTTGGATTACTGACCAAGGACTCAATATTGTTATTTAGAAAAGCATTTTTATAAAAATTATTTTCATAGAAGTAATTTTAGAACATAAGTTTTGGCAGAAAAGCAATTAAAATAATAAACAGCAAAAGGAAAAGCAAAAAAAAATCAAGATTTATTGTGAGACTGATCATTTGAATGTAGTAACACATTATGAATGAAAGCATTTTTGTAATTTTCTCAAACAGCTAGTTTTTCAGGGGGGATTGAAGGATTCTTTGTGTCAGTTAGTTTGAAATAACTGAAGTTCCTATCTTTCAGTTGGACAAAATCTTATTAGCTCCTGCAAGTCATGGATGTTGAGACAAACTATTTTGTGTTCTGTCATGTGCAGAAAATGTTTATTATAAAATTATGATCATGGCAAATATATTTCATGTAATAACATGCACAGAACTTTTTTCTCGATTGTTTGGAAAAGGCATGTTTCTTTCCCCCATTTAATTGCAGAGAGAATGCTCCTGTCTTTGTTACAAGTTCTCAGCAGGTTTTCCACAGTGTCCATAGTTTTCATTTTTTCTTAAGGTGCTGGTTTGCTGCCTTAATTAAGCATACATTTTTCAGTTACATAATCTGTGAATTTTTATTATGAAGTGAACAAGCAAACTTCAAGAGTATGGCTTTAGAGCAAGGCTAGGAAATTAAGGCACCTACAGTGGAGTGGCAAATATTTCTCATTGGTTACAAATCATCTAGGTAATAAGTACTAAAGAAAATAGAAACTTAATTTCCATCCTGATGTGGCTCTAATTGTGGCTACTGGGAGTTATAAAACAGTTTCATGGCTTACTCGGTCCCTTTGCATAGCTGATAACTGTATATAACATGCATGCTTTGTTACTGATGGCTTAATTTTTTAGCGTTGCTTGTTTTTGTTTTGCTATGTTCTTTTTAACACTTCTTTCAATGTAGTCTGCTGATTTCATGATCATATTTATATTCAATTAACATGATAATAAAGTTTCTGTAATTCCTTTGCCATACCAATACTTGTCATAGAAATAAGTGTACTCCAAGCATCAAAATACTGAGACATGTAAATATATTTGTGTGCTTTTGATGATACTTTCTAGATGCGTTTTATTTTTTTCTCATTAGATAAAGCAATTGCAGTACTGTCTGCCTGTTTGGAAAGTGACAGCTGTGCTGTTCAGAGAATAGGAGCGGCTTCACTTTGGGCTTTGCTTCACAACTATCAAAAGGTCAGTATTTGAGAAATACTTGAAAAAATTGTAATGTTACTTTCATTATGCTGTAAGCAATACAGTAACCTATAAGTAAATAAAAATAAAGTTTACAGTAGCAGCTCCATTTTATTATTTTAATCGCATAGCTGCTCAGGCCAGGAGGTTAAACAACATGGTAAGGAAGCAGCTTGTCCTCTGTGATTTGTGACTGCTTATATAAATGCAATCTGTGTGATGATAGTCATATGCTAATTCTAAAATTCCTGCATCTCATGTTCTGCTGAATTACTGTCATTTTCCAAACTTTGCTGTTAAAGTGTGAAAATGCAGGGAAGAAAGTCAAGTCATTGTATTTTGTGTGTTCATGTGTGCTACAGGCAAAAGTGACTTTGAAGAATCCATTGATAAGGAGAAAAATTGATGAAGCTTATGCTTTAGTGAAGAAAAGTAAGTCTTACGTACAACTAATGCCAATTCTGTATTTTTTCCATCAAGTAGATCATTAATACATTTCAATCAATGTATTGTAAGTTTTTGAAAGGATACTTTTGTCTCTAAAATCATGAGTAGTAATATGGTTTATGGTTAAGCATCTTACAAATACAGATACATAAAAATGTCTCTTGGTTAACAAATTATAAATAAGCCCTCAGGTAATTGCTAAGGTTAGTTTGTAAGAATAGGTTTGATCATGCTTGCAGCAAGGTGCTTTCTTTGCACAGAACACTTCTGTGTTAATTCTTAAAGTTAGTGATAAGAAAAGTTGTTCATTTAGCATTGTCTCTGCTTAACAGTGCTCAACTTCACTGTGTTCAACCACATAGAGAAGGGATCAGAACAGATCACTGTGCCAGTCTTGAAATACTGTGCCATGGGTTAGCTGATTTTCTGAATGCTTGAGTTTTTTGCTCAAGTAACTGAACATAACTATTGTTTGATTAGCTTTTGTATGATGGGTTGCTATCTTCAGCTCAAGAGCATTCATTTTGAAAGGTGTTCAAACACTGGTCTGTAGCTGCAGTATCAGTACCTAATAATGGGTTTACTGGTTGTTAGTCACATCAAGACTCTGATCTTGCAAAAACATGCAAATGTCTCATTTTAAGCCGATGAGTTTTCCTACTGATTTTAATTGCTTTATAGATATACTCAAATAGGTTTATCAGCTGGGAGGGCTTATAATACTGGGTTCCCATAGTATTTTGCACAACAGAATTGCCACAAAATTTCTGCCTACATTGAACATTGTCAGTATCCTAGTAAGGAGGAGATGTATTTTTGCTAGAATATCTCATGATAGTTCTTCCTGTACTGTCACCCAAATCCATTGATTTTGTCAATGTACTGTTGTTTCAAACACATTGTTTACTAAGTCAATCATTAAGCATAATGCAACATTTCATATACTGTGCTCATAAATAGATAAGTTTGTATTGTTCTTTATAGCATAACTACCACTGATCAGAGACACTTCAAAATGCTATGTTGAATCAACAAGGTAGAAATACGTAGCTTTTACAGACTAGCACCTCGTAACATTAATCCCCATTTATTTATGTACTGCTTCAGAACATAAAGTCCTAGACTGAAATATTGATTTTTAATTCAATAAACATTTAAATATCAAAATACTGAGTATGAAAGATTTTACGCAACTGTAATTGTTACAGTTTACAGTCACGTGAAGTTGTCATCTGTATTTTGCTGCATTAAGGTTCTCATCTAGCCTAACCTAGTAAAGCTTTGACCACTTTACAGTGATAATTGGTCTACAATTGTAGATTGTTCTTCTGAGTGCAAGTGGGGGAATTTTTCAACATGGCTATTGTTATTTTACATTTCCTACTTTGTCCTACCCAAGGAGAAGTTTGGGAAGAACAAGGTATGACCTCATTGTAACATAGCATAGTCGAAAGGCAGTTTTCACTTTTTTTTGTCACAACTAATTGGGGGCTTGGAAAGCTGCTCATAATATAGAGGTTAAGATCATAAAATAGCGTGAATTCTAGCAAGGCATTTGATACAATCTTTGAAAAAGTAATTTTGTATTAAGAATCAACTAGAAATCCAAACCTTGTTTTTTCTTCCTTTTAGCTACTCCACAGCCAGACGAAAATGAGCTACATGCCTACTATTTAAAATGCTTAGAGAATATAGTGCAGCTTCTTGATTTTTAATGGTCATCAGATGACTTCTCACGTTGAAATTGGACAGCTTATTCAATGGGAGCCTGAAATTTAAAGAAAACACTGCTAATTCACAGATCTGTGGCAGCAGCGTATATGCTATTGAAGAAATTTTTGAAGTCTTTGAGGAAGAAGTTCATCACTTTGAACCAAAGAAATTGCACTAAATGTGGTTCAAACTATTTGTACTGTAATCCCAATGGGAAATCATAATGATATTACTATGTAAGGTATGTAAACAGAAGAAGGAATGTACAGAGGAAAAGGATGTGAAAAATCAGTAATTTTCTTAAATTATGCATTGAAATTTTTACTGTAAAGTATTAGAATTGCTGTTTTGGATTGGTCTTAATAAAGGGTTTTATAATTGGGATCAGTATTTGTTGTCAGTGGATTGTAATTTGTAATGTTGCAGTGCAGATGTGCACAGTGCATAGTTAGATTCAAGAACTGAAAAAGTTAGTAGTCATGGTGTTGTCCTAAAAGCGGATTCATTACCTGGTGTGCAATAGACCAATCTCACACACTCAGGAGAGATATTGCTTTATTCTGCACAGGGTGCTCAGTGGACTTCCCACAAATCAAGCACACCAGATTCATCAGGTGTGTCCCTTTTATACAGCAATTGCATCTAATTTATTAAACTACTCCTACCTAATACATATTCAGACTGTCTAATGCATATGCGTAGTATTACGTAACCATGACACATCAGATGCCTTCTCCGCATGCGCGGAGAAAAATGGTGGTCTTCGGTGGTCATTTGAGGAGGTATCCCCTCCTCACTTTGACCACTAAGTCGGTCTGTATCGGGTCAGTCGTTCATTTTCCTGCCAAGAGGTTTGCACCATCAGTCGGGAAGAATAGAAAGGATCAGAATTGGTGCTCCAGGTGAGGCACCATTAAACAGGAAGAATAGAAAAGATCAGAATGATCTTGGCTAACTAACTTAATTTAAAACAGGACTTTCTAATCTGCTACAGGATTTTCTGTATCTGACATGAATGGTGTGTTATACCTATTAGGTATAGAACAGCAAGGTGTGTGTTTTAGATTTGAAGGAGTTTTCAGTTCAAACTGCTGCATTTTTTTAAGATGCTAACAATTGAAAAAGAGCTCTCAGTTGCGATATTACAGGTGACAGTTATGTTAACATAGAAGTTTATTCAGGATATGGGGTATGTGCATCAGTTTTCGTTAGTTACGTTACAACATTGTAGAAAATGTGAGATGCAATCTGTTGTTTGCCAGTTTATAAACACTTCAGATCTTTTCCTTGAGGAAAAATCCAGTCTGTTATCCAGGCTTGTGTTTTCTTTGAACTGCTACTATGTACCTATTGTCATAAGTTTTTCAGTATTCTGTGCTAAATGAGTTTGAGAGAAAAATACATTGAAGCCTGAGCACATGACAGTTCTGCTGAATGTGCTGCTGAAATACCTGGCAGGGTGTTTACATTTCCCTCAACACAGAAGGTTTTTGTTTTATGTCAGGGACAGATAAAAGTGAGCAAACAGAAAGCAAAACTTGGGTAACATCTCTAGAAGAGTTGTAGCAAGGGCATGTCTACCTGTAATTAGTCTTTTCTTCCTAACCAAGTGATGAAAGTATTTTCCACTAACAGAGGGGATTTTTTGGTTTGTTTTGTGATGCTTATAGGTAATGTGTGACGTGATATTATTCAGCTGACGTAAGTGTGATGCTTATAGTGGCTGGACTAAATCATTACTAGAAATGTAATTTATCCGCTAACCTCCTGCTCCTCCACCAAACAAAAAGCAATAATAGACTGCCAGAGCCTGGCTCTTTTCCAGTTCGTACATTGCATAATTATTGTAACTTGCAAAATGGTTGTTAAATGCGGTCCCTGCTCATCCCATAGTATTGCAGAACTGAAAGCTGCAGGGCCGGAGAACACTCGCCTGTCTGGGTTTGGTGGGGGGGTCTCTTCCCCTCAGGCTAGTGAGTGCCAATTCTCTTCAGAGACTTGTTTAAGCACACTCAACCCCAATGATTTCTCTCATAAATCAGGTTGTAAGTCAAAATGCAGATTGTTTGCCAGTTTGCTTTCTTTTTCAGAGGCACAAAAAATGAGAGCACCCCATGCCCAATTAATTCCAATGGAAGTAACCACTCGGCAAGGATGGCGAGAGCTCTTTCAAAGTGTAGAAATACACATGGATCTAGTGAGGTGAAATAGGGCTGCATAGTTGAATGACTTCATTAAAATGCAAGTACAATATAATAAAAACATAGAAGAACTGGATGCTTGTTTTCTATTAAACATTTCTATTTTACTGAGCTGTACAAATTCTTGAAGAAATTATTCATATTGAAAAATCCACATACATTGCTAATAAATTTGTTGTTACAGTAAGCCTTAGTGCGAGTGCTGTGTTTATCCCCAAATAAGCATATATCTAACTGCTGTTTTCTCAGTATTTTGTAACACTTTACGATTGTGGGAAGCAACTGTAGCCATGGCATAAGTAAATATTTCTGTTTGGTGTTGCTCCTCAGGAAAATCAAAACAATTTTTAGCCTCTAAGGGCACGTACATTGAATGTCTATATTTGCTTTGTGTACAAAGTCTTCACAGAATACTTAAAACTTTTCTCCTTCAGGATTAAGGAAAGAGGAATTTATTTGTTTGTTTTTTCATTTATTTGTTTAAAGGGCAGCACTCTTCATTGCCTTTTCCCTCAAAAATCAGGGATGTACAGTGGCTGCATCCTGTCTCCCTGCATGCTAATAAAGAGGTGGGTTATAAAACATAAATGACCTTACAATTTCTGTTCACTGGCACTTATACTAGCACAAATAGCCTCACGATAACCGTTAGTCTTAATAGATTTCATGAAAGATAATTAAAATATTGAGACCTCATTCACAGTTAAACCTAATTTCAGAAGTTTGGAGATGCATCTATTTTCAAGGATGTGATATTTATCATGTTTGGGTTTTCAAAGAAAATTAAATCTTAAAATACCTTCAAATTTTAAGAGCTGTAAAATAATTTATCCTACAGAGGAAAGTGCAATTAAAAGTAGAGATGGATTCCCTGAATAGACTACAGAATTTAAAAGGTAATATTTAGCATGCATCTAGATTCTCTAATAAAAGGCATGGCCATGCAAGCTAGGAGTCTCTTGAAAAATCCTTATCCAGGAGAACACAATTGCCATTTGCATTAACTGCAGATATATTCTGCTCTTACTTCGTTGCTTTATCTTTTATGATAAGTTTGTAATCAAGAAAGACGTTATTTTAAATTCAAAAGAGGTATGTCTATAAAATCCACTACAAATGAGGCTTTCCGATTTTTCAAGACTGATGTATCATCTATTGCTTGTTCAAAACTTTCAAAGAAATAATTTTTGCTTGTGGTAAAAAGTTGTGGATTAAACTTAAATCATTTAGTTTTGATTATGTGTGCATTCATGCAAATAGAGACATTAAGTCATGACTTGCTGATGAAGTTTTCAAATCTTTGAGTAACAGATTTTCAAGCCTACTTGAAAATTCTCAGAAAAAGATTTCTAATGAGAAAGGCACTATTTTTTTACTTTTCCAGCAATTTGGAGTTATAGATTCTCCTCACTCAGTAATACCAACTACACAGACCCTGGTGGATTTTTGAATTGGTTCCTCCCCATATCAAATTTGGAAATTACAGCAATTACAGGCTTCTGGCTTCAGTAGAATGATGGACCAGTGCTGGCCAGCCTGGGGAGAGGAATTTTCTGTACTGAGACTTTGTCCTAGCTTTATATAAGGATTTCCCTTCACATTAAATTAGAAGCTACTGTGACAGCTTCTCAAATCTGATTGTCCTTCAGAGAGGTGTTTTAGTGTCTTCTGGGGTGGGGGGAAGATTAGCAGACACCTGAAGATTGCTGTCCTCTAGGGAGTCTAGGGACATACTACAGTCCACTTGAGGTTTCTTCTGGTCATAAAAAATGTGATCCCTTCAAATCTTTTCCCCAGATGGCCTCCTAGAGTAATCACCTACAGCTCCACCACTGTGATAGCAGTCATACTACCATTACTTTAGAAGAGAGTGAGTTGTGCTAAATACAATTTCACAACACCTCAGTCCCTTCCAGCTCATCTTTTGGCTCCCAAGCCACACTGTAGGAAGATGTGCGTTCTTCATTTATTACCTCCTCCTCCTTTTTTCGTGATTACCTGACCTCATTCAGCAATCCTGTGTGGCCTCTGGGCATTCCCAAGAGCTGGTTAGTCTAACCCAGAAGGGTTTGGCCCCATGGATGCCGTCTGGCCTCAGTGCCAGCTGCTCTTGAGCAACTCTTAATTTTATAACTGGTGTTTTAGGTGCTGAAGAATAACAGTGAGGGTTTTACAGTTCAGTTTGGTATTCAGCTGCATGTTCCCCCTGCCAATCCTATCTCAGCAACCACAACCTTTTCAAGAAAAAAAAGGGTACAGTGTGAAAGCTGGTCCCAGTTTCACTGGAAGAGGAGATTCTCGCAGCACCTGCTTTCCTTCATCCAGAATGGAGAGTGTCAGTCTGTATTGAATTTACAGCAAACAAACATGCTCAGGTTCACAAATGTTCTCGTTCTTCATAAACACACGGACCAATTCTGAACGATCAATTCCGATGTTATGTCATCATTCCAGCTTCTTAATTGCTTGCCGCCAGGATGATGGAAGTTTTACATTTTTAGATCTTGGTCCTTAGTGTTTAGAATATGTGTGCAAGACTTTGCTGAGCAGAAATGTAATTTTAACAGAAATCACTACTGTGTATGATTTTTGCATATGATTCTATAGTTTTTTTCAAAATGAAAATGTTGGGAGGCAGTTGGAGTTAGATGGGTTTTTAATAAATGCATGATAGAGCTGTTTGGAAACAAGTTCATTTTTTTGTTCCACAAAATTTTTACATTTCCACTTCAGCTGAAAATACAAATAATCTACTCTATAAAGAAATCTCAGGAAACTCATAAATAGATTTTGATTAATATTACATTTTTATGGTTTTTATTTTTTATATATTTTTAAGATGCTTATAGTTTTTTCAGAGAATTCTAATAGATTTTCAGTAACTTCAATGCTAGTGTTTTTCTGCTTTTATTTTCTTTTCCTTTGTTGTGGATTACTGATACACCATTATCTACCTTTTAGATCTAATAATGCGTTATTTAGAGACTAAAAATATAAATTCTTCTGGCCAGTGATTCTATTAAATACACGAATCTTGAATTTGATTTGGCATTTCTAATTCTCAATATGAATAATTATGCTATTTAAATTATCAGCCATTGTTATCAAACTAGTCTGAAATAGAATGTTGATTTTTTAAAATTAAACCAGAACCAAACACATTTCAATATTCCTCGTTGTTTTATTGACAAGTACATGCATTATTACAATTTTTTATTGTTCTTTTATTTTTTCTAAACAGCTTCTGTTGTTTCTTCTGCTTTCGCCAATGTAAGACCAACATTCATGTGATTTTATTGAGATCTCAGAGGTTAACAGTAATTTCTGCTGCCCAATGCAACCGATGATTTTCAAGCTAGCAGGTATCTGTTGGTCTGTGGTTTTACAAAGCACGGTTGGTGCATACAAGCCCCTTTTGGTATTTCTAACCTGTCAGAGAGATGCCCTGCAACCTAGAGAACATGCTTTTCTCTGCAAAAAGCTGAAAATGTTGCTAACGTTGCTTCCTTCCCGTGCAAATCCAGTGCAAGAAATTATCAAAATAAATAGTTGTGACAGTTATTTATCACACAGGAAAATATTTTATTAATGCTAAATTATGCATATAAACAATGGCACAATGTTCTAAGCACTTTACCCAAACATACCACCACATGCAATGCTTTAAACCTGCAAGCAAGATTTCTTTGTTTGTATTGGAATACTTGTTTAATAAGCATTTTGTAGCAAACAAAACATTTCCAAATGTGGATTCTCATGTAGCTGATTAGAAATAGCCTTCTATTATCTCACGTGTAGTATTTTGTTTGCTTGGATGTTGTGAGACTTTATGGAATATGGTGGGGAAAAAAACCCCAAACAAACCACTTTCAGAATTGAAATAAGCAATATCCTCAAAACTCAATAGCTATTTCACAGTAAAGTTATGCTGGGAGAGAACCACCCCAAGTCTTGCACGGCTGAGATCACCAGCCATGAGGACGTAGAGTTGAACCTAACTTCAAAGTGACAGGAGAGACCGCGTTCACCCACATCACTTAAAAGGACACACTGGTCAAAGACTCCTGATTCACTTTACTTAGAACAGGAAAGCTCTGGTTGAATGCAGTTTCTAACTTTATTGATAAGAAAGAAAAACTGCAACCAAGTTCCAATTTGTTTGTCGCTTCTCTCTGAAAATGAGGGGAAAGCTGGTTTAGGTGTGCCTTAAATGTTCTTGGTCCATTGCTGACAAGGATAGATAGAAGCTGATTTTTTTTCTCTTTGATTTGTGAACAATTTTAGTGCAATACAGGTTCAGCTGACAGAATTTTTGGAAAAGAAGGAGGGTCAAGAAAATCTGCTGTACTTTCTTTCAAAATTAATGCTGGCCAAGCTGTGTCTACCTTAAAAAGAATCACTCTGTAAGGAGATTTCTGACTGTTAGTATCAAAGCTGATACTCTGTCTTGAGAAGCCTGAGGTTAGCAACCCCAAATCATGCATATTATATGACTGCTTTCCGTAAAATAACTTCTAGCTAAATTTTACTGTTTAAAAACGGAAATTTAGCATTGTCTTTGACCTAGAGCAGCAGAAAAGAAGTAAGGACAAAAAAAAGTAATTTCTAAAACTGAAAAGACTCATAGGAAACTAGGGGCAGGGGGATATTTTTTTATGTGTGTGTAAAATAAATTTCTCATCAACCAGGCAGGATTGATTAAGTCGCAGCAGGTTCTTATGGCCAATAAAGAGCAGATCTGGACCCAGAAACAACGCTTATCCATATGTACTTTCTGTAAGAGCTTTTGCTTCTTACTGGCAGGTAAAACTTATGTTTTATTTTCCTTCTTTTTGCAAAACAACATGAAATGTGGAGTAGCATGACACAAGAAACACTGCTAGTGAGTTGAATGTTTGAAGCATTTGAAGCCATCAGAATACAGGCTGGCAATTCCCAGTGCTTCATGTAAATAATACAAGATTTTGTTCACTAGAATCAGTAACATACGGGACTTACAATTTTTTAGTGGTGTTGCCTATCTTTCTTTAAAAAGGCAGTTTTAGAAATGCTTCCTAACTGAGAATATTCTCAGAAGACTGACCTGGAGTTGAAATACATATGAGGTTATCAGCAGCAAGTAATGTCTTTTAAAACCAAATACTTTCTCTGTCCTTCAATAACCCTAAGTAGCAGTGCAGAGCTTCATGGAGACAGAGCAGAACCGGAGCGAGAGGGGATGTCCTCACTGCCTGTAGCCCGGTATCTTACACATTCTGGGAGTTAAAGGCTCACCTGTGTCCTTGTTTTAGATCCAGGAGTAATAAATGTGTGTTATTAAAAACTTGCTAGCCAGTTTAGATGAGGTCTGTTAACTGAGTTTAACAAGAAGATAATGTCTCCTCGGTTTAATTTCCTGTGTTAGGTCTGCATCACAGGCTGCTACTGACTTCAGAAACCAGTTAGTGTGGCTTAGTGCCAATCACTAAACCAAACCCTGAACAATTCTGAGGGGGGGAGGAAAAAAACAACAAAAAAAACCCGCTCGAAAAGCTCTTTTGAGAGAATACAATTGTCAACATCTAGGTGAGTTGACAAATATGCTGCACTCTCAGCTGAGGCGATGGCAAGAAACGTCTTGGCATCAGAATAGCAGTATTCATCACATAACCCCAAATTTAGAGTATTGTAGAAAAGCTCAAAGTGCTTCCACTTCAAAAGAGGATTTCACCAAATCAGGAAGGGGGAAATAGTCTTTTCTCTCAGTTTTCATTCTAGGACTCTCTGTAATTGAGGATTTGCAGAGGGCCCTTTTCCCATCGCCGTGGCAGCTGGAGCGTGGCTTACTCCTCAGCTGGAGTTTTTCTTGCCCATCAGGAGACTTTTCCAGAAAGGCATCTTCTAGAGCTGAATAACAGCACCTGGATAAAAACTTTGAGTTGCTTCCAATTAAAGCTACTTTATCTGAATTTCACAGTCTTTCTGAAGCTGGAATTTGGTGAATCCTGAGACTACGTACAAGCTTTAGTGCCTTTATGATTAGATTCTTTGCAATTTGAAAATTTTCCATAAATGGCAAATAACCCTGAAGTTTTGAGGGCTGACACGAGCTTCTCCTGCAGGTAGAAGCAGTGTCACTGAAATTCACAGTTTTTCTGAAACTTCTGGTGTGATTTTTAATCTGTTTGCATAAACTAAAACATCAGCTGCTTATTAATCCACAGCTCAGGAAACTGTTCCTTAAACCCTTTGGTGTGGTTGCTTTGTGCCTGCAAGATGTACAGTTTCCAGCATTAAAAATAAGTTTAAAAAAGGAATATTAAATTCAACTGCATGCTGGTTTCTGACCTAATAAAAATGCTACACTTGAGTAAAAAATCTTGCATTGTCAGGAATGACTGCAATAATTAAAGGTTTGCAAAGCATCCCTACAAAAAAAAATGTGTATTAATACACGAGAAGGAATGGAGCCATTCGGCAGGAGGTTCCCAGAAGCCGGAGTAGCCAGCGAGGAGGGCTCTGAGGTTTCGGGGTGCTGCAAAGTCTGCAGCCACCTCTGTGGCTCAGGGCTCACCCTCCTTCCCCGTCTGCATCCTGTGCTGGGCGCGGGGGCAAAGTCAGCAAACAGCGACCAAAATAACAAGACTTACTGGTGATTAGTGTAAAATTAATGAGGGTTTCTGAAAATCTTTCCTTACTACGTTTTGCATTTAACATTTATAGGAGAAAAACCCGCTCTGCTCACTTCGGGTGTTTGTTGACAGTAATTTGCCATTGCATGGTTTCCATTTATTGCATTTATCATAGATCAACAGGGCATCTCCCTACCCCAATTTGAATAAAGCAACTATTTTTATGCAGTTTTAAATGGCAATATGACTGAGGCTGGAGTCACAAAAATGCCTTTGAATATTGTTTTTAAAGCTGAATACTTAGTGACAGGAAGTTTGCATCCTGTAAGAATAAAAATGAGAAGAAATTGTAGCACAGCAATGGATTGTAAGGATTTGTATTCTTCCTTCAGCATTATTCAGAGTCTCTATGTGGTGAAACATGCAGTTTAGCATTGCGGGTTTTATCCAGTATGCTTTTAAAAACATTTTATGACAGAACAATGAATGTGGAAAAAAAATTGTTATGGACGTAACAACTGATTTTAAGAAGCCAAAGACCATAAAAATCAATAGAAAAATCTAACTTTATGTGACGTTGGACTAGGTCCCAGCAGGGGAAACATTATTGTATGGACAAATTCACTAGGGAATATAGCAGGAATTGAGGTCAAAATGTAATCACACAGAATGTAGCTCTTCAGGGTGGATTATTTTATTCTCCCTCTGAACTGAAACATCTCTTAATGGTAATAAATCTCCTTATCCTGTGCTGGGAGTGTATTTGCAATAACATATCAGAAGAAAGATCCTTAACGGCCTATGCACTTTTTCATATGACTCTCTAAAATATACTGTGCTTTCTCCCCAACATGCTGGCATAATTTTCTTTTCCGTTAGAGATAAAATGGCCAACTGGAAACAGTGGTAGGTGGCAAGTGCTAAACCAAGGGTTTGAAATCTAACTAAAACTGAACAGGAAAAAAAAAAAAAAAAGAAGGAAGGAGTGAGAGAATGAGACAAAAAGAAATAGCATAACAGATAAAATAGCTTGATATTGCTGATATTATGGTAAATAAGTTCAAAAGACCACAGCCATAAACACCTGTGAAACCAGCAGCTATCTGTGCCATCATATTTTGTTTGAATTTCATTTGATTGATTTTCATTTTCCTTTTTTTTTCTTTGTACTTAGCAATGACCTATTTAAGGTGGTTTCTATTGCTGTAGTTCTAGAAACTTTTGTTGAACCTTACTCTATGAATTGTAATCGAAGCACTTAACAATCAGTTGACGGATTTTGTGCTAACCACTTTAATGTTGGATCTTTTTATACCAACATAATTACAGTACTTTAAGGTGGGATTTTTTTATATCAGTGTAACAATATTATTAGTGACTCTCTTACAAAGGCATTACATAAAGTTGACTTCCATGTGCATATTCACCTTCTTATAGGTGAGTGAAACAGTGTGTGATGAATAAACAGAATTTTGTGTAGGTACAAATGCACCTGCCCAAGGACGATGGCATTACTCTAACCATGGCAGTGTAGAGGTACAAGTTGCATGCACAGCAAAGCCCTTGATCTTTTCCATGGAAAATAAAGAGAATATATGATGATCTACTTTGCCAGTTCTGTACTTCTTCTGCTTAAAATATCCTCATTCTGCCATTCTCCTATGCTCTGATAGTAGTTCTTTTTTATTTTAGTTAGAATTCTTCCATCTTTTCTTTTGATTTCTCAGGGACTAGCAGAGTCTATTTCAGAATTACAGATAATCTGATGCTGACCAGCAGAGAGTGAAATGGTGCACCAGCCCACCACCAGCTTCTGTCCTGGACAAACGGCGAGCAGCTCACCCATCTGTGGAGCCAGGCTGGCTGCCTCACCGGGCAGTGAGTAGATTTTTGTGTTTCTGTTCTCTCTTGCAGTCAGTGCATGTTATTGTTACGTTCAAAAGGAGTTAATGTCTTTGTACAGAAATCCCCCCCCAGAAGAAGTAAAATCTATGTTTTGGTGAAGTCGCTGGCAATGCCTTGCTTGGTAGGTAACAATGCTAGTGATAAGTTTTATTTTGTTTTGTTTAATTTAAGTTCTCAGGGTTTTCATTGGATATATCAGTACACCAAACATGACAGTCTTTTTCAAATGCAGCAGGAGGTCATATGTGTCAGAAATTTCTGATAGCAGAAGTAATTAACACTGTCAAAATCTTTTCAGAAAAGCAAACCGACAACTGATGCTACCTGTCCTATACAAAAAATAGCTAATATCAGGATGACAGGAAATCTGCATCTTTGTTCTCAGAAGAATTTATTCACCATTTGATGAATTAAGTCAGCTGCCACATTCTGTATATTATTTTATATATATATATATATGTTTTTTTAAGCAATAGAATTTCTACTTAAATGGAAAGGGGACATATATGTATTCATCTCAGGCTTAGTAGAAAATACAGTTGATTCAGTTGTGAAAAAAGAAAAGCCCACTGAGACTGAAACATAATACCCAGGAAATATGATTTACTATCATCTACAACAGAAACAACAAAAAACAGCACACAAAGCTCTCAATGCCAGGAATCCAGGCGCAAAACACAGCTATAACAATACAATGTATATTTCATTTTATGCTTTGAAAAATAATCAAACAAAAAATACTAATGCTATATATCCAGATTTCCTGTTGCAAAATAAATGTAGTTTGCAATGGATACAAACGCTACTGCAAGGAAGTTGATAAATGCAATTTTGACCTTGGAGCTCTTGATCCAGGCTATTAGCTTGAATAACCCAAAAACCTGAAGTTGTATGTGTGAGATCCATGTGTGTGCATAAGGAGCCCTCTCCCATTTTATCTCTAAGAATGAATTGTCTGCAAAAACAAGGTCTCTGGTTATTTCTGATCAACCTAAATTCAGTCCATCAACTCTTTAAAATTATCCTAGCAAGGTTTACCTCAGATTATCTGCTTAGATTCCTGTCCGTCTAAGGCATCAGATTATTCTGGTAAGCCTTTGAACACTTGCACATCATAAACTCAGATAGCTACCTTTTAAAAAAAATCTCTTTCACATTAACAAAAAGAAACAAAAATTCCATTAAAAATAGAAAAACATAATTGTAAGTAAAGAAATATCTGCAGGTTTTAACTTTGTGTGGTTCAAAATGGGTTATATTTCAAACTGGCAGGGGCTTCACACATGATTTCAACTAAAGGGAATTGAACCCAACCATAAAAATAAAAGCATAATATTTTCAATTGATCAATTGTTAGGATCAATATGCTAGGATAGTTGATAAGCCATTTTGGAGCAGATATGCTACTTTACAGGCATTTTATGATTCCTACAGATCACAGACATAATTTAAAAAAAAAAAAATTCTGTCAGAGATCAGTGCCTCTTGTTATGAACACAGTAATGTAACAAAAGATCTATGCAGTCACAATAATTCAATTTAAAAAATAAATCCTCATAAAATAACTTGTGATGATTCTGTAATGGGTGCTCTAAAGCCCTATAGATGTAATTAAACTTTCAGGTTCTTAGAAATCAGTGAACATGGTTACAGGCTAAATTTTGGAAAATAAAGAAAAATCTCTGATATTCCTTCTTGAACTGAAGAGACTAATTGAGAATTTGACTTACTGCTGCTTTATGTCAGTATAAATATCATTGATTTCTTTGGAACTACATTAGCATAAACCAGATGTAATATCTTGTAGTGTATCAGGCAGGAGTTTATGGTACAATTATGCTATTTCTACTAAAACAAATGATTGCAGCAGATATTCCTTGGTTCCATTAATTTACAGTTGACTCTGATACCTTTCTTGAAAAAGCTCTACTGTTTTGTTGGGCCTAAGCAAATGAACTTCTGCAAAGCAATGGCATGCTTAAGAAATATCTGTTCTAGATTTTAGCAGGAAAGGGATTTTTACTTGAGGAATCGCTATGTATCAGTATATGGGGGGTGTAAAGGTAAAAAACCTAAGCTAACTCCAAACCCAACAGATTATCTTAATTCATTACAATACAACAGAATTTTAATTTTTTTTTTAGATTTTCTTGATTCTTCCATTTCATTACATATTTAAAGATTTGGTAGGAGGTAGTCGTTCCTACATAGTTTCTGTGTCCTTCTTAATCCCTCCTCCAAGGTCATTTTCCCGCCTAGAGTGGGGAGAGTTCAGTTTGTTATTTGTTCAAAAGTTTGCTAGCAAATGTTTTTTTCGTTTATATTTTGAGTATCTTTAAGCAGTGTACTTGTAGGGGAAGAAGTTGCTTGTTTGTTCTGAAGTATGCGTCTGTTGAGGGGCAGGTTCAGGGGTTGGGTTAGGCTGGTACCTCTTACAACATTTAAAACCAGTTCCCTGAAGCCACCGTACCAAGGTATGACCTAGGTGTGGCCCAATGGTACCCCCCCACCCCCGTCTTTTTTTCAAACAGAAGAAGCAGTATGCAGAAGTCCTCAAACTAGAAATAGCTAACAAAGCAGCTACCTGATTTTCTGCTTTTATGCATCATCACTATTAACTCGAGGACATTTGGGGTTGGTGTTTGGTGTTTGGGGTGGTTTCCTTCGGTTTTGGTTTTCTCTGTGTTTTTTGTGTGTGGGAGGGAGATTTTAGATAGCTTTGGCTGCTTGAGTTGATCTTGTAGGAAAGAGATGCACATTATCAGAAAATTATTAACTGTAACTTTGCTGGTTACCAAGCTTTTTCTCAATGAAGGGGTACAGAAAGGGCTTAAGAAAAAGAAGATGCATGAGATAACTTTCTTTGCAAGAAAGGTAGGCTGAGTCAGGTCCTGGATGCATCAACAAAAAAGGTTAAAGATGCCATACACAAAAGATGCATTGTTTGTTCTCTAGCTTTCTCCCTGGATTTTGAAGGCCATTTTAAAAGTCATAAGCTTCTTTGCCATATAAAAGTTACAGATCTTTCTGGAGACACGTCTGAGCTGACAATGTCCTATAATTAAGGATAGCTTCAACCTTAAGTGAACCGCCTCTGCAGGAAGTTTTCACATCCAGGCTGCATTTGAGGGTATTGTTTAGGAAACAGCTCTGTAAGTCGCTGCCAGCAAAAGGAAAAATCCAGAAACATTCATTTCCTTAAACTGACTTTCAGCAGGGTTTTTTTAGCAACATGATGGACATAAAAAGTAGAGTTGAACCAGGAAAAGGATAATTCAGGAAAAATAATAGGTGTATGAGAATGGCTGTGCTCTGAAACGGAAAGGTCCATTTCCCATCCCAGTAATGGATTTGTGTGAGAACTTTAAAGCCTTTCTGCTTTCATTTTTCTTTCATTAAGACGAAACTTTCAGGTTTCTGCAAATAATACCACTTTTTGGAAACTAGTAAAATCAGAGACTTCAACAGGAAGACAAGAACTAAACTGAAAGAAATAAGCATAGTCAACTACACAGTATTAGTACATTAAATTCTTAGAGACTCAAATGTAATTTATTACTTTCCTTTGTGAATTAGTTTCTTCCATGTCTTTCAGATGCTGTCTTCTATATTATTACTGGATGTAAATGCACAGACTAATTATCAACAAAATGTGAATAGAGAACCAGTACTGTCTTCCTATTATAAAAGTGGAAGCATTTATAAAATATTTTAAGGACATTTTTTATACCTTATTGACCTAATCAGTATCAGATATTTACAGTCAAGATCACTGAACAGAAAAGGTTTAGATAGAAGAAAAAGGCATGGTGATAGCTTTTATCATTAAGCAATCATGTAAATAAAAATATAAAGAAAATAAATTAACTGGATATTTTCTTGGGATTATTTGTTGAGGTTTTCTCTCTCTTTTTTTAAGTAGATCAACTTGGCTTTTTTCATTGATTTTGTAGTTATCTTCAGTTCACTTTTTTGTCATCTTTTTGACTTTTGTTTTATTCAAATGGACAGAGAAGTACTTTGAATGGCTGCTTTAAGGATTTCCCCCTCACATGCAGACACACAAACTTCACTAATGTTCAGCAAGTCATCACAAGCAGACTCTCCTGCTATGAACACATCAAAAGAATGTTACTTACACAGTGAACTTAAAAAATACCGCAAACCTTGTTATTTCCTACCGACACACCTTTCGCTTGAGAGTCGGCAGCGGTAGTGCTTTATGGTGTTCAAAATTTGTTCAGCAGTGGCGTTTCTTTCGCTACCTAAATCAGACCTTTATAGCATTAGTACATCTCACCATTAGCTTACTCTGTCACTAAACATAGCTTTTCTATGTTCAGATGGCATCCATTCCTCATGAATAATCTCCCTGAAAAAAATACCCTTCCTGAATCTCATACATTTAGTGTTATCTAGCCTTCATATTACAGCTGTGGGTTTTATCATCAGCAGTCTTTATCTTCCTGACCCGTTTAGGTGTTCAGTGTTATGTTAGGATGAATACCCAGTTAACGGTCCAGTTCCAAAAATGTAAATAATTTTCCAGTTCCAGAGATGTAGAAACATAGTGCTTTACCTAAAGATTCCTGCATATCTATCCTCTTGCAAAGATTGATTTTTTGGGGTTGAAGCATTTCATCATAGAACTACAATTTATATAATGTAGCCTCTTGGAGGCCAGTATGTTTAACAATAAAAAATTATTGAGAACTTGAGTATGTAGATGATATTATCTTTACTTTTCTACATTTGGGAAAGCCTTTTAGATTCAGTTATCTTTTCCTCTCTGTATCATCTTTACCAATATATCCCCAAAATATGTTGGTATTTTAATTGACAACTTTTTTCTTTCTCCTTGAAGGAATATCAGGCATTAACTTTTCCTCTGAGGTTAATGAATACATACTGAAGAATCCTATCCATTATGTTAGTGAATCAGGCATGCCTACAGATTAATCCAATTTGGGGGGCCTTATTGGTTCAATTAGATTAGACGCAGAATAGGAAAAAGCAAATTGAATTATTGTGCCTTTATCCGGCTGTACCACTCAGCCATCCTGCTTAAAGAAACATAGAATGGTGAATGGAAAAAGCATTTTCCTTGATGGTAGCGCACTGGCAGAGGGGCACCCTCATCCATAGAGAAACAGGGATTTGATATATATCACTTGTTGCTGAACTGTTGTTCTGGGCTGGTTAACCTGGCTTCTACAGGGTTAGAGCTAATCTACAGGGATGCTCACACCAAGTGCAAAACAGCTAAAACCTCCCTCCTCCCAGCCCATTTACTTCATTATCTTCACTGACAATTCATTGAAACAAAAGGAGCTTTTTGTCCTGATCGTTTTCCAGTTGGTCATGTTTGTAGGTAAAGAAGTGATACCTGGAGAGGTCTCATTTTTAGCTGTCTCCTGCCTCACTACACTGCCACAGTCAAGGCCTTTTTTTCTGGTGGTAGCAGCAGTCTGCAAGTATATTTGCCACTCTTTCTGCACTATTGCTACAGGCCTATCTATTAAATCTTAAATACTAATGAATCATTAAAAAGGGTATTAACATATTGTGCTGGCCCTGTTGTGTGTCTTATTCTTCACAGTTTTATAGCAATTTCCATTAAAAAACCTCATTACAGAGATTATTGTGACATGCTTTGAAACAGCAGCATTCATTACATATTATCTATGTATTAGAGTTTGGGAAATTAATGCACCAGGAAATGAAATGACTCACTCAGGGTCACCGAAGATGTATGTTCAAGTCATGATTAAAATCCAAGCTGTAGATCTCCACTGTGTTTGCTGCACAATCTTTTTTGCTCTTTTTCTTTTTAGGGTTTTTTTTTTTCCTTTTAAACCACATCCTACAGTTGTACATTCAGCTGGAAAATTCCACCGTGCTGCTTTTGTTGTCAAACTGTAATTGGCATTTAGCCAACAATTAGTTAAATATGGCTTGTTTGTGAGCCTTCCCTTCTTTTGCTTTGGGGTTCAAAGGATAGAGAGAAAGTGGGATTACTGGGAAAGAAGAGCCAGGCTGTGGGGAACGGTGAGCAGAGAACCAGAGAGGCAGAGCCCAAGGAACTGCTCAAGTGATGGGGTGACCGACCATGAGATCTGCTGCTGCTGCTGCTGCTGCTGTGAGTCTCTTACCCACAGATGATCAGAGATGTGTGGATTTTGCAGTCTTTCAGTGCTGGGGGGTTAGGGACCACCAGAGGTAGGAGGTAAGGGAGGTACCGGGAGAGGTTGGAAGGGAGGGGGCTGCACGATGGACCTTCCCTTACACTCCCTGCTCTGATACCTCCACTGCCCAGGAGGGTAGGGTGGAGATGGTGTGGACTTCTCTTTTTATAGATTACATCTTCTGTAAAAATAATGCTTTAAGTGTAAGCCTGCTCCCAGATTGTACCAGTAGAGTCAACTTTCACAGTGCCTACAGCTTTCTGATTCGTGACTTGCAGGTGCGTTGCCCAGGTGTCTTGAGGGAACTCATACTGGTGTCTCGAGGGGACTCGTACTGGTGTCTCGAGAGGACTTGTGTTGCAGCCTTTAGAGGGAGACCCAGTAATGCTCTGGTTACAGGCTGCTTTTTTCAGCAGGTATGACAAGGGTCCCTGTTCCTGGGACTAGCTGACCAAGAAGCCCTGACATTTGTAGTAACTCTGTCCGTTGTACAGCCAATAAATGTCTTTAGACGTTAACATTATATTATCGATACTTAGTCACCATGTGGGGTTGGACATTAACTTCTTACCTTCTGTTTTTCTTTCAATACCAGATGGAGAGAAATGAGCATGAAATTCAGAGCAATAAAATTGTAATTTATATATATATAAACAGATGAGTGAAGAATAATTTTCATTTAAGGGAATTTGTCTTCAATTTGGAGACTTCCTGAGTACTTTATCTTAGCTTTAATTAAAGAAAACGGATGTGTAAAAAGTTTCACTTGTAATAATAACAGTAAAAAAATTAACGTATGTTTATCTTTTTCATTCCACTTTAGATTTTGTGGAACACCACTCATCTGTAAACTACTATATACATACGTAGTAGGCCATAAAGAATAATATTTCAAGCTAGAGAGATACTTTGTCTTTTTGCCTCTTTTGCAACTGTAATTTGAGAACAGCTAGCCACTGAGGTTAAAGATGTAATTGTGGGAACCACCTAGATCCTGTGTGGTGGGTTTAAAGGCCACGATGCCGCACAGCATCCAGGAACTGGACCCCTTAGACTCACAAGATCCTCTCTTTTCCAACACAAAATCTGCAGTTTAGTTTCTGAAGCTTCCCATTTCCCGCTTTTCTTATCAGTAATACTTCTGTTTCCTGAGACAAGCTAAATGTAAGTTAATCTTTTGATCTGTTTGAAAACATAACTTTGTAATGCAAATAAAACACGACTCAGTCTCCAACTCAATTCCCTTCTATTTCGAGTTTTACACTCAGCATCAGATGGACTACTGACTCTCTCGGTGTATGTTTTGAATCCAGATTTTGGTTTGGCCAGGACAATTTCAGTTGCTCAATTAAAATGTAAGTAAGTACTATTCTTATAAAACAAGAACTTGCTTAAAAGAAGCTGGTCATCTTGTAAAACTTCATTAGTCCTCAAAGCTTCTGCTGCTGTGAAGTTCCAGTATTTGAGGAAATTCTCAGAATATTGAAGCCATTGAAATAAAAACAATACACAAATGAAGAGACAAGATCATCAGAAATTTTTATGAGGAAGCATTTTTGTTAAATACCATCTGGAAGGCTAAGCTTAAGTTTCTAGGAAAAGATTTTGCATATAATATTTTTCAAGGAACTTTTGATCTGTCAGTAACATATCTGCTGAAGTCAAAGAATACAACTTCCTCATAAAACAAAAAAATACCTGTTGAGGGGGAATACATTACCTACAAGGAATGCACTTACCTACAGCTGTGAACACGATTTCTCAGACAGGAAAATATAGGAAGTCACTTGTAAAAATGAAAAATCACGAGGAAAGAAAAAAAAAAAAAGGTTTATTGCCTTCTCACAGTGAATCTCAGATTTTTTTCCCTTCCAAGGAAAGGCCCTCCACAACAAGAAAATTAATAAAATACTTTTATCTTCTGTGAAAATTGTTCTAGGTGACACACAAGAATCATGTCAGCTTAAAGGACTGTGGAAAGTAATCTTTCTAATTTTATTTTTTCTAAATTTTAACAAATACACATTATTATTAATATATTTATATAACTATTACCTTTTACTGTTTCCTAAGAGTAAATACAGGCTCTCATTCAGGTAGTACATCCTTTTTGAGCTAAAATGTGGTATAGAGTACAATTTTTTTATCGCTTCATCATTTGGTGGATTGTGTTTTTATTGACAAGGTAGAGTAGTAATAAGTGCAACCGCAACAATGGAGAATTACAGATCTAACTAGGAAGTGGCAAAATGGAGTCACTGCAAACATGTTGTATAATCCTAAAACATGCCTAGCTTAATACAGATAAATATATACAGATTTTGGTTTCCAGACAAGTTGTTGCCTTGCGGAAGGTGTTTTAAACAGATCTAATGCTAAGTCCTGCTCAAGCGTATTCAGGCTATTACTCACCTGAAATATTAATTTCTGTTATCAGCTTTAGTTCAAGTTACATTTGTTTTTTCATTTGAGAATTTTAACCAGTTGATTCAAGCTTAGTTTTGACTTCAAATCAATCATATTGTTCCAATTTTAAGCAGCTCCATAAAACTATGGTCTGCTGAGGTACAAAAATGCTTGCAGCTGTCCTGAGAAAAATCTATAAAAAATGTAAGTGTGGCTTGTTTTGACAAATTCCAACATGAGTTATGAATACCCAGGATCCTTACACCTTTGAACAACAGTTTTCAAGCTGCATAATTCTGATCTTAAAATACTATCTCATGACATGTTATCAGAAATAAATTCTCAGACCTTAAGACATTACTTTTATAACTAGTTACAGAATTATGACCTCTAATATATAAGAACTGTTTTATCTTCTCTTCAGATTTTATACTTCCTGAATAATAGATAAATGTTGAACTGCAGTGTCAGAAAATGGAGAAATTCTGTTGCTTTTGGATACATGGCATGGAAGAATTCTGTTTGCTTCTGCTGATGAAACCTAAAGATCCCTGCTTCATCAATTATCATAGTATTCATGGATATTGCTAGAAAGTCACTAGTAATGAAAACTCTGAGGTGGACTTTGACAGGAATTTAGACTCTTTCTGATGCAACTGCACCAAGACCTCAAACGGTGTTTCTTAGAATGTGAAAGTAAAAAGCAGATGATGTTTTTCATATATCAAATGTAAAAACATCCTGTAAGAAGGGTACGTGGTGTGCAGAGATTGAATAAAACCATGTTGCACTGCAGTCACTGACTCCAGTGTTCTTTGAGATGGACCACGCAGCTCTCCTTATTGTTGTTCTCCAGCTTTGTGGAAGTAAGGTTGCTTTCTTATTCCTAGCTAACATCTCTCTTTTATTTAATCACATCATGACAGATATGATCGCAATTCACAAGTGTGTTACTGTGTGGTTCAGGCAAATTTTAACTGTTCAATGATACTCACAAGTTAGAAGTAATAATTTCTACAGTTTGGGTTTTGTTTTTAGTGAACTTTTTCTTCAGTGTTTTGCTTGTAGTGCTGCCAAAGTTGTTTCTGAGTTTTTCTATAAATTCAATTTTCAATTATGTTAATTCTGAAACTGAATTTCTGTCTGTGCTTTAGCCAACGTGGAAGGAAGGTTTGTGGATTCAACTGTAAAACTTACTGAAAGGGTGAAACTGGAATGCATATATCCAAAAAAAGCCACAATAATCCAGACATCCTGGATGAAATTTAATGTAACTCATAAAGAAAATATAGCTGTCTTGCATCCAATGTATGGCATACATATCGAAGACAAATACAATGGAAGAATTTATTTTGAAAATGCTTCCAAGGAAGATAAGTCCTTATCCTTCATCAAGAGCACTTTGGAGGATGTTGGTCTTTACTTTTGCTCCATTGTAACTTACCCAGATGGAATTTGGGAAAAGGTAATAGAAATTATTCAGCCAGGTAAGTAAATCTCTCATTTTCTTTTAGTTTTCTGATATATGCAAAACAGAAATCCATGTCAATTTAGGGAGTACCTGGTGTTGTAATTTTTTATTTTCAATTATATAGCATGCAGAAATGGAGTAATTTGGGGAAAAGAACTAGCATGACAGAAAATAATTATATTATTTTGACAAAAGGTCATTTTAAGAGAAGTGGGAAGTAAGCTGGGGAAATGAAGGAGACAGAAGTCACAGCAGCAGTGTATTACATGGCAGACTTCAGGTACTAATGGTCATTGCAACAGTGACATTTCCATTGGGCTCAGGTTCTCATAGCATTTCAACTGGCTGTAGGATCTCTTCAGGGGATGAAATTGCAACTACCCATGAAACTACATGGATGAACCTTGTAACTACCCATGGACAGTACTGTATTTTTATTATTATGTTATATGGTGAGGACATTTCCGATCTGAAAATAGGAATTTTTTTAAATTTTTTTTTTTTTCTTCTGGAAGCTCTTCTGTGCTTGCTTTTTCAGGAACAAAGTAACCATTTAGGAATGGTGTGGCAACAAAAGGGAGGGAAGTAGAGAAGTTTAAATGAAGGAAAAAGACAAGACCTTTTCTTTAAAAGGAGTCTTTTTTAAAGATGGAAAAGGGAAGAAGGAGAGAAAAAGATGCAGCTATGCCCATGTACTTTCTGTGTAGCTGTCCATGTACTTTCCAAAGGCTCTGTAATTACCTGACCACTCATTCGATTTGGTTTCTTTTCCAGCTCTATGAGTAAGAGAAGAAAGAACCCTTTTCTGGTATTTTTCCATGCATACCTATTCAGTATTCATCAACTGACAACTCTGATGCAAATTGCCAAGCTTCTCTGATAGGAGAGAAGTCCTCAGAAGGTCATTATGTACATACAATAGACTAGCCTTCAAAAGATAACTGGTTTTGCTTATTGGTTTGTTGATTTGATATTGTGAATGTAGAAAGAATCTGTTCCTCTTTCCCATTCTCCAGAGTGAAAATAGACTCCATTCAATATTTTATTGTATTTCCCAGCTAGGAAAGAATGGGCTGAAAGGAAAACTTAGTTCCTAGCATTTGAAAGACCAGAAGATAAAAATAACAGTTCTTTTCCTAGCCTGATCCTTCTGAGTCTTCATTTCAACCTTATTTTATCTACACTTCTGTGATTTCAATGTTACAATGAAACAGTGGACCTGACTCTAGGAGGAGATATTTAAACTTCAAAAATTCAAGGCAGATTGTTCCGGCCTGCACCACTGAAGGTTTTTGAAACTCGATTTTAGCCAGCTCATTTGTTGATGGCATTCATGAAATAGGAATCCCAATCTGTCATCCTGTCTCTGCTAGCTTTTTGTCAGTAAACATTGCTGCTCATCAAATCAGAAATTAAGCCACACACAAATTATTGCCCTTATTTTGAAAAAAAAAAAAAAAAATCTCTCCCCGCGTTGTTTAGTTAGATAAGATAGTTTGGAATTTAAATTACTTTCCCCTGTGTGGCACATCAGCATAGCCATACAATTCCCAGTCGTTCACATGTAGAGCATATCCTGCCAGTGAAAGAGCTGAGCTGGGTGTGGAGGGGTGTGTGTGTGTCCCCATCCCTCAGGGTAGGCTTGCAGCCCAGGTCAGAGTTCCTCAGCTGTGATTCCTTTAGGGGCATCTCTGAATGCTTGCTTCACTCTGGTGCCTTTTTTAGTACGTAAGGAATAGTGTTACTGAAGTAGTATCTCCCTGGTTTCCTTTTCTCTGGCAGTCCATTTAGTGCACAGTATTATTGCAGGTGTAGGCATTAGACACATACTTTTTGGTTGCATTCAGATAAGCCAAGATCTGGAAATGCAGGCTGCTGTTTACAAAAAGGTACAGGCAAACCATATCTCATTTGCTTCAGTCCAACCTGAGCTCTGGTGGTGCTGAGCCCTCATTGACAGTGGGTTCATTTGCTATAAAATCCTAGAAGTTAGATGCAGTAGAGATCTGCAAGCTCATTTAGTCCTTTTCCTGGCCAAGGCAGTACTGTTCTCGGGTGTCTGTTCTGAAGGTATTGGCTAGGGTTAATCTGAAATGATGCAGGAAACAGGGCAGGCACTTCCCTGTGGGATGTTACTCTTCCATCCCATACCTTTATTAGGCAATCCACTTACAGATTTCAGCACGCTATAAGCCACACAAAAAGTGGAACAGTTATCGGAGGAATGTTTTTTTTTAAATGATACTGTGCGATTCGGCATTCTCAGTGTGTAGGATTTCTCTCCTGGTTTGAGCACGCTAAACCAGAAACCTAAACCAACAGCAAACCCCCCATTTTTCAGGTATATCAATTTAATCCTACTATGGAGGGAGACAATAATAATGTTGAAAAGAAATTAATCCTTTTCCATTTAGAGAATCAAGGTTTCTGAGAACAATCCTGTTCAGCTCTTGATAGATGTGTATAAATGTGATCCTTATAAACACTGATCTGAAGAGAATGAAGTGTATCACTAGTGACGATGAGATATTACAATGTCAATCTACACTGCAATTAAATATATTCTTAAACCAGAGTTTAGAGAAGATATTTATTTAGGTAGTAGTCATAGTAGAACTGTTATCAGTCAGGCTCTGCTAGCACCTTCATCAGTACTAAATATTTTAAACTCCCTGGAAGACATCTTGCTTTGATTAAATAAACAGTAAACTTCAATTTCACTTCCATGCAGCCTGTATTTTAGCTTGCTGCTGACACTATATATATATATTTTTATTTCTTTGTCTTCCAACTTGTAAAATTAGGACACTGATGTTCATCTTTAAAGTTTTTTTATTCTGCACCAGAGAAAGAGTGTTGAGAAATCTGAGCGTTAGTCTCATAATTTCACTGTACATGGATCTTGTTCTATAGGATTAATATACACAACTAGTTGAGGTGCTGGAATATGAAGTGTTTTTTAAGGAATCTGATGTTCACTAGAATAAAGAAATCCGGCCAACGTACTAGAAAGATCATTTTATAGGTAATTAGAACTTTTTTCCAATTACACAGTTTTCTTTGGTTAGGATTTATAATTTATTTATTTATTCCCAATAGACATTACTTTTCTAAAAGCATTAATTTACGTACAGTAGTCCAGACAAATAAACAACTCAAAACACTGCAAAATCCATTTCTTCTAACAGTTAATCAACAAACATTTAATAGACTAATTTATTTTTTTTTTTAATAGGGAATTGCATGATGTCTAATGCTTTGCAATTTGTGGGTTTGGTTTTAAAGATTGGTTGACTAAGTTCTATCTGCCTTTAAATGGATGCAACTTTGTGGACACATAATATTCAACATGAAACTTAAGCTTCCTCTAGTAAATTGGCACAGATGAAGTTAAGTTATTACTAAGGTTTTTGTGTCAATCAAAACTGAAGCCTAGTTTATAATTTAATTTGCTCTACCAAAGCACTGAAAATTGTTGGGATTTATCTATACTGACCTGTTACTGTGGGACCCAGAGACATTCCTGCACCACCTTAAGCACATTAAGTACGCCATTGAGGAATCTGTAGTGCATAACTCATTGAAAGCTGACAACAGAATCGAGATATAGAATATATGATTGGCTTTCAGAATTTCCATTGAAAGGAAATAGTGGAAATAAATGGAAAAAATGCCATATGGCATTCATGACGGAGATCCTTAACGAGATTAAAGTATAAGATGAAATGTTCTTCACATGGCAATTATATCTGCTGGCAGTTACATAAATTCGGATATCAAATATCCAAATATATTTAGATATCATATATTTAAGTATCTAGGATTAACTTTTGCTGGCTTGCAAAACAATGACTGTTTCTGCACTCAAACTGTTCAAAGTTGCTCTAGTGCTTCATTCCTGATAATCAACAGAGGTCATGAGTATAATTCTGCTTTCCCATGTGCTTTGTATAATTTTTTAAAGCTACGAATACAAAATGAGTAAAATTGGTATGATTCTGATTTGCAACATTTTTCATTTGCACAGTTTGAAGCCTCAAGTGCTGATGCTTAATGGGTAAATATTTCAGGCAGTGTCTAACCGTTACGCTAGTGTCATTAGATCTAGCAACTCAGTTGTTAACAAGATCCTGACACTACAAGATCAAGCAGTTAAAAAAGTTTGGGGATCATGACTTGCTTTTCCAAACAAAAACACAGAAAGAGAAGAAAAAAGTCAAGTATTTGAAAAGCATTAAGCACATGTCTTTTTATTAGTATTTCAACAACATCCCTATCTCTTTCCCTTTAGAGTAAAGGTGTCTTTATAAATAAAAGGTTCACTATGGTTACACTCTTTCATATGTGATTAAAGATGCTATTGAGTGAATAAAAGATCACAACAGGATTGCAGTGTATGAGGTGACAAAATAATACTGGAGAAACTCTATTTAGGACTCTGCTCCTGGCTTAGTCTCTGGTCACAGAACAGCAGTTCACTCCACCATAGTCTGGGTGAGGTGAACGTGATTCTTTTTCAATCAGGGAAAAGAGTAAGAAAAAAAAAAAGAAGAAGAAAAAGAAAAAAGATTAACCTTGGATAAGCAATGGCTGAGCTGTCATAAGGATCTGAGCAGAGGAGGTTATAGCTCTCATTGCAGAGGTCTTTTCTTGGTGTACTATCCTCATTGCATCACTGGCAGATGGAAGATCCTAGAAGTGGTGATAAATCACCACTTATATAAATTTTTAAATGTAAATATTGTAGTAATCGATTTTTTTTTACTAGATGTGGTCTCAGCTTACTCCTGGGTCTGTATCAGAATATGTAATAAAAATGTTAAGACATATTTTGTTATTTTTGCCTTAAAATTTAGCTAAAGATTTCCTATGACATCTACAAAATAGGTGAGAAAGAACTCTTGCAGATTGTACAATGTTATCCATGCTTTCTTTATTGGCCATTACTGAAATATATTGACAGAAAAGCAATAATACTTAGGATATTATATTGGAAACTTCACATGTTATGTAGCTACAGGATATTCTTACAAGTGGATGCAGTGCTGAAGTTCTGTACCATAACTGCGAAGAACTTGAGAGTATGTTTTGCCACTGTTACACATGACTATATTGGCAAAGAATAGTCTAGTTACCCCACAGGAAGATACTTGCCAGCTGGGTGAAGCTGTTCCTTCTTTTTTTTCCTGTAGTGTAAGCATATATCCAACAGTTTTCAGAACTGAATTCAAGGGATTTTTTTTCTTCCCCTTAACGTTCCAACATTTTATGAGTCACACATACTCCTGCACTAAGCAAACAAAACTGATACTTTCAGAGAAAATTCCTTGGGCATTTTTTGATAAGATGTAACGATTATGTAGGAATAGCCAGTAGTTTTATTTCACCTTTCTTAATGAACAGTTTAAGGATGATCTGCAGTTTCTTGTATACAGTGCTTAGAGATGTATGTCTGAAGACTGATTTTGAGTGCAGTATAAAATGTGAGGAGCAGAGAGCAAAGTCACCACTAACAGAGGAAGCATTAGAGTTGGAGACACCACGCAGGAACTGTTGATTGTCCAAAATATGTTATTTCACACACTTGCCTGGAAGAGAAACAATTTGAAGCTGCAGGTGTTGTAATTTTACTTTCAAATGAAAGAGCCTTGAGAGAGCAGCGTACTCGGTCGGTCCATCGGGCAGGTGTGTACAGAGGTGCATGTTTAACTGTCATCCCAGGTGGCCACTCAAAACACAGTACTCGGCTCTGTCATTTTGCCAATTGCCAGCCATGTACTGAACAACAGCAAAGCAGCAGCAGGAATTCTGCAATCTTTCTTTCTTTTTCTTCAAATTATAAACTTTTGCAAAGAAATGTATACAGGGAAAGGATATGTTTCCAGTCTCTAGCACTTTGGAATGGATACTTGGATGACTTTATTTTACAAAGGAATTGGAAGAGGTATTGGCAAAATTCATTTTTTCTTCATACTATATCCTTTGTCTTCTTCTGGTTTGTCCAGATCTTTGTTTACCTATGGCCACTTGAGACATGGATCCAGTTGTTTACTTGATCTTTTTCCAGACCTGTCTTTAGTCCTTTGGTTCTTCTCTCTTCAGTTAAATCCATCAGTACAACAGTTACCCATCTTTGAAGGGATTTTTTAAAAGTTTGAATAAAGTATTAATTCACAGAAAAAGAGTGTAAGGAATTATTCTGGCCTCTTCACTATTTATTCAACAGAAATTAAGGTCTGGTCCTGTCACCCTGTCATGCATATCTGCCTTTAAGATCTTAGTTTTGTCTGTTCTTTTTCAGCCATTCTTGACTCCATGGAGTATTATAGTGAGGATATATCAGCAGGAAAGGTTAAGACAAGACCAATAGACAAATATTTGGTTCAAAATATGATTTCCATTAATATCTGTATATCAAGAACTTAAGTGTAGGGTGAAAATCTGAAGTGTATTTCTGTCTTGTTCACAACCTGGCAAAATAAATTAGTGATAATTTACATTTAAAATGTCTTCCAGGTCCAATACTTTGTTGAACTTAATGGGTTTGGTTTAGGCTTCCTATATAGACACTATGTAAAACGTTTTTCCTGTTGCACTCTCATATCTGTGATGATACCCAATGTGCCATTACTACTTGGTTATCGCTTTGTATTGTCATTGCCCATAATGATAATTTTGCCCCTTTCTGTCTTGCCCTTATGAAAGTATGAGGCATTTCTTTGTCAGCTGCAGTTCAGTGCAATACTTTTCACATTACCAGACCACTGTACTGATGCTTCCTACGCAACTACAAACTATCCTCTGATTCATTCTGCCTTAAGAAGTACTGATAAGTACATCTGGCTTCATGTGCTTCACACATCCTCCCAAACCACTTGGTCTTATTAATCGTTAGTTTTCTAGGTTGCATTGCATCAAAATCCCTGAATTAAGAGTTTTTGAGTTTCCATTGAAATGTGTAGTTATAATATTGATTATTTTAGATTTAACAGAATCAGAGATGATTGAGCATAGGCAAAAACTGTCTTAGAAGCAAAGTAAATCAACTTGTGAAGAGCTTTGTGATGCAGAACTCAATCAGTTAAAGTTGGATCAGTAATCTTAAAATACACAATGGACAAATTTACAATGCAAATTTAACTTAAAATATAGAATATAATAAACAACATTTGAGAGATTACAAACTAATATTGTTCTACTCCTATAGACTATGCCTTTGCTACACATCTAGGTAGAACGTTAAAAGTCTTCAGCAGTGAAGAATTATGTGGTATTTAAACTGTTTAAACAAAACCTGGCCTTTATGGCAAAGCAGTGCTGTATGTTTATTTGTAAAGAACAAATGTAGTTAAAATTACCCAGATTATTTTTGTCCTGTGTTTGTTTATTTGCCTTTCAAAACTGTTGAATTCTAACATGAATTTCTGTATATTTTGAAATATTTTTTGTATTTGTTTATTTTCTTAGCAGTTTTATTTCAGTTAGGTGTTAAAATAGTCTAGTTTGACTTAAAAATTCCCATGCTATGCTCTGAATAGAATGGGAAATATTCTTCTGATGTTCGTAGTGACTTTTACATCCATAACATGAATTACGCAGAGTTGCACAATTGATTGGTCTTTTTTTTTTGCTGTTATATGATTGGAAACGGTTTGGTTTTTTTGTTTTTGGTTTTTTTTTTAATTCATGAGTAAATTTGTGTTTCTGTCAATCAGTGACAATGGACCATTTGCTCAGGGGATATGTTTTGCTAGCAACTCTGAATAAGAATGGAAATTCATTAATAGAGTATTTAAATGCCAGATGTACCATGAAGTACTCCCGTATTTTAAATAGAGTGATCAACCTCTTCTGTGATAGCAGAGACAGAGCTTTTCTATTCTTAGCTAGTGTGATGATATCCACGCCACTCAGCACTTACTTCTATATTAATGTTCTTCTGCCTGCCAAAAGCAGCACATTCCATAGATTTTTTTCAAATCCCTATTCACCTGAAATAGCTTGCTTTCTATTTATCTCTGTCTCAATTTAGAATGTGATTCATAGGTCTACAGTGAAAAATTATCAGCCCTTTAAAGCACATGGAAGCAAGAACTAATCCTGAGGGATCTTCATTCTTTGGCTCTTAGACTCTGAGCTCCCCAGAGCAAGAGCTATCTCTACATCTTACACAGTGACAACGACATTGTCAGCACCTAATTAGAAAGCAAGAGGATGGAGGCAAGTGAAGCTGCCTTTTTCACACCTCTGCTGTGATTATTGACCTGTTAAATACTCCTTTTCTAACTTTTTATCTTCTGTGATGAACTAAGGATTGGATGCCCCTTCAGTATAAAAGGCTAGGGAAAAAAAATCCAAACAAACCAGACCTGTTGGGAATAGAACAGATATCACCTCTTCCTTTCTGAAGGAAAAGCTTACATCAGAAGGAATTACAGAATTGTGGAAAACTCAGGCTGGAAGAGACATTCCAAATTAATCTCATCCATCTCTGTGTCCTGAGGCAGGATAAGTGTATCTATCTGTATCATCCCTGACTGATTCCCATGTTGGAAACGCATGCATAACACTCTTGTGTAGTCATTCTAGTGCTTAACCAGCCTTGCAAGCAGATTTTTTTCCCATTATATCTAACCTAGATATCTCTTGTTTAATACTGAGTTTATTCACTGTAGTCTGTCTTTGAAAAAAAAAGAGGAAGATTCTCATGTTGCCAGTCTTCAGTCAGCCCTCTGTACTAAACATTCTTTTAACTTTTCTTCTTAGTTCATGATTCTAAATGTCATCATTCTTGTTCTCATCAGAATTTTCTTCAGTTTGTATATAACCTTATTAAAATAAGATACGTAGAGTGAAACACCATTTTCCATCTAAGGTCTTAACCATTGCTAAATAAAACAGAATAATGCATCCTTTGTCTTGTATATGACTCTCTGTTGACATACCTAAGAAAATTTGTCTTTTGTCTGGAAATGGACAATGTGATACCATTTCCGATTCTATTTGGCTAGCAATCAGAGCATCCAGATCCTTTTATTCAGCACTGGGGATTTTTTGACTTTTTTTCCCCCCTTTTCTTCTTTTTACTCCTTACCGTTTTGAATGTTCAGTTAGTTACTAAGAATAATGATGCTGTTATGTACTCTTGGTTACTTTGTTTGCATCAGAATTGCTATGTTAAGGAAAGAAATGTAACAGTATCCATGAGGACTGCTGTGTTTTTACCAAAGCAAGATAAAATTAGAAGGGTTGTTTTATATGTTCCCTGTGAGCATTGTTTTGATGAACAAGCATTTCATGTCAGCTGGATACTATAGCTATTAGCTGTTTTGCTGTTGTGTGGTAATTTGGAGATGACTCTCACTTCACATCTGTTCATCTGCTGACCCAACCTGCTGTCTGGGGAGATTTGCTGCTTGCCAGGGTAGACTCTAGGATGCTGCAGAGAGACTGCCAAGGCTTGCCCAGTCCTCAGACTCCTAAGCCCTGCTGCTTTTCCACACATACACCAACGGCAAGGCCAGGAGAGACCTGGAGCACATTGGGCATGACTACATGGTGCTGGAGGTGGTGGACAAGGACATGGGCGGCTTAGGTGGTATCTCCTTGTTCCTGACGAAGAAGGGAAAAGCTGTGGGAAGAGAAAGTGGATTCTGTGGATCAAGATCCAGTTGCATGGCTGGTGTCAACAACAAGGTGTTACCTTTTATTATCATGGACCCTTTTTGATGATCGAGGACTGCTAGGAAGAGACAGGATCCACCTGAGCACATGGGGATAAAGCATCCTTGCCAACATGCTAGTGAGGGGACCTTTAACAGTGAAGTGAGATGACAACCCACAAGTGAGTGTGGAAGTGGACTGGGCTGACAAGCAAATGGTGTGGGATTATATGGGCAGGAAACACCTTGAAAACAACAAATCAGGGCAGAGGGGTGACCATTCCAAGTATGTCCACACAAATAAGGAAATGCTGAGGGGGCACATTGTGGGGAAGCTCTCATACCTTTTCTGGGAAATCAGCATGACTGGATGACCATATGAAGTGTCTGTACACCAGTGAACATAGCATGGGAATCAAACAAGGAATCAGAGCTCCATGTGCAGTTGCAGGTCTACAATCTCATTGGGATCGCAGGGACATGCTGGGATAGCTCACATGACTGGAGTGCTGCCATGGCTGGATACAGGCTCTTTAGGAAGGACAGGCTGGATGGAAGGGAAGGAGAGTTGTCCTTTATGTGAGAGAGCAGTGGGAACACAAGAAGTTCTGCCTTGGAATGAATCGTGAACCAGCTGAGAGCTTATGGGTCAGGATTAGCAGGCAGATTAACATAAGTGACATTGTGGTTGTGATGGGTGTCTGCTACTGACTGCCTGATCAGGGTGATCAGGCCTGATATAGATGAGGCCTCCATCAGACAACTGGAAGAAGCTTCACATTCTGTGGTCCTCACGGGAGAGTTCAACCACCTGGTATCTGTAGAGGAGCAATGCAGCAGGGCACAATCAATCTGGTAGTCTTCTGGAGTGCATTGATGACAACTTCCTCACTTAGGTGATTAAGTAGCTGAAGAGAGGAGGCAGTCTGCTCAACCTCAGACTTACAGAGAAGGAAGAACTTGTTGGGGTGAAGATCAGCGGCAACCTTCGCTGCATAGTAGAGTTCATGATCCCAAGAGAAGGGGATAAAAGAAAAAAGCAGGATCACAACCCTGGGCTTCAGAAGACCAGACTTTGGCCCATTAAGAGATCTTATTGGAAGAATCCCAAGGGTGATGGAGAGGAGATTTTCAAGGAAAACCTCTTCCAATGGTCCATCCAGACAAGCAGGAAATCAAGCAAAAATGCCAGAAGGCCTGCATGGATAAACAAGAAGCTCCTGACTAAACTCAAACATAAGAAGGAAGCATGGACACGATGCAAGCAGGGACAGTTGACCTGGAATGAACCTTGAAACACTGTCCAAGCATGAATGGGTGCAGTTAGAAAAGCCAAAACTGACCTGGAGTTGAATCTAGTTGGTTAAAAAAATTTGCTGGGGTTGGGGGG
>NW_010973325.1:770956-809697 GCF_000737465.1 Haliaeetus leucocephalus
GGGGGGTATGTACTTGTTTGGAAAAAAAGTTTGGGGGGGGGGGGGGGGGGGGGGGGGCACGCAAGTATTCCCCTACCTCTATAAGCCAAAAATACTTCATCTCCTCAGCTACTATTCCCTAATTCTATGCCACTGCAGCCACCACTGGGAAATTCAATTTAAGTATGGTATTATCTCTAGTATCAGCCATAACTGCTGTGACACCCAGTAGGTAAATCCAGATCCAAGAGTTTTATATTTTTTGGTTTTTGTTTCTCAAAGTGTAAATGTGATTGCTGAAATTTTTGGATAATGGAATTTGGAAATCATTACAGGATGCAACTGCAGGGGAAAATGGAAAGTGCACAGTGACAGCTTTAAAATATTCAAAATTAAGGAGATAGTATTAATTTATCTAGGACAGACTGAATAATATTTTATTTGGGGAAATACATGTTAGGTTATAGAATGAACAGAGGTAGGTGAAAAACAGAGGGTAAAAGGAATTACAGATTCAGATAGTAAGACTTCCAAATACTCTAAAGGAAATCACTAAGAGGTGATTAATATTTTAAGTTCTGAAATTTTCCCATCTGCACAATGTCTCTCTGCTGCTTATATTTCTAATGATGAACCTTTCTTTCAACTGGCCTGTCAGACAGGAATATAACTTATAACTTAATAAGGACAAAAAGAAATGGAAAGAAAATATTCGGTAAAAAATACTGATGATACATTGAATTCTTCCATTTTCTTACCTTGTACCAAGCTGCATAACAAACTTCTTATGAAATAAACTGTATCTTCCCCTGTTCTCCAATACATTATCAGCCCATAAAACAATCCATTAAAAGTAATAACTAGGATATGAGATGCAGGGCAGCAATTTCCCACAGTGCATCCTCATGCTGCACTCCTGGGCGTTATAACACTTCTGGGGCTGGGCGGCTTGGGTGTGTACCCTCTCCATTGCCTTGGCACCTTTGGCTTTCCCTCCTGAGAAACACTGGTTCAAATAGTTCTCCTCAGGAGCCAGTTTGATTTTTTACACCCTTTCCCTTCCCCTCTCCCCTGCCTTTTTTCTTCTGTGTGGCTTAAAACATTACGTCCTCTGCTCTGCCTGAAGTCCATCCCTCAGGAGCCTTGTGGAACATATGAGCAGGTAGGCACAAACACACATATATGCATGCATGCCGTTTCTCGGTATAGCATGTCTCTTCATCCACTGTGAGACAATATGGGTCATTAACAATAAGTGAAGGCTGAGCACAGTATCCTGTGTCACTGCTTCTGTCTGCTCACTGAACTCCTATTACTGGTAAATTCCCTTCATCCTGAACTGATGAAATTCCTGGAGAGGATGAAAATTTGAAATTCTGACCTCTCATATCTTCAAGACTCTCCTGCAGGTGAATCTTGGCATAGTGCGTTACATGCTTTTATCAGATGACTTCTTCCCCAACTTTCTCCTTGCTGCAAGTTCATGGATGTTTATACCTGAAGAGAGAATGATTTTCTCACTCTTATTAGCACTGTACTCTTTCTCTCTCTCTCTGGCTTCTCCCTTTCCTTGCACTCTAGGTAACTAAAGTTCAGCTTAAAGGAGTAAAATAACAACAAAGAATAATGGAATATATGTAAATAAACTGGAATTGGCATTACAATTGCGTGCCAAGTGTTTTTAACATCATGCAGAATTAATAATTGATAGAGAAAGATTCACCAAATTGTCACAACATAATTTAACATATATTTAAAGGGATGTTTTAAGGGTATAGGAGTACAAATACTTTCATTTTAACTTTTATGATCCAAATAGTTGTTATTAGAAAAATATATTCTTTTCAAACACTGCACTACTGCTGGTTTCTGATTTTGATTGTAGAACTGGCATCAGTAGCTCATTAGAAATTAAGAACTTTACTGTTCCAACTTATTTAATAGCTATGCATCCATGTTTCCCTGTCTCAGCCAAAAAGGGGTAAACCCATTTTTTTAGAAACTCAACAAAATTGTGTGGTATGTGCTAATACATTTGGAAAACATTAGTTCAGGGGCTAAATATAATTCCATATTTTGCCTATTCAGGAAGGGTGAAGAGGTCACTCTTGAAGTATTTTCTCATTTGAAAGTTGATTTTCTTGGTGACAAGAGCAGCCCTGGGGAAAGTTCATCTCCATAAAATTTTAGGCCTCCTTTTCATTTGCAATTTATTTTGTCACTTCTTACTATAAGCAGAGGAAGAAGATTGTGTTTGTACGCAGAGCTTCAGCAAACCAAGTGGGACCTGGGAACCCATCTCTGCTGTAGAGCTAGGTTAGCTTTGAAGTTTTGAAAATCTGCTAAGGTCATTAATTATTTCTGATGGAGAGCATTGCTTCCTAAGGGTAGCTACTTTGAAGGTAGCTCTGTTACCAACAGTCTGAACAGTTTGAGCTTGTCCTGACCTTGTGGTACCTGGGAGCACATGGAAAATGTCTCTGTGCTGGGATGGCTGAGGGTAGGTGTGACTCCCTGCGTTTGTTGCTCGGCAGTGTGTGCACTTGCCTGCGGCAGCTGATGTAACCCTCTTTTTGTATAAAACCAGCTCTAGTAGTACTTAACCTCTGCTAAGCTCTAAGCCTCAACAGAGATGCAGAAACATGCTAAGCCAGAAGAGTGTTTCAATGCATTTTATTTTACTGTGCTGAATTTTGCCTGTCTGAAGTTGCAGAACTGATATTGAAGTATGAATATTCAGTTTTCTTTGTATATGGTTTTAAACCAGGAGGAATGCATGAGATTCATGTGTAGTCCAGAGTGAAACTCTGGAACCTTGTGTAAAATTATAAATCTGGCACTGGTGAAACTTGCAGTGAACAGTAATTAAAATGCTGTAGATACTGACTTTAAAAATGAATAAAGTAGCTGAAAACAAGTACAGCTATCTAAGCAGCTTTCCTCTGAAGAAACAAAACCAGCTAATCCTATCGGAGACCAAAAGAACAAAACCACCACCACCAAAAAAAATTGAAGCAGATAGGACAGGAATCAAAAAGTAGGAAGTCTGAAAATCTCTACCCAAAAGAATGGGGACTAAACTTTTACATAACATTTATTTTTGACTTTTAATTGCTTGTAGCAAGGGCAGGAGGGGGAAAGAATGAAAAAAGAGTACACTGTTATTTTATTATCCCTCCAAAGAGAATTTCTTAAAACTTCAACAATTTCCCTGCTGCAAAATTTGAGTTTAGTTGCTTGATCCTTTAACTCTTGGGAAGTTGGTTTGCACACTTTTATACCTCTAGATTTCTGAGATTTGCTTTCCAAGAAAAATATTGAAAAATTAGTTTTTTTAAAAATGTGAAAGCTTACATTTTTTTCTCCTTTAAATGTCTAATAGACCTAAAGCAGATAGAAATACGTATAACTGCAAAATATGATGAGGTAACATCCTGCTAAAAGAGATGCAGGGAGGATACCAAACACAGAGCACTTTTTTACTTAGCAGAGGCAAATGCACCTACTGTGAGTGCTGTCACCTCCTCCTACTTTCTGTCCAAGAGGCAAGATGACATGGCCATGGCAAGGGCAAGGCAGATAGCAGTGGCAGTGGCCAGAATGAGCAGTGGGCAAGGGAAATCTATTTTTATCAGATGCAACAATAATTTTTTTTTTTAGCATTTCTGAAATATTCACACATGGTGTGTCACCTTGAGCTGTGCGTGTGTGGGAGTGAAGGTGTGTGGGCGTGCTTTTTTCCCCATAGAAGTATTTCTCAGAGCGGGAGGTTCTCATCCTGCACGTACCAGGCTGAAAGCAAAGAAACTGTGTTCAGAAAGGTGTTAAATAAAGAAAGTGGTTGAACAGAGGAGAGGGAGGATGAAAGAGCTATGCTGATGCTGGTGTCAAAATAAAATGGGACAATTGCTTGAAACAAAAGCCTGGAACAGTTTAGTGTACTTGGAAGATTTAATTAGAACTACGTAGGCCCGAGTGTCCACTGCTTGTGCCTTACATAATCATTTAAGTTGTACAAGGCATCATGTGGTAAGAAGCGGAGAGATTTACATCTTTCATCAAGAGTGAAAATAGTTGAATGTTGCTGCATACTGTCAAGTAAACTACACATGCAAAGCAAAAAAATAAAGTGTGTCATGAAGTGTGTTTGAAAATGGTTATGATAGAATGTTCAGTGGCCAAGAATCTCAAAACTGTTTCTATTTTGATTTGGCTGCTTGTACATAGTTCTCACTAGTAACATACGATTTATTATTTGTATACCAGCAAACTATACAAATATATCAAGATTTGTACCTGGAAATTCTTCACTGAATTTGCAAGGCAACCTTAGCTTTGTAATGTACCTATTAGAGTATACTACACTCTGCTGTAGTATTATATCTTATCGGGAAATTGGGATATATTGTTTGGCAAATATAACACACAAAGTTAACTAATAAATTATAAGGCAAGGGATTTTCATGATTTTGGTGGAAAAAGTTTTATCTGTTCACAGTTCACCATATGTGTAATGTACTTTTTTCTAGCAAATGTACAGCAGAGCGGCAGGGAAAGAAGGCTGGTTGTTATATAGCCCTGGTTGGCTGCCCTTTGGGTCTGATGAGAATCCTCTGGAAGGTGGGAGGTAGCATCATCATACACATACTTTCCCTAATATGCACGTTTAGATAGGAGAAACACCTGGAATTCAGGGTGGCATTGGCATGAAATGAATAGGACAGCGAGGATGGACCCAGGAGCAGATGGGGAGACCTCAAGGCTCTTAAGGAGAACGTGGGGAGCAGTTGGGCTTGCTCATAGCAGAAGACAGCAAAGACTGCACAATGAAGAAGACAAGAGTTCTTGAGGAAGAATGTGTGGTTTATTGTGAAGCAGGCAGTTGCTGGAAGCTAGTGGTCTGAAAAGTGGGACAGGAGGAAAGGAACGGAACTCTAAGCATATAATGTGCAAGTGAGAGAATTGATTTCAGTCACCTTTTCATTTACCCCTCTTCCCTAGCAGATCTGAATCTCAATCTGCAGATCTGAATCTGCTAGGTATAAAAAAATTATCTGTTCTAATGTAGTGACTTTTGAGGGACTGCACTTCAAGGAATATATTTTGCAAGTGTAGAGTCCCATCATAGTAGTCATTCAGTCTAATTTGAATAATACTTAGGCTCCCATGAGTCAATTCTTGCTGGAACTAGCATGATATCTTAAATGATTATCCAGCCTTGGCAGTCATCTTCAGTAACAGAAATTTAGCTGTCTTTGGCAAGCTGTTCAAGGAGTTAATTACCTTCACTGTGTTGTACCTTCTGTTTAGTGAATTTATCTCTCTTCTGTCCTTGTCTGTCATTAACTTTCTGTCTCCTTGATTGCGGTCTACATGGATCTTCAAGTTCTTAATTTTATTTTTTTTTTTAGGTAAATTCATTAGACACAGTTCCTTTTGTCTTTCAGCATTTCAGTGTTTTAATCATGCTTCTGGTCTCCAAAGACAGAAGGAATGTAATTTTTCTGTGCTGTGGTCCACTGATAAAAAATTGCAGCCTAGACATTTTCATTCACCATTTCACAGAGACTGCACAAGTCTCGGAAGGCACAGACTTCCACAATGAAGTTTCCATCCCGTCAACATGAATAGAATCACGTATTCCTAGATTTAGGGTAGTATACTTGCCCATGCGAAATCCTGCTACTCTTTGCACCTAGCTTAGGAGGTGAGCTAGGCCACCCTGTATTAATGATTTCTCCAGTACCTATGACTTTGACAGCCCTGGCACTACCAGCATCCAAAGCAATACAGTTTACCATCATTTTTTGCTCTAGATTTTCGATAAAAATGTTATATCAAGGAGGATCTAAATCTAGCTCAGTCCTACAGTGTATTCAGTTCCACCCAACATGCTACTGCAACCATCCCATGAATCTGGCTACAGCTTCATTTTAATTTTATTTTTTTTTATACACAGATTTTGATGCATTTAATGACTGTCATTTTTCCTATGCAATTTTAATTTTCTGTCTCTGCTTCCAGTGGTTGCCATAGATAGAGGCAAACACATTAAAAATATATAGTAGTGACATTTCTTGACTTAAAGACTTCTAATAAAAAGAGAAACTCATTGAAGGGCTTGAAAGATCAGTCCTTCTACAGTGTAGGAAAAACAGACTGATAATCTTTTTCAACATTGAAGTCTTCAAAAAGACGACAATGCTAGTCCTAACTTATAAGATATAGGTATTACAAAGCTGACTTCAGAAACAAAGTGGCTATTGAATGCTCTGAATATCAGAAACACTGACAATCTTTCTACTGATTTTGTAAATATTTTTTTTCTTAATGTGTAAACAGTGAATTCTATTACTGAAAACAGTAACTCAGAGCAGGGGGATTTCAGTCAAAATTATTTAAGATCTATCTACGGTTTATATGTGGTGGAAGTCTTGAATTTGTCTGGAATTCTCCTTTCATACCACAGCCTGACTGACTATCACAGAGGTTTTTCCCAAGTAAAGTATAGGAATGGATAAGAATTTTTTCATTTACATGGTGAGGTTTGTGAATGGGAGAATTGTAGTTCATAGGCTGGAATGTCTTTAAACATAATTTACTAATGCATGTCCTGAGGGTCACATCAAACCATTTTCTTGTAATAATTAGCATGAAAGCAGAACAAGACTATCACAAATTTAATTAGACTGGCCCCATAATTTATGCTGTTGAATATTTGCTGAAACTGTTAATAAAACATGCATTTACTCAAAATGTATAAAAATAGTCTTCTTGCAATGTCATCGCAGCCTCACAGTTCCATAAAGAGTGTTTTGTCTAAATGTGCACAAAAATACAGAGATAGCTATAAATTATAATTTTCAATATTTCAAATGAATATCTTTCTGCTGTAAGTCAATTTCACTCATATTTGCCATGCAGGAATTGTTGATACTAAACTTCCCTTGAATTAATTATAAGCAGTTTTTTTTTGTTTATTTTTGTGTTTTTCAACAGATGCTTTTGAAGTATCTGAGAAACAAAATAATCCCATGTTTACCAAGCCAGGAAGAAACGTTGCTTTTACTTGCCCTTATAAAATTGGAGATTCAGTGCAGCAAGTGATGTGGGAAAGGATTAAAGCAGATCGGGTCGATATTGTTGTTCTGTGCAACTCGTCAGGAAAGCGAAGCTTTGGTTCCGATTTCAAAGAGCGTACACTGGTGGATTGCTCTGATCAGGCAAACTCCATGATTGTCATTCAAAACTTTACAGCCTCTGACTTTGCAACGTACCGCTGCGTAGCTACTGGAAGAAACAAAACCTATGTGATGAGTTTTACTGTGGTTGGTAAGTAAAGGAGGAAGTGGTAAATGATTTCACAACAGGACCTTCTGAGGCATTGACACTTTTACCCATATAAAATAACTCTTCAGTAACAAGACAGGATTTATTTAAATACCAATTCCAGTTAGCAGCATGTAAAAGATGGCAAAGTTAACAGTTAATCTCGTTTCCACAGAAAGCTTGTCTGATCTCATTATAGGACTTCAAACCTGTTTGTGAGAACCTGGTTTGATGTTAGGAAGGAGAGGCTTTGGAAGAGGAGAGACTGCCTGAGTTTGCAGGGAGAGGTAGCACAGTGCACCGCAGGGTCCCGGGGGCAAGACCTACCCTCCAGTGAAGGCAAAGACCACACTCTCAGTTGAAAATGTAAAAATTTGTAAACTGGTGTCTACCTTATTCATGCAAGGAGTTTCTTTAGGGGGAGCTGAGAAGCTCTCTAGGTTTTGGTGTGAACATTGTCACAGTCTGATTATAGTGGGAGCTTAGGTCCCCACATGTAGACACTTAAAATTTCTAAAACTGTGAGCTGAATCCCACCTTTAATGCTATTTTCTGTTATGACTGAAAAATAAAAAAAAAAAAACAACCCTCAGTTTTGGCTCTTCTCTATAGAACGCATTTTGAAGATATGGTTCTTGTACCACACCAGTCCTTCTGTTGCAGCATTCAGTCCAGCTTTTGTGCTACTGCCTTTGCTCCTGGTAATACATGAGAGTGTTAGTAAGCATCTCTTTGGCAGTACTAAGACCTGTAGCATGGGGTATAAAACTTCAGAATATGCTTAATCTGTGATATGGTTAATTGAGAAGTGGAGAATGTGCTTGGGAAAAAAATGCTGACCTGCTTTACTCTGAATACTTGACCACAAAAGTCCACGAAATTGAGCAGAATGTGGAAAGAAAGGAGGCACCAGGACAAAAATTTCTCTCAGCTCTGACAATTTTAAACATTCAAATTTCAAAATGTTGACTATAATCATATAATCAAGCATATCCAAATTGTAGGGCAATAGAAATATTTTCTCTTTACTCCAAGTGCAGTGCTTCTCACACCAGAATGAATAAATACAATAACATTGAGAATTACCAGTCCTACCTACACAAACTACTTTTAAAAAAAAAAAAGTTTAGTTTCCAGGCTTCTTCTGCTCTTGAAACAAATCCTATTTATCATTTTTAGTTCTAACAATGCCAGCATAGTCATGCCTGTTTATTGGAGGAAAAAAGGTATGAAAGCATTGAAGAAGCTGAAGTATGGTATGATTCAGAAAACATCCCCTTGTCTCCCTTTTAAGCCCTCACTCCGTATTATGAAGTGCATTTTGTTGAATTTTCATTAACTGGAAAGGAAGTGAAGTGTCAAGGCTTTCCAATTATTTCTTTTCAACATTTGGAACTGTTTCATAACACACAATTAATATTTCCAGTGAGATATGGAGAAACACCAAGGGGAAAGGAGCGACAGGCCAGGCGTCAGCTCCCACCGCACCCTGTGGCATAGCTAGTGAAGTCTCTCACAAACTCACAAGTGACTTTCTCTGCTCGATGCAACAGCTGTGGCTTATAAAAACCAAGTGGTGACAGAAACTTGCTACGCTATTTTTTGGTGTATGTTCTATCAGTTCAGACACGTCATTTTCTTTGGCTTAGCATTACAGCTAAGCCACGCTCTAGCTTGGATTTGCTACCAACTCTTCCAATGTTTTCAGTCTGTTGGTGTGATTCTGCATGGGTACTGCAAATCTTCTCACCTTGCCCAGTTCCAGAGATGTTTTGAAATACTAACTCTAAGAGCTGGGAGGATAGCTGCACTGTAAATAGTAATCGGGAAAACTCCGTTTAGGTTGAGAGAGAGTAAGAAGAAAGGTAAGAACCCTTTTTTTTTTTTTTTTTGAGAAGCTGTTGTTGAGAAGATCCCAAGAATTTTTGAAGAGGAGGAATCTTGGGTGAAAGGCAGTAGAAATAAGAGCACAGGATTACTTGGAGAAGTGGTAATACTTCCAAAACTGCTGATTCTGAGAGGTGGTACAGTAGAAAGAAGCAGCTTGCTTCTTGTCTGAAGGTGAATGTATTTTTGCATGGAAAACCAGCATGGAATTCCTAGGAAGAAAAAAGGGAGAGAGGAGGGAATAGGTATTCAAGTGTCGGGAAAGCCTGTGCTATTCTTGCAGTTGTATCAATAGAGGTCAGCGTGCCACATTTAACGTTTTCGAACATTGGTGAAAATAAACCCGTGAGATCCATTCAATATTATTAAGTTTGTCCATTCTATCCCACTAAATAGTGTGATTGTTGTTTTTCAGTAACAGGAATTTCCAGCTGAAATGGGACTTCTGCAAATCTTTTTTGACCTCAAAACCTGGAACACATAAAGCAACATATGTATGTAGTATAGCTTTTGTTGGACAACACTTACAGAAACAGAAGGCTGAATATTACATAATTATATAATGTGTTCAAGAGACTTTGGATTAATTTCTGATGTGTTCTTCACCATCTTTCCCCCTCTAAAAATTCTGTTAATATGGAGATCAGTCATGTCACCAGATTCCACATCTGAGCCCATTTCTGATTTTTACTTACCATGCTTTTTCCTTTGATTAGATTACTTTTTTTGAGCACGTTTTTGAAGGAAGGAAGGAGACTTACAATCCATGTACTGTTTTGGTAGATGATTGGGAAAGAAGGGGAGATATCACATGAAAAAACTGAAAAATTAGCAGGGTTGAAAAAGAAATGCTTATTCCACCCTGAAGACCAAGCCATTTTTAGAAAGATTTAATAAGTAGTTTTCTTGCTTTAGCAGAAAGTGGGATAGCAAGCTCTCTTAGACAAAGTAAAATAGAAACATTTTGTGTTGCTTTGTGTTCTCGGTAGATCTGAAAAACTGGTTGGTGGTTGTGTTGTCCCTCAAACAGGGTTCATTTAGCTGGTGTGCAAGCCAATAATACACAGAGTTGAGGTATTTTCAAATTAATTTCATTGATGTGCACAAATGGTTGCCTGTCTCAAGGCAGCACACCCTTGTCTCAAAAATTCCCACATTTATATCCTTAAGTAATACATATTCATTATTATTTCCCTTAATGATTAGTTCTTTCTTCTTTGCCTCTCATGTAAATTAGTGCGCAGACTCTGTCTTCTTCTTTGTCTTCTTTTGAGTAGGTGGTATCATATGAGTAGGTGGTCAATGAGTCGGTGGTCATGATCTCCCCCGTGGGAATTACCTTTTACCTACTTCTTCCCTAATCTTGGCTGTTCCAAGCAGTTCTTCAAGGTATATTGACATGACCACAATCCATTACCTTTTCTGACATAAACATAAAGCCTCATTGTCTAGTAGTTAGTTTCTAAACCCTAAATCATGTCTAGTTATTGTTTCCCTATCTTAAATATTAACTGATGCGGGCTGTACACAGGACTTTAGCAGCTCCCTGGTTATTTCAATCATATTATATATATTAATTGATAACAGTTGTATTTAAATGTATGTTTAGGAGTCAGAATTACATTATGGTTTGTACTAGCCCTTTCACCAGCTTGGTCATGCTCCTCTGGACACATTCAAGTACCTTAATATCCTTCTTAAATTGTGGGGCTCAGAACTGCACACAGTACTCAAGTTGAGGCCGTACCAACGCTGAATACAGTGGGATAATCCCTTCTCATGATCGCCTGGTCATGCTGTGGTTGATGCCCCCCAGGATGGGGTTTGCCCTCTTGGCTGCCAGGGCACAAGTCGTGTTGACCCTGCTGCCGAAAAGCACCCCCAGACCCCTTTCTGCGGGGCTGCTCTCCAGCCACTGCTCTCCCAATTTATACTTGTGCCCAGCATTACTCCATCCCAGGTGCAGAATCTGGCGTTTGTTCCCTTCATTCACTAGGTGGGTGACCTTATCGTAGAAGGATATCAATCAAATTAGTTAGACCGGACTTTCCCTTTGTGAACCCATGTTGACTGTACCTTTAAATGTCTTTCAGTAGCACCCAGTATGATCTTCATAGCACCCAGATGAAAAGCGGGGGACTACAGGTCCTGTCACTGAGGGTTACCATACAGTCCTTCTGAGCTGGGAGGAGACAGCGGTACTTCTGTGCTATAGAAAACAGACAGAAGATATGGCTGCAGTGGGGGGTGAGGAGAATCAGGGTAGGAGTGAATTTATCTTCCTTCCTCCTTCATTAATTCATCCAGTATGAACACAAGCTCTCAGACCATGTCTGTGGGTCTCTACTCAACAAACCACCTTTCTCTGGGCATGAATGCATTCATGCTGGATTTCTGCCTTTCAGTTGTGGACTAAACTCTTTCAGTGATGTCCAGTTAGCATACCGTATGGGCCAGTGCCAGTCCAGCAAGGCAAATGACAAGCTACATGAAGATCTTTACAGTGCAGTTAAAATCTTTTTAAAACAAATAACTCTCTGGCCCCTAAGTGCTTCCTCCTCAAAACCAAAGTCAGTGCACTGAAGGTCGAAAAACTTCCCGCAAAAAATTTTCAGAATCTTGAAGAGAAAATGCCAAAGCTACAAAGATGGGGGAGAGAGGGACACATGGTCTAATACTTAACAGAAATTGTACTGATGCTGAAAATACACTTAATAGCTTCCCGTCAGCATATCACCTTTGATGAGAACACAAGAACTAAAGAGACACATGACAAGTCTCTGACATGTTTCTGCAAAATCTTGAATGTTATGTTAAAGTCAGTAATTACAAAAGGTTTTGTAGAGTTAAAGAAAACAAATGCCTCACAAAGGCTTTGCTCATTTCAAATGAGAAAAGGCAAAAGGGCTTTGAGTTGTTGTGGGTTCTAAAAAAAAAAATCTAATGGTTTTTCTCATCCAAATTTAACTGACAGCTGATAATCTCAGCTCTCAAACTCATTAACTCAGAGATTATTATCTTGACCTGATAAAATTGAAGGTGAAACTTCAGGAAAAGAAAAATGAGGTCTGGAGTGCTTAGACTGAAGGGTGGGGATGCTGCTGAAGCCTAGAACTCTATCCAGATTCACCCATCCTTGATGATAATTGAATACAAGATTTTTAAATTTTTTCTTTGTTGCTTACATGATGTTTTCTCCTTATTTCTGTAAGTATTCACTGGCACAGATAATGTTTTTCTGTGGTGGGTAGCTAAACACTTGGAAAAAAAGACATAATTTTTCCTGAACTTGGACATAGCTATATGCACCATCCTGTCATTTTAAGTACACAGCAGTTGAAAACATGCTGGGAGTAGAGTGATTTCACATGCAGTTATAATACAAAAGGCATCAGTTTTTGGTATCGGGCAGCCTTCTCTATACTGTCACATACCTTCAGCAGTGTAAACTTCTGAGAGAATTTTCTTTCTTTTTTCTTTCCAGTAAAATAACATTGGAATTCAAGGGTGACTCTCTGGTAATCAGTATTTTTTGTTATCCTTTCCAATGAGCACATTAATACTAAAGAGGTGTACCTGTGCAAATCTCAACTGGTATTCAGAATAGCCAGATAAAAAGCCATGAACCTTTTTGATGCAGGAGAGGAAAGCCATCTGGTGATGGCTCAGCAACTGGTCAGCTGGGATTACTGTTGTTAGTGATACTGATTGTTTTCCTTTGCCTATGAACTGAGCATGTAACATTGTCTACCCAGAATGAAAGCTCTTTGGGGCAGCTGTGGTTTCATCTTCGGATGCTATCTTCCTCCGTACAGTGAGCAGAACATTAAAGAGGGACTAGCCTGAAGACAATTTTTTAGTCCCTGTTCACCACCAATTAATTGCTAGTGTTTATCTGAAACACAAGAAACAAGTTTGTGGCCATAAGGTATGACCACCAACTCTTGTAGTAAGTAATACAAGAGGCATTACTCCTTTTCCGTACCTGGGCATCCTCACTTTTTTGTGCTTCTTGCTTTGTTTTACTCCTACATGTTGAGAAATTGAAGAACACGCAGGAAATATTTCTTCTTTGGTAGGTAACTGGGCAGTCACACCCAATGCTTGCCTCATCAAGACATTGCTGACACATAGGGTCATTTGAGACCGCTAGAAGTTGGTAAGATCATCTGGCTAACATGTTTCCTGTAGTAGCTGATACCGCTAGTCACAAATACACTATGTGCAAAAATGTTTATTACATACTATTTGTGTTCACTTGCTTTTTGTGCTATTAGTCTCAAGTCTGCAGTGTGCTAGTGCAGAGATGCAACAGAGGAAGCAGGGCACTGTGGTGGGCTGCAAAAAGCTGACTTGAAGTTCTGTGGTTTAACACTTTTTTTTTTTTTTTAATGCTACCACTAACCAAGTTCAGAATTTCGACAAGAGAAAAATTCTTAGGTGTTTTAAATGCATGATAACTGTACTGAGGACTTGTGTTGTGGACTTCCTGTGAGACTGAGTATATTACCTCTGTTTTTTCCTTCAGCGTTTTTCACCTCAAAAATGATAATAATATCACATTAACTCTCTGCAAACTGGAGCACCATAAGAATACATTGACTTATACCCTGAAGCCATTGTCTTGCCTGTCTCTATCCTTTGATTATTATGTGTTGCTCCTTAGCTTCATTTGAAGATGTGACTCCATTACTGAAGAAGTCAATGCATTTTAAGCAAATTTACTATAAATATAACTTTCCCTGCCTTGTTTGTAATTCTCAAAGAAAGCATTTTTGCTTAGGCTAGGTGGGTTTCCTGACATCCATCATCAAAGCATGTACTAAGTTATAAAAAAAAAGCAATCACAATAAGAAAATTTTTTGTGGAAATATTTTTTGTTAAAAAGTGAACAGGTATCTTTTTGAATTAGAGCAGAAAATAATTGCTACAACTGTGTGCAGTACTGAATAGAAAACCTCTTGAGGGACTGAAATGATCTTCTTGGTACAAAAGTGCTCATTTTCCTGGGCAAAAATACCTTGTTGTCCATGGAAGTATTGCATGATTTTTAGGTATCTCTGTGGGACAACCTCTACAATGCCAAGAACGTTCACTTAGGTAGTCCAAGTGCTTTTATTATCCATATATTGAGTCACTTATGTATGGACTGCTTTCTTGCCAGGGGAGGGAAAGAGATAGGAAAGGACTGTATAAGGCGCCACTATTTTTTTTTGTACTACTGTGGTGTTGTCCTGGTTTCAGCTGGGATAGAGTTAATTTTCTTCCTATTAACTGGTACAGAGCTGTGTTTCGGATTTAGGATGAGAATAATGTTGGTAACACACTGATGTTTCAGTTGTTGCTAAGCAGTGTTGACACTATGTCAAGGACTTTTCAGCTTCTCACCCCACCAGCGAGGAGGCTGGGCGGGCACAAGGAGTTGGGAGGGGACACAGCTGGGACAGCTGACCCCAACTGACCCAAGGGATATTCCAGACCATATGGTGTCATGCTTAGTGTATAAACTAGGAGGAAAGCTGGCTGGGGCTGCTGCTTGGGAACTGGCTGGGCGTCGGTCGGCAGGGGGTAAGCAGTTGCATTGTGCATCACTTTTTTTGTATATTCTAATTCTTTTATTATTATTATTATGATGATGATGATGATTACCATTATTATTATCCCTTCCTTTTCTGTCCTATTAAACTGTCTTTATCTCAACCTATGAGTATTACTTTTTTTCCCCCAATTCTCTCCCCCATCCCCCTGGGTAGGTGGAGTGAGCGAGCAGCTGCGTGATGCTTAGTTGCCATCTGGGGTTAAACCACGACAGTCCTTTTTGGTGCCCAACATAAGGCACGAAGCATTGAGATAATGACAGATCTGACTAGAGCGTGTTAAAACACATTTTGTTACAAGCGTTCATGATTATTAGTTTAATAGTCGCTGGTCACAATGTTGGTTTATTTGCTCGCAGATTTGTTGCGCTTGGTCTCAGAGTTGTGTTATCTAACACCTTACTTGCCGTATTGTGTTCCCTGTTGTGCTGTTTATCATCTCTGGGGGCTGGGTTAGGGTTATCATTTTGTTGTACTTTGTAACACTGGCTTATGATATGATATAATTGCTGGTTGTGAGCCTGATCTGGTATTTGTACTCAGCATTGCCGTCACCTCTGTACTTCGGGAGCCATCTATCGGAAACTATCAATAATGACACCTTTTACCTTTTCTCCTCGGAGAGCCAACCTATGGGGAAGATACATACCTTTCTTTGTCTTCCCCTTCTCCTCCAGGCAAATTACAATAGTTCTTGAGAATTTTTAATATCCTCGGGATGTTCAAACTAGCATGTTCCTATTGCTATGTCTCCTGAACGTGTTTCAGGTCTTGTTTGGGGTTAAACAACTATTTAAGAAGGTCACCCAGAGATCTGCCCCAAGGCTGGACAGTTATGAGTGGCAGGCTGTGTGGGATAGTATGGGCGAGTGCCTAGGACAGTTCCAATGTTTTGGAATTTGACCCCTGAACAAGTGCAGAATCCTGAAAAACTAGTAAAATATTTGGAAAAAGTATGCTGTCATCCTGGCAATTCCAGAGAGATACAAATCCCTGCAATGTGCTAGGGCCTGGCCCATGGCTACTGAGTCCTGTTCAACACTACTCAGTGCCCTCAAGGGAAACAGAAGGTCTCTGGATCTGATGACAAAATGGCAGGCACTGCGGCTACTCCAACCCTGGCGACAAATGCTGCAGTTGAACCAGAGAACCAACCCGTGCCGGTATCAGTCACCCCTATACACAAGAAGAAATATTGGAAGTGGAAGTCAGCTTGTTTAGTAAGGGATGAAGGACCTTCTTCTAAGAGGGAGCAGGAGGAAGAAGTGGACGAGGCAGACTACTCTGAAGCAGGGTCATCACAAGAACAGGAGGAGGAAGAGAGGTGGCTGCTGCTTGGGGAGGAGGAAGAAGAACTCATAAACGAGGTGGTAACCCCCCGATCCCTATCCCTGACTGAGCTGCAAGATATGTGAAAAGATTCAGCCATCGTCCAGGCGAGTACATTGTCACCTGGCTGCTCCAATGTTGGGATGACAGGGCCAGTAGCCTGGAATTAGAGGGTAAGGAAGCCAAAGAGCTGGGATCCCTTTTTAGGGAAGGGGCCATTGACAAAGCAATTGGAAAAGGGACACAGGTCCTCAGCTTCTGGAAGCAACTTCTGTCAGGCATGAAGGAAAGGTATCTCTTCAAGGAAGATGTTATATGTCACCCAGGCAAGTGGACCACCATGGAGAAAGGTATCCAGTACCTGAGGGAATTACCCATGCTGGAGGTGATTTATGATGACCTGGACAGCAAGCAATTGTCCAAAGATCCAGATAAAGTCAGATGCACGTGACCCACGTGGCGGAAGTTTGTACAGAGGGCACCATCATCGTATGCCAACTCATTGGTAGTAATGACCTGGAAAGATGGAGAGGGACAAATGGTGGATGAATTGGTTGGTCATTTCCTGCAATACGAAGAAAATCTCTCTTCCTCCCTCATCTTGGCTGTGAAGAAACTGGTCCAGCAACTCAAAGAGGATAGATCCTACTCCCCACCTACACAGACCAGTATCTCAGCTATTAGGAGTAAGCATTCCTCTGCTCAAGAGAGAGGATATAGTGGGTATACACCACGGGCCACCCCGTGGTTTTACCTGTGTGACCATGGAGAGGACATGAGGAAGCAGGGTGGAAAAGCTACCTCGACCCTAGAGGCACGGGTATGTGAGTTGCAAGGAAAAACAATCACAAAAGGGGGTTCTTCCAGGAAAATTGCTGCTCCAGTCTCCAGTGGGCAGTTCCCCAGACAGAGTAGAAGGGCTGATCTTACTCCTGATCTTGATAAAGGGACTTCTGATTTCTATTTAAAGAAGTGAGTAGTGAATACTCTGACCAGGATTAGAGGGTCCCTGCCTCCAGCCAGGTAGAGGAAAGGGACAACTGAGTTTACTGGACTGTGTGGATTCAATGGCCTGGCACATCAGACCCACAGGAGTACAAGGCTCTAGTGTACACCACTGCACAGAGTAGCTTAGTGCCATCAAGTTACAAAGAGGCAGAACCCATGTGTATTTCTGGAGTGACAGGAGGATCCCAACAGCTAACTGTAGTGGAGGCTGAAGTGAGCCTGACTGGGAATGAGTGGCAGAAACACCTGATTGTGACTGGCCCAGAGGCCCTGTGCATCCTTGTTGTTGTTATTATTAATTTTCCCTTCCTTTTCTGTGCTTTTAAACTGTCTTTATCTCAAGTCATGAATTTTACTTTTTTTTCCCCAATTCTCTCCACCATCCTCCTGGGTGGGGGGGAAGTGAGCGAGTGGCTGCGTGTGGCTTAGTTGCCGGCTGGGGTTAAACCACGACAGCTGTGTTCACTCACCTTTGGTCATCCCAGTCACAACTGTCATAAGAGCTATTTCAGCTTAACAAAGGCATTTTAGAAATGAGGAAATGGTTGTGAGGTCTGAATATTGAGCATGAGCTGTCATGGAATAATGTCTCCATATAATCTTTGATTTTCAACTTAGTTTGTCATAAAAAAGTTCATGCTGGTTTATACAAAATACTAATCATATTTATTACAATTGTATTTTAGCAAGTTGGAATCACAAATGGTTTATTATCTGCATAGCTGGAGGAATTTCTGCTGCTGTCCTACTGTTAGTTTTCCTACTGATTTTCTGCATCACCACTGCTTATCGCAAAAAGTGAGTGACAAACCAATTTGCTTAATATACTGAAGCAGGTAAGTATGAACGTGTTAACACCTCATCCTACTATCCTCTTCAGAACCAATTAAAAAAAAAAGGTAGCTGTGAAAATTGAATTTTCTTGCCAAAATTTTAAACTTGAAAAAACTAATCAGTTTTACAGCCTATGAAAAAAGTGACATATTCTCCCCCCCCCCTTTTTTTTCACATTATAAACCCAAATGGCTTTCTCAAGTTCCTTAGCCAGCTAAATGCTTACAGTGGTATTAGCTGAAACTTCATGCCAAGGGTGATTTGTCACGAATAATAAACCTCGGCATAGGCTGTTCCTATTTTGTTCATAGAGAAGGACAGGTGACATCTTGAGGTTTTCTACAGCTTCTAGCATTTTTTGTCTTCTGATTTTATGTTCCAAATTTGCTTACAGCGGGATCCAAACTAATAGCTTAAACCATTATCTATGTTTGCTCTATTCCTTGCCAAAGATATGCTAGTTGTCTGATCCAGAATCTCTGCTTCGAATGAAAAGAGAGATGAGCAGAAAAAAATTTTCTTCCCCTACCACAATATATGAGGCAATAATTATTGTATCTGCACGTGAATCAAAGGGCCTTTTTATCTGTGTCCAGGTCTCATGCATGTTACAGTGTGCAAGTCAGAGGAAAGACTACTTGGATTTTTATTGTATACATTAGTTTCAGTGGGAAAGTAAGCAATGCCAGCATTATCTCTTTTATGCTGGGATTTGATATTTTGGACTATGCTATCATGTATGATACTGTTCCCTCCACTGTGTTTCTGACTGAATGTGTGTCATCAGAAAGAAGAGGAAGAGGATCACAGAGGCCTTATCAAAAGCTTTGTACTCTACTCAGACCCTGGTAAGAATAGCTGGAGAGATGGAGTTTACTCATATTTTGAATTTTATATTTCTTAACAGCTTTCTCTTCTGTATCTGCTCATTATATCCCTTGAATCTTATAGTCTAATCTTAAACTATACAGACAGGAAACATTGAATATTTTAAAGTATGATTATCACTGCTCACTGCTTTTTTGATGAATATTCTTTAATGTTTTACAGCTACATTTAGAGACTCAACTGTGTTCCATGTTATTAACAAATCAGATCTTGATTTGCTAGCTTTTGTAATATTTGTGTATTGTTAATATCTTTTTTCCTCAAGTCACTACTTGTAAAACTGAGGCAAAAAATTGTATCCTCAGATACCCTTTGTCTTTATCTATTTCTTCTAGTTCAGCTTCACTATAATTTGTTGGGACAGGTGTCTCAATGCTTCTCCTTTCTTTTTGTATTGTAACAATCAATGTTTTGGAGCTCTGAGTCTTCCCCATCTCCCCCCTCCTTAATCCTATTCAAGGCCTGAAGTTTAGAAGTGGAAAGATAGGAGCCAACTTCACTGCTTGTGCCTTGTCTCTTCATACCCTAAGTCGGGGTATGAAGTTATGCTGTGCTTAGGGAAATGACCCCATTCTCACAGTGGATGTGAGACTCTGGCCTTTCCACATATCTCCTCTCAGGTGGCACTGCTGTGTGATCCAACGGTGAGCTCCGCTGTTGATATGGGTTTGTAAAGCCCTCTGATCTCCTGCCATTTCCATTTCTCTCATTCTGACTGTTGGGTCTCTGTTCATACCAGAATTAAACTCTTCCTAGGGTGACCATTTGCTTCAGAAACCCCCTTTCCTCCCATGCCAGTTAACCAAAGCACCATCACATTAAGTTGTCTTAATGACATGACTAATTCTTAGCATGGTCAATAACTTTAGAGTAATTCGTGTTTTAAGATTGATGTAGGAGACACTACTTCAGTATCTGAAGTGTGTATGGGAGGGGAAGGGGGCATTCCACTGGTGCTTTACCAGGCATCTGATGTGGGACAGCTGGGAAACATATTCAAAATGCAAATTCTTTTTTCATATGACTTGAACCTGAAATGCATTTGTAGAAAACAAGAAGACAAAAAAAATTTGATTGATGGTTGAATATTTCCCAATAATAAATCAGCATATGAGGAAAATTTGCCGGTTTTCTCCTTTTTCAAAGTTGTAGCTGCTTTGAGAAAAGTCCTTCAACTTTTTTTTTTTTTTAATGTTTTTCTAGCCTGCTAATGGTTATGAAGGATCCAATTTTCATGGCACATGGAACACAGAAAGAAGAGGAGAAGAATCATCACTTGGGCAGACAGAGCCCATTTATGTCAACTGCAGAAGTCTCACACAAACCTAAGAAAAGACTGTAAGATTCCTTCTTAAGAATGAAGTAACCAAAGGGCAGGCATTATATTTGCAGCTTAGACTTTATTTTCTTTGCACTGGTGAGACCTGGAAGGTCAAACTGGCTGCTTTGGCTGGACAGCCAGCCTGGGCCAGGTTACAGCAGGTGTGTCTGTGTTGTGTTGCAGCCTGCAGCATTAATGTATCCTCTGATTCATACGTAGAATGAAAGATTATCTGTACTTCTGCAATTTAAACATTTTTACCCAGTAGGTGTACTCTTAAGGAAGAATTTTAGAACAGGTCTGATATGCAGAATGGAGCTGCTTATGTTTACACAAAGTTAATTTGGTTTGAGAAAACTATGTGTCTGAGAAGTCTGTGTGACAGGGTGAGAAAGAAAATGTGCTCGATGTTGTCTACATCCAATGATTTTTGCATCTCAAATTGAGAACTCTATAGAATAATAAATATCCATGATTTTCCACATAGGAAGTGTTATTTTGCTGCTGGGCAAATTCAGCTGACAAAAGCAAATATATCGGGGATCCTTGAACCTAGATTTAAAAGTATGAAGAGAAGCTTGCTATCTGACAGCTGTGTGGTTTTGCAGGCTTCTTGCCGCTCACCACTATTTCAGTGCTTTCTATTTGGGGATGGAATAGAAGTGTAGCCCCTGCTCTCCTCCCTCCCTCCCTCCCTCCCTCTTTCCCCCCCACCTCTTCCCCTATGCCCAGGAGAAAACAAAACATGAAGACTCTGTCACTGTCAGGTTATATTTAATAATAATTTATTATAAGGTTTAGTTGCGCAAAAAATAAATGAGAACATGGAAGATACATGAATAAATGATGCAAAGCAGAAAAAAGCGTGATTGAGAACATTTTCAAAACAATACACATACATATGTAGTTGTATGTGTGCATATGTATATATTCTGCTGAAACCTACAGAAGAAACCACACAGAAATTGAACAAACAGACAAAAAAAAAAAAAATCCTTAAACAAACAGAACTAGAAGGCAGACCTGAGAATTAGGATTTATGCATCTTTTGGCCTTTTACAAATGTCCTGTATTACCAAGGACAAAATCCCAGTAGATGAAGGTGTTACCATGACAGCTGATAATCATATATGTCTGCATACTACAAACTGTGTGCCTGGCCCACCTATGCTTGACTCCCCTTTTCTCTTGAAGCATTAGAAGTGTTGCTGAATATGGGGTTTCATTGTTTGGAAAGGGGTTGGGGGGGAGTCTGCCCACAGAGCAGTTACCAGTTCCACATGGCTGGCTAGGAAGGAGCATCAACAGCCTGACAGTAAAAAGCACATTTTGCATAGCTTTCTCCAATGGAAAGCTTTCTTCACGTGCACAGGAAAATAGGAGTCTAGTTTCTTCCGAGAATAATGTGGTCACAAGATTTCTCTGAACTATTTGAGCACTAATAGCGTCGTGTGGTTATCCTACACTTCAGCTAAAAATCTAAAATCCTAAATCAAAGTGTCCTTCAACTTATCACTGAAGACTTACATTGTTTACAATGTCATATACCATTAGAAAACATCTCATTTTGGTTTTGTGTACTCCTGAACAAGGACACATACACACTGCAAGGGATATATTTTTTTTTCTTTCACTTACTGAAGGTTTTCAGTTATATGGATGCTTGTGTGTGAAGTTGATGAGGATACAACTGTACTATTAATAAGTTGGTTTATTTCCTGAGTTATCAAATGTCATAGCAGATAATTCTAAGTTGTGCACAGCATTACAAATAAAACCCTGTAGCATTGGGTCGTTTCTGTGATGATCCCATTTATATTAAAATGCCAAAATGATAATGTAATGAATTTGATGACACTAAAGTTCTCAGTTGGAACCTTGATACAGAAATAAGCTTAGAAGTTGGTATTGTTTCACTGCTTATAGACACAGCTAAAATACATCTCTACTTTACTGAGGGTAAAAAGGGGGAGAGAGGTTAAGTACCTGGAATACCAGATAATTTTGATTGTTTCTGGTAATGCCCTTATTTCTTGCCTCCCTTGGTACTTTTAGCTTGTCTTTTCAAAAGAATTGCTTATTTTTGACATCTGGGGAAGAAAAAAAAATAATCTGTAGTGCACATCTTTGCAGGTATGTAATCTGTTTTAATTCAAATTCCATAGACATATTACTTCTACCAGGATAGTCCACAGGGAAAATCACATCACACATAACATAATAAGAACAATATATTATATTTTTCAAAAAGCAAACCCCAAACAACAGCTTCATTTTTGTACCATGGTAATATCAGTGAACAGCAGCTGAACGTAAGACTTATACAAATGAAAACCAAAAAGAAAACAACCCCAAACTTATCAATATTCTCATTGGCTTAAAAACTAGTAAGCTACACACAAGAGAAACTTCCAAAAGTGTAGTTTGAAATGTAATATTAAAACTCTTCAAATATTTTATAAGTCTGGCAGGATGGGACTCAGTAAGAGCCTGTTTGCTGTGACAGCACTTGGATTATGTAAATAGACTTTCCAGTGTAAAATAGTACAAACTATTGCTTATTGCTGTTTATTTTCAATATTTTCCATAGGTTTGCCTTTTTCTTTCGGAAACTTTTAGTTCCTTTTGAGAAAACTTCAACTGTAATTTGGAAATTTTATGTTGAACAATTACTGTGCTATTTCATTCTGTACCACTTGTGCAAATAGTTAAGAGGGAGGAAAAAAAAATCAAGGAAGTAACATGACACAAATATGGATAGCAACCAGCTCAGCATACTATCTAAACTGTAAGATATTTGTGTCTTTTTTTTGTTGCTTTAAGACCTTAGAAACTTTGCTGAAAGGAAATAAGCACAATAAAGCACATTATCATCAAAAACCCAAGTCTTGAATCACTGGGTAACTACCTTCTGTGTAACTGGGAAACGAATCTATGAAATTTTAAGAAAAGTAAAACCAGATTTCTTTTCCATAATAATAAAATTCATCTTTTATGCTGGGTGAAAAAGGTAGATGTTTAAGTCCCATGCTCAAAGGAAAATTCCACGATTAATAATACTACTAAGTCTTTAAAGGGTGTAAACTCACATCTCTCTTAAAAAAGAAATCAGAAAAAAAGTTATTTGTGATCAGTCTTTGCTGGGACTTCTGAACGTAGGAGGTGCAGTCACTAGAAGTTGGATCAACAGGGCAAGTACAAAACTCACAGTCATTGAAAGAAGGTGAAAGTTAGAACAGTAACATATGTCATCTCCCGTTATTTTCTTTTTTTCATCTCAAATATGTTCCTTTACCTTAAAGAGCTTCTTTGACTTTATAATACGTTCATGATACTGCTCATTCTGCTTGTATTCTGCTCTCCCTTGGCTGTGTACCTTGGGGTAAAACAATGTTTCTGTAGGGAAACAGCCTGCTTTAAGGGCTGGACCCACCAAGGAACACAAGAAGCTGGACTCCTCCATACCCCCACATTAGGCAGGGTAGTCCAGCACTTAACCCTCTTTCTGACCTCCACCTGCCCCAAATTCCCAGGCACCTTTTCTGTTAGGCACCTTCATTTTTCAAGAATACTCAGAAATAGCTTGTTCTAACTGTGCTGTGCAACTTAACCACCTACCTCCTATCCAGGTCTTATCCCAGGACTAGGGTACAGGAGGAGATGGCCAAGGCAGCAAAGCAGGCAGAATAGTCAAAGTATAGGTGCTACCAGCATTTGTTAGTTTGATGACAGGTGGATGCTAGCTTACTCCGGAGAGATTCAGATAAGAAACTTTACTTCAGAAAAAGAAAAGATTTCAGAGGACTGATCTCACTATCATACTAATTTCTAGGTTCCCGCCCCCCAGGGGTGGTGGTGATTTTTTTGTAATCATAAAGACATCTGGGAACCAGGGCTCTGATTTTTAAAAATTTTTAAACCTTACCTGCATCATGCTCCTCTAAACCTTCTATGTTATTGAGTTATATGAAAGTTCAAAGCAATGGTATTTATTTATGGTAGCTGAAACTCTGCCTCAGTGAGTACTCCCCAGCACAAGTGAAAGACTTCCTTTAAAGCTGAGATGCCCAACAGGAGTTAATTCCCTAAACAGCTTTGTAAGGCTGACACTAACGGGTAGTTCCAAAACCAGCCCTGTCTCTCCAGAAGATAGGTGCTAAAATGCTCTTTTAGGCTGTGGACCCCGGGGACAAGTTCTCAGACTGTATTATTTAAGGTGTAAGTAAGGTAACTCAGAAGACGTTTCCAACACTCACATTCCTGGGGACCTGTTTTGAGCTAGAGCACAAGACGTGCCTCCGCTGCCATGCCTCGCTGGGATGTGGTGTCAGGGGGTGCGTGGGCTCCGGGCGGCTGCTGTCCCTTTGACATCCAGCGTGAAAGATTCCACCCTGAGGCTCGAGACCCACACCGGTCTTCAAAACGCTAAGCTGGACGAGGCTTTTCACCGTCACGTGAAATGCTGGCTGTTTCTGCTACAACAGTCAGTTCATGCAGCACCCCACCCGCCAAATCAGCCAGGAAATGGAAGACCCTGGCCCAGTTCTCCCCCAGCCCGCATCAGACACGCACTCCCTCTCCCCTGCCCTTTCCAGCCTCCCCCCTGAAGCTGGGAAGCTGGGCTCCTCTACAGAAACAACTCCTGTTTTAAGGACTAAGAAGAGCCTGCAGGACTCTCTAGGGCGCTACTCCAGCAAGAATGTCCTTGTTTCTGCTTTTGCCCATACTCTTTGTTTTTTCTGTTATTTTCTAGGAGTAAAATGCATTAAGAGTTATGAGAAGAGGATGAGCACCCGGACAACCACGGGACAAACACGTCATGAGTTGTCCAACACTTCCTTTAAAATAAAAGAGCCCCAGGATCATCGAGATAGATAGCCTCACCTGTGGGAGCTCAGAGCCTACCGGAGCAGGCTGTCACCATGCCACGGGACTCTGCCACTGCTCTGACTAGTTTCTTGACCCTTGATTTATAAAGCTGTAGACTTACCTTACTATCCGTATTATAGGCTTGCAGTTATATATCCCTACGTATAACTTAGGGCATAATGTTCAAGCTAGAAGTACCAAAGGAAATGTACAGAGTTGTCTCAGGCAAAAGAACAGTAAGTTTATTATTACTTCCACACTATCCACATTGTTAGCTTTTATAATTAGATAAAACAACTAATATGAATTGCTAGCAGTGGCCGACATATTTCTTCTAACCTTACGCTTATTTAAAAAGAGAATTTCGTAGTTTTAGAAAAAAAGTGTCTCGGTGATTCTAAAGCATATTTAATACTTTTCCTAAAAGTTTATTTAATTAGATTGTTACACTAAATAATTAATTTGTAGTATTAACCAGTGAGTTTTATAACATGATTTAGCTTATCATACCAAGATATAGCAAAACAAATACACAGTGTCTTTCCTTTTTTCCTTTTTTTTTCATAACCTTTCTCTGTTTGTGCTGATGTCTATATGTGTATTTGAAGAGAGAAATGTATGTTAGGAATATTTACATGTATTAAAATTAGTCTCTGTTAACACCATTTTTTTCCTCTGAAATAAAACTGAAACAGACATTTATTATTTTCTTTTAAATTTCCATAATTTACCCTACAATGGTAGTATGAGAGGAACTTTCCCACAGAACTCTGTCAGATCATTTCGTAATTAGAAGCATAAAGGCTGAGCACCTATGTATGTATTTTTATGCATCATAAATGCAGATGCTGCTTTTATTACCCAGAATTTGATCAGCTCTGAAATATTCTAAATCATATTTTTAGCAATAGCTGGCTGCAGTAAGTTCCACAAAGTTGTGTGATAGCAATTGTGATGCATTGGGCAAAATACTATTTTTTTTAAGCATCTATATTGCACACCGCATGTTAGCTGGACTGGTACTTGGTTCTTCCAACCAGGTTAGGGAAAATGAGCCGAACACTCTAAGTCCGTTGTTATAGAGCAAGTTAGAGCTGTGAGTTGGATTAAACACAAAATATTGTTCCCAGCTCCTGATAGTCAGAAGGTGAATGATCCGGGAAACTGTTTTGCATTCAGCATGACCCATTGCTATGTGTTTAAATGTCTGCTAAATTCTCCTAATATTTTTAAAGATTACAGAATCTTTTTTTATTTTTGTTGATATCTTGCCCTATTTTTCACTTCCCTTTTATTAGGTTTCAAAAACTTCTCTCTCTAGAATGATGTTTTTCAAAGAAGGAAAAAGAAATAAAAGAGGACCATGTGTAATACTTTGGTGGGAAGTCATATTTTCTGCATTGTCTGTTTTTCCTTGTAACCATCTCAAATCAATACAACTTACAAAAAGCAGTTCTGGGTATCTCCTGTTGCAGTCTGTCATCTACAGAAACTCAGGAAATGCAACAATTAACATCAACAAAGATAGCTTTATTTTACATAATTTATTCTTTTTTTGCTATAGGAGCAGCGATGAGAATAAATGTTTAACTGCAACCTGCAACCTTTATTTTTGTTACTGGGAGGGAATTGCCAAGACTGCTGCTTAATTTTCTGCTATTTTCTATGCCCACTGCAGTCTTGCTATCATATTATTTAAAAAAAAGATTGAAAACAATGTGTTGCCTATATTGAAAATGAGGGATAACTTCATTCATGTCAAATATTGTCACAGGAAAAAAATCTACTGTAAAATGTATCCATTCACTTGACAATCCCAGGACTGTAAGAGAACGTGGTAAATCTGTTAAACCTCATGAGGATTTCTGTACTGAAGGAAAAAAACCCACAATGAAATTCATTCTTCAGGACTTCCAGTGTGAGATTTAAAAAGATGAAGAAGTCTTCATCTTAGAGAGCCTATTAGATTCTGAGCTTGCATTTAGTTAAAAAGGAAATCTCTTCTCCATTACAACTTGCGATATTCATAATAATATGGACATTTTAAAATGTTTTAATTATATTTAATCATACTTCAACCTCCGTTACTTTCATATCTGTTTTAGCCATATCCATAAAAATCTGTCAAGCTGCCTATGCATGCAAAGATGTGAAAAGCATCTTTGCAAAGTGACACTTCCATTTTCTTCAACAGAACCGGTTCACCTGTGGTTTCTAATACTTAGGTTTCTAAGCATAATGCCATTTAAATAATTGAATACACAGCACCTTCACCTATCACCTTTTACTGTCTCGTAAGGGCCTGGACAGGGAGCCAAACTTCTTGCTACAACAGGTTAGTCAATATTCTTTGACGTTTCTTTCATTCCACCACATGCCTGTACTTGTTTCCAATATAACACACCTTTTTATCTAAAATCAAAAGTGAAGAGCATTTATTTGTAACATCAAGAACAAACAAAGCATGCTTTATGGAGTCCAAGATTTTATATATGCAGAATTAATATATCCAACCTTATACCCTTTGATTTTAAAGTTATGCCACTACAATGGTGTTGCACAGTCATTATCTTCTACTTACAAAACATAGGCAGGCACCCCGACCAGTTGTCTGTGGTGAAAAATATAACATTCTAATATATACAGGTTGTGTAACAAGTTGGTTTGGAAAGAGTCACAAGTATTTGGATGATGTACAGAAAAATGAAACTTTCCAGTGCTGTTGGATCTGTTCTTGTAAATCAAACAGCAGCTTTCTCCACAGTCCACTCTATTCTGCATGGGGATAAAAGCCACATTTATTCCTTTGCAGCAGGTATAAAAAGGAGCTAAAATACACTGATATTAAACACTAAAAAAGAGATTAAGAGGAACACCTTCCTCCTTCCTTTTTAGGAAGAAACAGTTGTAAATAATTCTGTATTTCATGCTAAAAGCACAGCCATTCAAGAGACTTCTATTTTCTCATTAAAAACTACCCTGCAGTTTCTAGGTTACCAGATTAAAACTAGTAAATGTGGCTGGTGAGCTAAGTCCGAGTAGAGTTTTATATGCTACAGGCTGATGGTCTTTGTCAGTTCCTAGAGATCAAATATCTCAAAAATCACTGCTCCTCATAGTATTGCCTATTAGACTGGAGAGCTGAACAAGCATGAGGTTCATGCCTTTTCTGATAAATGCAGTAGAGAGATCTGATTAATGCTCTTTTTTTCTCTTTGCCATGAACAGGTAAGGGTCTTCACAGACTGCCTGCACTTAGCAACTCCTAAATAAATGGGTGCCTGAAGGCTGTATGTTGTACTTAGATTATTGCTATAGAGACCACTTTACAATACTTTTGACATCAGATATTCAATTTCAACCCCTCCTCCAGCAAAGTCTTACTAGCTTAGGACAAGACTTGATTAGAAATGTGTTTGCTGCTTCTGAACAGAGTTTCTATTCATGTGTTGTGAAACGAAGTGTTTTCCCAAAATGTCATGGTAGACTTTCGTCAAAACAAAAGAGTGCAGCTATTGTTGCTGTCTAACAAACTTCTTTGGTTTGTCAATACATTTCCAAGCTTTACTTGCTAGCTTTAGGGAAAAAAAAACCCCAACAAAAACCCCCAGGAGCAGAATTTTGCATGGACCTGATACATGTGAGCAGCTGGAATCAGAGCCTACCACAAAAAGTAAAGCATAAACATTTACTCAGTAAAACAGCAAACTCCAAGTTACAAGATATCTTTTCTTTTTCCTTTACATAGGCAGGCAAAATTGTTTCAAAGGAATATACTCACAGTTGATTTAAACTGCCAATAATAACATGTAGCTGTTTAAAAAATGGGGCTACTCAAGTACCTTAGTACCATTTGATGGTTTATTACCAGTCTCCTTCAATTTCTCCTTTTCTGCACCAAGTGACTTCAAAATCAAAAGTACCAGCATGCATCAAACTATAAGATTCACAGTTAAGATATATTAGTAACTATATTTAATAATGCTGTGTGCTATTTGTTCGTAGGGGTGAATATATTGTTATCAAGGGTCATTTTTTAAGAATTTAAATCATGGTTACAGTTATATATTCATAACACATCCTCAGAACCAAAATGAAAGCTATAGCCTTGTATTATTTCTTCTATTTTATCAGTCGCACCTAGTTACCACTGAAGACATTTTTGTTGCCCTCCAACTCTTCACAGCTCATTAGCTGAAAACAGAGAGCTCCTCTTGGGTCAGGAGTAGACGTATTATCTGTGTGCCTTGCACATGAAGAAAGCCGAGACTTGAACAGGGTCCCATGGGGTCCCTGGGCCTATTTAAAGGCCCTTGCAGTCTCTAGGCAGGCAGCTCTACCACGTGTGCCGAAAGAGAGTTTTCCTTCTGGCGGAAGCACTAGGAGCTGTACAAAGTAGTCTCAGTGGGGAATCACTTAGATTATCGACAGGCATATGCCAGGAATTAAAGCAATTCCGTGAAAACAGAATTTTCTGGCAAACTGTTGGTGCAGTGCCTGCCTGCTTCTCATGGAGCTTTTCTGAGGAACATTTCTGGAAGCTATGCAAGTACACAAATGTTACAGTGATATCATCTGCTGTTCTGGAGTGGCACTAAAGGCAACATCCACTGGCTGCTGAATACCTTTGTGCTTCGGGTGCCCAATTTTCCTAGATTGTGTTACAGTACACGGTGAAGTTGCATCCTTATTTTCAACTTCAAGTGTGGTTGTGTTTACTCTTGACAAGAAATAGGTTCCCAATAGGTCAGGTTTGCTTTTTGTTGGTTGCGTTCTCCAGCTTTGTCCTGGAGTTCAGTTTTCTGCCTATTGCTACGAGATGGGACTTCGCAGATGTTTATAAACATATGAATTGAGTGGGTAGTTGCATTATGTAATGAAAGCAAATTATTTAGTAAAACTCCTTTACATGGCCAATCCCCCATCCCCCCCCTTTTTTATGTGTTTTCTTTGGAAATAGCATCTACATTTTCATTAACTAGACAATATTCATGCACTGCACAGGAAGACAAAATCATCTGTGACAGACAGCAACTGTTCCCCAGGAAATGGAAAGCACGCACTATATAGATCTTATGCTTTTTATCTAAACACAGCTAAAGCACTAGCTTTAGGATTTAGACAGGTTCTTATATGTGTATGGGCACTGGAACTATAAAGCAGTTCTGATACTCTCCTGTTTTGCCTTTTCCCCACTTTTGGACTATGTAGAATATGTAAACATTAAATGACTAGTATTCAAGTCCCAGAGGAAAACAGTTACATGGACACAGCATAGAAATCTGCAGAACACAGTGGAAACTTTAAGGAATTTTAAAGAAAATACATAATTTTAGGGCAAGTGAAAGAATCGCAGTTGCATAGGAATAAAAATAACTGGCCAATTCCTCAAAAGGCATATATTTGGCAAAGCTGCACTGAACTACACCAGCAGAGTATCTATCCTTTCGTATCACATTTTGCATGTAACATTTGCAAACTGGAAATTTCCCAAAACAAAATGTCAACCAAATTTTTTCTTAAATGAAAGTGTGAATGGAGCTTCCTTGATGGGTACAGCTCAGAGAGCACCATAGGTACAGCTCCCTGACAGTGTGGGAGAGCAGTTTTTCCTTTTAGCTCATCAAAATACTCTCTGTAGGGAGCCGTTCTATTCCTGAGTATGGCAGCACTGTGAGAAGGAAAAGAGGTAGTGAATGAGACAGGGAAAAAGGAAAAATAAATAAAGCTGATTGTGGTGGGGTAGAAGTGTTCCATTCAAGCGGATCACAAAGCTTTTTTATTCAGCAGCTGTTCACTGGGGTGCAGAAAGCTGTAATTCTGCAAGGTCTTTTAGCCTGGAAAATGGTTGGAGAAAAGCCGGACATACTGTATCAGTAAATGTTTAATCAAAAGCAGAAGTTTCTTCTGTACTTTTTAATACATATATATATATATGTGCATATATAAAACAACCCAACAGCACTTTTTCAGTTAAATTATGGTACATAAAACTGATTGTTTCATTGGAAAAGAGTCTATGTATCTCCTCCTTGATACGCTTCCTCAACCTGTCCTGAGAAACAACTAATGAGACGAATCCCTCTGGTAACCATGGCAATTGTTTCACACTGGGAACAGAACACAAGGCTGCTCAGATCATAGCAAGAGGGCACATTTTTCTCCCCACAATTCCAAACATTTCAGGGCATCGTGAGAAGTACATAACTATTTGAATACCACTTACAAAAATCTAAATGTTCAGGATAGCTAAAACTTGTTCCCCACCTACAGGTATGCCTTCCAACTTATTCCCTCGTTACCAATTACAAACACACCTACTACAGTTCATTTTTTTAAAGACGTCTTCCAAAGACAGAAAATTTCCATTGAGAGGTAATCTTCCTCCTTTTCAAAGCAAACCGATGCTTGACACATGATCATACAAGATACAATATGCATCTAAAACAGAAATCTGAGAAGAAAACAGGGAAAATCAAAGTAACGCTGACCAGAAAGACAAGACCAGAGCTCAGCTCTACCGTATCTGGCACAGCCGTGGCACAGGTGGTTGCCAGCCAGGGATGCAGCCCGCTTTTATTTGTCTTAAGAACAGTTTTCCCGCTTTTTAAAGTTAGGCTTGCAGGCATGGTTACCTAAGTAATTTGCAAATAAGAAGACTTCGCGGCAGTTCTGAGGACAAGACTGTGCTGCTGATATGGACGTTCACAGCTCTCAGGGGCATCGTGAGAATTGCGCGTGTATTATTAAGGGATGCCTTGTGCCCCGGGAATTTAAGATTAGAGCCGTACCAGGCAATAACCTTACCTTAACACATCAAACTCTATTCCCAACAAACCATATTAGCCTGCTACTCCAGTTATCTGTTGGCGTCTGGCTCAAAAAGCACCCGACCACCCTCTAGGGTAATGAGCGAACTCGCTTGGATCTGAAGGCAACGTCCGCGGCGCCGACGCTGCGTCTTGAGTTGGCGACATTTCAGCGACTCCGGCGGGAATCAGCGGGCTGCGGCAAGGACATAAAAACATTACGGGTGAAGATGGGCCGGCCTGCTGGTGGAGGCGGGTAGGAAGGCCCCGGCGTCGAACGTAGCATCGCGATGGAGCCCCAAAGCGGGCCTTCTCCGGTCATGCAGAAACCTTCACACTGACACAGCTTCGTTTGTTTCCACCACTTTCTCACAACACGAACGCGTCCCCCGCCCCCCCGCCCCCCGCCCCCCTTCCTTTCTGAACGTATCGACAAAAGGAATGGCAAAATAAATAAAGACTTAGCCTCTGCTTCGGGGAAGCCGCCTCTCCGGGTTTCCGCGGTGGCGGCGACCCGGCTGGAGCTGGTTGGCATCAGTTTTCACGGCAAATGGCGGGTGCGGAGGGGGGCCAGCGGCTCCCCGGCCCTGGCGGCAGGCTCCAGGCTCGACTGTCTCTCTCGGCCGGCCGCCCCCGGCTGTCATTGCACCAGGCCCGAGCCGTAGCTGAAGGCGTAGCTGCTGGCCAGCGAGAGGGACTGCGGGTGCTCCTCGCCCTGCTCCGAGGGGTAGCTGGGAAACGTCTGCGCCCGGGACACCTTCGCCGAGCCGAGGCTGTGACCTGTTGGGGCGGGGGGGACACACACGACAGGGACACAAAAGATGTAACCGGGCTTTGAGTTTTAATTTACTTGAAGCCTTTCGCCATGGACACGGACTTCTGGGGCTGCAGAGGAGGGTTTTGCCCCTGCCTGAGGGCACACGCGGGCGGCGGATGCCCAGCGGAGGCGGAAGGTCATAATTCAGAGTTGGAATTTTTTTTAAATTGCAGGCTATCACATCTGTATATTTGCTACTCTATAAATCTCAGTTACATTTGTTAGTTAGAGCTGCCAAAGAACTGATGCTCCTCTTTTTAATCTGAAGCCCTGCTTAAGTGGTGGAAGTAATGCCAGCAGTTTCAAAGGGGTTTGTCACACTTACTGTCTTTCAAATAGGATGCCAGTTTGTCAGGTAAACACAGTATCCTCATCATTTCAAAATGAGCTGGAGGTGGGATATGGTCCACGTGGGCAAATACTGGTTGGGAAGAGGATGTGCGAGATGTTTTCTCAGACGGGCTTGTGAATCTCATATAACCATGGCTTGTTCACTCGCAGCCAGCGAGATGGGAAACCATGTGTGAAAAGCCATTAAAAAGCCGATGACCAAACTCAGAAGATGACTCCTATGACTCCTATGACCCGACTCTGTAACCTGATCATTTTCCTATCTCAAAATTCCCCTTTGAAATTGAGATTTAATTAGTAAGAAAAGGTTAATTTCCAAAGTGCGTATCTCCATGCAACGTATATTCTCTGTTTTTTGGAAATGTACATTGAAGCCTGGATTTAAAATGGTTTTGGATAATGCTTTTAAAAACGTCTTTAATACATGTATTGTACGTAGGAATGCAAAATCATATTTTTCCTTCATTCGCAGAGATATTAAGGAGCTGTAACAGAGTATAGACACAAACACCGAAGAACTCGGCTCTCGTTCAAACGTTTCAAAACAGTTAGCAGCTTTCTAGAATGCCCCAGTAGTTCTGGAACCAAGAACGATGTTCACCAGATTTGGCAAAACTTTGTCTTAACTTCTATTTGGAAAAGTTTGGCTATAACATGTTACCAACTGCTTCATGAAAAAAAAAAAAAGATCCCCCTCAAGATGAGTCTTTCCGAGCAATACTGGGACCAAGAGAGAAAAAACCCACAACTCAGTGAAAAACAGAATAAAAGGTACATCTCAGTGACACTGGAGACAATAAAACTAGAGACTGAATTCCCAGTGGCACGTTAATGGTCATAAAAATCCCTTTCATAGCACGACCAAGCAGGATGAATTTTGTATGCATATTTTTACTATTCATTCACTGGGTTAAATTGACTTTGGCTAGCAAAACCTGACTGAGATGCCAGGTTTAAATGTTTTCTGCTTCAAGAAGCTTTTGCACCAAACTGAATTAAAATGTACGGTGGCTGTGATTTCTAAGCTGCAAAGCAAAAGCACTGATAATACATTGTTTGAGAATAGTCTTAAATGCTTTATTGCTTTGACCAACTTTTAACCATGATATTAAGTGAGGCCTTCATGCACTTTTACTTTTATTTGGGATTTGCATCACAATTACTGTTACATTTTTTTTTAATTTAATGCAAACCTAAACATAGAAAATTGCATCATTGTAGGTTTTAATTTTGTGTTCCAAATCTGGCTTTTTTCCTTCTAAGGATGTAAGTGCTTGTTTTCTTTTTGCCCAGAAGCTAGAATCATACATATTTTAAGGGCCATAGGGACCTGCTAATCCAGCCATGTGCTTTGCTATGTAAAATTTTTCTCTTTCTTAGCAATAAAGATAAATAAAATATGTCAAGGTACCATTTTCCTCCATTCTCTTTATGTATTTTACCCAAAAAATGTAAACCACACAAACAGTCCCCCCACAAATGAGCAGGAGTAGACACTTGCCAACCAAAGGAGTTCCCTAAACTCAGGCCCATTTGTATCATGTACTGTATGTCATATAATTAATTTTGAATTTGCTGCTGTAGAATAGTACAGCTTCAATACAGTGATGAAGAGTGCCCCTACTAAACTAATTTCTAGCTAAGGTATTAAGATAGTCTCTTAGAACATAGAAGATGAATTTGAACCTATTAAGGTTAAAAAGGAAATTAAATTCAGGTCTTCCATTTCCTGGATGTATGCCTCAGCTGCTAGCACATCCCTTAAAGTTTTTTAAAAGAAAACTTGTAGGTGCTAAATCTCACAACAGGGCTGTTTTTAGCCATTCTGTAACCAAAGGGGCTAACGAGGATAAGTGACCTCTTCTTCCCTGACTGCTAGGACATGTAGTCAAAGAGAGAGAGACAGACAGATCCAAAAGATTAAAAGACACACTCAATAGAGCCAAAAAAATCTAAGACACTTGGTTGAGGCTCAAGCTGAACAGTATGACATCAGTTCATGGAAATAATAACAAAAAGAATAGAGGATATCAGTCCAAATGAAAGGAGAAAGCTATGGGTAATAGAGAATTTATGAGTTCAGGAAAGAATGGCTCTATGCAACATGTTTACTTTTGACTTACATTTTTTTAAAAACAATGAACTATATTAATATATTTAAATAAAATGAATCAAAAAATAATGGTGGTAAAACAATGAAATAGTCCAATGGTTCCAAGTCGGCTTAAGACTTCTAAGTGGTAAATTTCCAAAATTTTGGTATTTGTTCAGCTTTTAAAAAAAATTTAGTATATCCCGTACTGGAAATTCTAAATGAAAATCAGTTCTTTTATTTGCATTCCTACTAAATATTATTTTAATATTCATACAGCTGATCAGCCTGATGGAGTCTTAGATATTGTAGCATCTCCACAGTTACGCTTTATGTCAGCAGTAAGGATTTTGAAACTAAAGATACAGGAAAAGGTTTTGCAGTAAAGAATTTAAGTTCCACAGCTTTCTAAGGTTCCTGCTTCCATAGTATTTTCTGTGTCATATTTGGGTCTTAAAAGGTTAGGAGAGAAGAAGAAGAATGCTGTTTGTGGATTTTGCAGCTCTTTGGTACCACAGCTGTTTTCAAGAATACAGAACTAACTCTTCTTTACAGTTCTTCTGAAGTCAGCATAAGATGAATTTGATTAACACACACTTCATGACCTGAAGACACCAGTAGAACTAGGGGAGGTTTTTTTTCCTGTGGCTTACATAGGAAATGTGGTGGGTTTTTTTTTTTTTTTTCTTCTGTTGTAGGACAGGACCTTGGAAGCATTATTCAGCCTACTTCATCCTTTATTTAAATTTACTCTCAGGATCATGGAATGCAATGAAGCTGTAGTCCAAAGCGATTAGGTATGAATGATTCATCAAGATAATTTAATGTAACCTGGCAAATTACACCAAAATTAGATTTTTCCTGATCTTAATTATGTTGGAAGCAGAGGCAGTATACACAAGGATCTTATTTCATGGCATGGTGCTTATTTATAACAATTGTTTAGAGTAAAAACCCAATGGTTTCCTAGTAACAGCAGTGATTGATGTACATGTAAGTAGATCGATCACAACTTCTAAGAGAAGCTTGCAGTACTCAGCTAAATGAAAAGAAAAAAAAAAAAAAGAGATCCAGGGATAAGCTTTAAAAGCCCCCTTACTGCTGCTTATTGGGAGAAGTTTCTCTCTGTTTCAGATTCAAAATTCAAATTCCTAACCAGAAGGCAGGTGCCAACCCTTTTTCTTTTCTAAATGAAAAAAAGATCATGCTTTTCTTTTCCAACACAAGAATTCAAGGGACTCTCTCATCTGATGTTCTTTGGTTAGAGCACTCATCTATGATGTACAAGTCCTGTGTTAAAATTCCCCTCTGCCTGTGGGTAAGGTTTGACATCACACTTTCTGTAATGGAAAAATCAGCTGAAAATGTTCCCTTTCTCCTCTCTGCCGGCACTGCTGTTCACTGTCCCTCAGTTGTGCCCCTGCGACTGAAAGGCTGCTTTGTAGACTGAAGCACTTTGGTCATCTGGTTTGCAAGAGCCGTACAAATCGTTGTACTGGCACAGCCGAGGAGCAGGAACAAGCAGCCAAGGGTAAGAGATGGCAGGTTTTGTCTCAGATTGGCTTTGGTGCCAGATAGTTTGTTTAGGGAATGATGACCTGTGAGCAATATGCAACCAAATGCAGGAGAATGCTATCACCACCAGACTACTCACTTCTCTGATGCAGGATCAGTTTTGAAACTCTGTGACTAAGCTCTTCTAATACAAGATCTAATATAAGTGTATATTTTTGCAGTACAATTACTGAAAATTAATAGAACCAGAGACTCCTGTGTTTCAGCTTCTGTTGCAGGCCTTTTAAGTAACTCATATTAGATAGTCATTAGGTAAAATAAAGAAACAGATTTTTGCAGCTGCACATCAAGTTTTCATCTGGCATTTCTTAACCTCTGAACAGATGACTTTACAAAAAAATGATGTTCTTCTAATGTGGTTTTACTTTTCCAGGTAATGATAATAAAAAACTTTACTTTTGAAAATAAAATCTGGCATTTCCATTCCCAAGATTATGAGCACAAGATTGAAGTCATTAAATTCAAGCCAATTGGATATCTTTATTAGTATTAGGTTTTGTACTTGGGAGTGCTCTGAGACTTCGTGAGGACATGAGCTCTGTGATTGCTATAGATGTTTCTATAAATGTTATAGAAAAACACAGTTGTTCAATAGAAAGTTCTGTGAATCAATCAGTGCAAGCTAAGACCAAATAAAGTGAATCACATGTTCCATTGTAAAGCAATCTTTTCTTTTCAGAAATATTCATTGGAAAATTCTGTTGTTCACAATAAACAGAACAGTCTGGAAACCAGTGACACAGAGATGATGAGGTTTTATCCACCAAGGATGGTGCAAGGGGGTGGAAAAAACCCAATTAGCTAACAGATGTTTCAGGAATGAAATGTTGGTAAGAGGGAGTTAGTTGCATGTTGTTTCCTCACACAATTCTCACCGGGCAATAAAGGCAGCCCTTCAGCCAGAAAAGTTGACAAATCTACTACCAGCCTTTAATCTAGATTTACGTTCTCTAAGGACTCTCCCAACAGCAGTGGAAGCTCCTATTTGTACCAGAGGAGGCCCGCAGATTGCACTGAGGATATGGTTTTGATGGGGAAGCGTGTCTTGAGGTGCTTCAACCTCTAATATTCTTTGCAGCATTTTTGTTAAGACACAGGACAAAATGGGAAAGGCACAGTAGCTATGCACTGAAAGCCCACTAGGGAAAATGAAACACTTACTGCAAGAAACTAAATTATTATGACTGCTTATTTCAGATGGAAGCTTTTATCCTCTGAGAGCTTTTGTTGCAAAGAAAGAGACTCCACATTTTATTCCGGATAAAGAAAATGTTCTTCAAAAAAACCCTACTACAATCTCAAATCAGTTAAGTGGCTATTATTGCATCAAAAAGGATACTTTCATTTAAGGCAGAAAATAAATGATTGCTGTTATCCTATTTATAAATTTATACTGGTTAAAATTCTGCCAGCAATCTGTATTGAATATACAGTGTCTTCTATTGAGCTGTTGATGACAAAGCAGCTTTTCCTTTTCTGCTGTTAGATGATTGGAATAACTAAAGCAAAGTTTCAGAGCAGGACAAACTGCTACAAAGCAAAACATTTATTTTGCAGTAACGATGCAGTTGGATTGGAAGGGCATTAATTGGTACAGCAATTATTATGCTGTCACTCACAAAAAGATGCAATGGAAGGGAGCAGATGGAAACTGAAAAATAGCATAAACTACATTACTGCATATTGATTTCCATATACTTATTGAAAGTGAAACTGTGGGTCTGTTTCAGTTCCAAATAAAGAAATACAAATTTTCACTTGAATTTAACTACGGTTGGAATTAAAACTCCAGGAAGCACAGCTGGGCTCCAACTTTTACATTTTCTAAAATAATTTTGGTGCTCATTTCATCAAATATTTATCTTTCTGAATGGAAAAGTAATATCAGGAAACGTAATTTTTGACACAGATTTTTAACAAAATGGTTTAGTTTTTTCATTAGAAATAATTTTGAAAAAAAAAAAAGATGATAAAATAGATAGGAAACATATTGAGAGTGAATGCGGTCGTGTCCTCCCCCCCCCCCCCCCCCCTATAAAAATTTTTTCTTTTTTTT
>NW_010973325.1:809707-816150 GCF_000737465.1 Haliaeetus leucocephalus
GGAGGTGGGTGTTACCCCCCCCCCCCCCCCCATTTAAAAATATTTCCTTTTTATTCTCAGTTAAAAAGCATTTTAGTTTTCTTTAGAATTTGGAATTAAATTAGTAATACTTTTTTTTTTTCCCCAGCATCAAGATTAGTAAGTATCTGAGTAGAATATACTTGTTACAGAACCCTATCACTTTCCAGAATTGGAAGACTATTATTTAGCTTCAAAGTTTTTGGCATTGTCATCAAGTTGTCCTCTCAAAAAGAAGACATTTTACATGTGCATGCAGAAAAGATTGCAGGATTGGCAGTTTAAAACCCGTAAATTTACAATATGTCAAATTTTTGAGTCTTAAGGAACAAGTTTTCAACATTCCAATTTTGGCACAAGAATGCTGGAGTTTTATGAAGGGTACATTTACATGTCAATATTTTGAAATGAAGAAAACGCATGTCCTTAGAGTTTTGCAACAGCGATAATTGTTTCAATACCTATGAATAATGTGAATTGCTTGTAAACATTATGTAGAGAAAAAATGAGCGTTATTTCACCTATACCCCTACCTAAAATAGCAAGTGTTTAAAAGCAGCATCTTGAATCACATAACTAAACCTAATGTATTGACTAAAGGTCAGGTTGGTTTAATTGAGGTTGTGTGTTTCCAGACAGTGTTTTTAAAGACTTGTTCTCCTATTGCATTTAAACTGTATATTACCTACTTAGGCTGTCACAAGCTGATGTAGCTCCTAGGGTGGAGATACCAGAACATCAACCACATCTTTCTCAAAGATGCACAGGTTTACCTTCTAATTGATTATCTTTTTCCATTGGAGATTTTTTCTAGTAATGCATCTTTTTATTCACAGTACCAGCTTTCCATGCCTCTGTGTTTATAAAGGGAGGAGACATACAGAAACACCAGCTACCTAACATCTCTACCTAGGAGATGGAAAAGAAAGTTACTTACACACGTCTCACATTACCCTGTAGTCTTTCCCCTTTCCGCCCACATTCCTGCAGCCAAAATATGACACATATTTGGGAAAAGCAATTGATTTTACATATTACATCTCTTCGGCTTGTGCTCTTCTATTTGTAATACATAATTGTATGCCTGCATGCCTGAGCTACAGCAAGATTAAATAAAAGAAAGTATCTGACTCGAGTAGCGATTTTTTTTAGTTCTGTACTCTGAGCCAACATGCAGATAAAGACAGTAAGCTTGTACTTAGCTTTCTTATGTTGTCTTCCATATACAGACTGCAGTGGTCCTTACAGAGATTAATTGATTTCATCTTTACAGCTTTTTACACTTGTGCTAATGTTGCAATATGAAACCAGCCTCCTCGCTCCCTCTGTTCCGAGTCCAGCTCCTTTACTGTGCCAACACAGTCGAAGGAGGCATAATCATGGTCTCACTTAACACAAAATTAGGCTAAGGTCCAACTTTGCTTCAAAACAAACAGAATTTTCCAGATGAAAACTCTCAGAAAGAAGGGTTTCTGAGTTTGGTTTCACAAATTCTACAGAAGTGAAATTTTCTGCAGTGATACTTTCAGTTTATCGATTCTAAAGTATTTATCAGGGAACCCTGATAAGACTCTAAATAAAATCTTGAATTTGTGCCTTAACAAAGCTACCTGAAAAGGCTGAGTACTTTGTACAAGGTGGCTAGCATCCTCGGCTTAATTTGTCCTTTCAACCACAGACTCAGTCAACCAGAAACTAATATAAAACATTTCCACATAAGTTGTAAAATTGCAGTTTATTATGAGCATAATTACTCTGTTCCTGAACTTTACCCCTGTCCAAAGTAAAGTAAAATTATTTCATTTACCATAGACGTAAACAGAGACTAAGCACTTTTATACAAAATGCAGGTAGTTTCATTTTCCTGTTGAAGCTCAAAACTTAATGAGCTATTTAAACAGAAAGTTGATGAAACTGAGACATTCCATGTTGGTAATGCTAAGGAAAGAAAAAGAAAATGGTAGACGAGAAATTCCTGCAAGAGACAATTTCTCTCACTTCAAGGAACATTTTAATTGGAGAAGAATGCTGACAAATGATAAGTCAATGGCAAAATGCAAGAAATAAGAAGTAAAGAATGCTCTGATCCTACGTGCATATGGGAAAGGCTAAAGTGGAGGAAGAGAAAACAGCTAAGGAAAACTCCTGTAAGAAAATTATTTTCGTCTTTATAGTTATTTGTGTCATGGGGACATAACAAACCAACAAAAGGAAACACTCGGAAAAATTACCCTGCTCCTGGAGTAACTGGAAAGTAGGAAGAATATAAAGCTAGTGAAAAAAGAAGCAAATGTAAAAGATAGATAAAATTGTGTGGATTCAGTTACTTTGTCTCAGGTAATGACTTTCTGCTGTATTAAGTAGCTAGAGCTACACACTTTGCCGTCTTCTTTTGCTTTTGATTCCTGTGCAGAGCAGCAAGTCATTATGAGAGTCAACTGATTGTTGATCTCTGTGCATAGATTTTGAGTATCATTTTCTTTTACATCCTTGAAAATTACATCTACTAGAGTAATTTAAAGTAGGTAGCTATGTAGGCAATGTTATCATCTTGGTTTACCAATTTGCTAGCTCGCTGTTCACTTTTCCCTTCCTCAAAATGTTTTTGTTGCATTTTTACTACAGCCAAACTAAATGCCCAGCCAAAACACAGATCTTAACAGATACCTTGTTAAAAAAAAAAATCAGCCCCTAAATCTGTTACTGATTTAGGATGAAGCATCTTACTAAAAAATGCAATGCAAAAATGCAAATTTATACATTGCATATCACTTTGATGATATGGAATATCTCACTGTTAAATATTTATTGCATTTCAAATCATGTCGACCTTTCCCCTTGGATACACTATTCCACAAAACACTATATAGGCCTCATGCAATTCTACTGATACTACAGAGGTGAAGTGAAATAGTGAATGTCTAATTTCATATTAGAGTATCTAAAGCAAAATAAACAAAAACATTACTTACACTGACAAAAAGCGTATGACATGGAGATTGTATACTGCCTTTGAAAATGGGATGCTGCTGGAGGCTGATTGATCAGTACTGTTCAGTCTTGTGGCTGTTATAATGTGTGGCCAGTATTTCCTGGCCCGGTAGTATTTTCATTATAAACACTCCATTCACAAAGATTTACAACTAGCCTATAAAAAAATTGCTGTAAAATGAAACTCAGCACATGAGGTCTGAAGCCAGAGAGCAAATTTGGTCTGACAGGATGGAGGGAATATGTTCTTCACCACAATTTTATGTAAGTAAAATACAGCTTTGATTGGAAAAAAAATAAAAAGAAAAAAACTGGCAGGCTGTATAGTTTACATTGTTTGACATAGGAAAAGATGGGGACAAAGGATTTATGCCACCCCAAATGGACACCTATTCTACAAATACTAATTTTAAAAGACAATTTTATCATGTGAGTATAATGTGAGAACTAAACACATATAAAATATAGTCTAAGACACAGGTTGAATGCAGTGATACAGCTGAGCCCTTCCTTTGGCACTCCCAGGCAGTTTCTTTGCACACCTGAAGAGCCAGGGAAATAGGGAGATAAAGGGTAACAAAACTAACCCTTATCAAAACCAACCAACCAACCAAAAAAGCAAGCCAAAATCCAGAACATGTTTAACGCCTGTTTGGCTTTCACTGGGGAGTCAGATGTGCTCTGCTTCTGGGCTGTTCAAAGAAAAGGCAGGAATGGCTTTGAAAATGGTTACGGGGTGCAATTGGACCACTCATTTTAGCATCAGCTGTGTCTTAAATGACCTCAGCAAACTGTTGCACTGCAGTCTCAGTCCCATTTGAGCTCTGCTAGCACACCTCACTGCACAGAAGCAGCAAAATTCATCATCTGTTTTGATCATATCCTTCTACCTCTGCTACAGAACTCAGAGTCATCCCATTACTGCACTTCCCTACAGGTATTTCAAACTGTAGGCAATGTCCTCCAAAGAAAGGAAGAATTCTTGGACTCTGGTAAAACGTCTTGCATTCAAGGAACTTTGTATTTATGGTGTAACATGGGGAATTAGTCTCGTTCATGTGTATTTTGCCGGGAAGGGGGAGGAGGGTGGTTTGTGGGAGGTAAAAATATAGTTCCCAGTTTAATAAAATGAGTTATTTAAACTGACTAAAGATTTTCCATGAATTTTTTTTTTATGCCACCAATGAACAAATTTCAGAAAAAAATAATAGAACTTACATTAATATATGCAGGGATGAAACACAGCTTTTAGAACTTCTACCTTTCAAAAGCTATTCTATTTTTCACCCATGCATTGAAAGCATTTATTAAACCATTTGTTATTCAGATTTAAGCTTTCTATGAAATAGCTTTCTATGAAATTGTCCTTAGAAATATTCTTTAGAGGTCCTTAACATTATTTCAAGCTGCAACCAGACAGTAATAGTAGATGCCATATAAAAGTGAAAATATTGCATTAGCTGATAATTAGCTCTCTGGCAATGATTAAAAAGCTTCCTCAAACACTTGAAGACAGGAAGACACACCTCTCCAGCAGTTCTAAAGAAGAAAGGACAAGTTGTTTTTTAAAAAAAAAATAAATTTGAAATTATAGGCTTGTCTTAAAATGCTTGCAGTCTCAAGTCTTATTAATAAAGTTTATCTAAAATGTATGGTTGCTTGAGTTTCTTTAAAATAGGACTTCACCTTTTACTATACCTGCTTAGAACAACTTAAAAGGATAGACTGAGTTACTCAAAAACTGTAACTACAAATTTAGGAATGCTTTGATACTTTTGCACTAAATAACAAAGACAATCTGCTGAATAACATGCAATCATTAAATACATTTGTAACTTAAAGATGTTTCTTAAACTAAATGCATCACTGGTGCTAACTCAATGAAAGCATGATGATAGCTAATGAAAGCATGATGATAGCTAATTGTAAAGTTACAAAAGTATCGCAGAGATACACTTTTCTCTCATGGTGGAATTATTCAAAAGTGTGTTAAAACCTTTCCCTCCTCCTGCTATCATCTTTGCAGTGAAAACTATCTTATACACTTCTGGGAGTAGAAAACCAGCAGAGAGTTTTGAAAAGGAGCAGTAAACCAAACAAGCTTATACACACAAGAGGGAATCTTTCTGTTTAAATGAGTCTTATTATGTGCTCAGTGTCTGTTTGTTAAGATGAAGCTGTAAAGCTCTACCAGAAAAAGTAATTAATGTTTTTCTAGTAAGGAATTTTGCAGGCTACCAATATGCTATTGTAATTTAGGATTTTGAGTGTATTTTATATTTCAGAGAGGAAACTTAAGCTGAGATTGAAAAGATTGACTAGAAGAAACTTCTGGTATTTAACTGAAGATCTTCCCATCTCCATGCTCTCTTCAGTGTCCAGACTGAGAATTATTTTTTCCCATGAATAAAGATTGTGTCGTATTTTTTAAAGTTAGTTTAGTTATGACCATTAAACTTGCCACTTATCTTTAGTTAGCCAAGTATACTCTTGAGATAAACTGACATGCATTGATCTGAATTGGAAATCAACTTCTACAGTTTTCAGATGAGAAATGTACGCACGGTACACAAAAAATACAGAAATGGATTTTATGACAGATACTTGAGGTATATCTTGAGTTTGCAAAATTCTGTAACTAATAGGAAACTGTATAAACTTAATTTTGGGGACAGGTATGTCAGATCTCCTGCACATTTCCATGCCTTCTTCTGGGGCGTTTGGTAGTATCCATTGCAAGTGGTTGAACAGTTTATTAGATGGATGTAGCTCTAATCCAGCAGGAAAGTTCCTAAGTAAGGTCCTTCCCAAAGCTTGGCTTCTGTGCAGGCACTGAAGGTGCTGGGAACAAAGGAAAGGTTTCTGTCTGTATTGAGTGTAATAGCACTTTGAGCTCTTTTGTTTCTTGCAGAGATTACATATATAAAATATGTGGAAATAAGGCAGTTCACAGAGGCTAAACAAATTATTTCCCTCTAATTTTTTCTCTAAAATAAAGAAGTTTATTGATTTTTAGATTATATAAATTTAGATTATATTAATTGGAATAAAGTAGATGCCTGAAACATCAATGAAGCACTCAGAAAAGTTAATTCATTTTTCATGACTCTCTAAATAATTTCTACTGACTGTAAAAGCCTTCAATTACCCACCAGGAAATAAAAAACAATGGTTACAATTCACTGAGGGATGCAAGAGATGTTCTTTTGCTTTTTTAACCTGAAAGGAAATTCACTGTGATTCAGAGTGAACAAGCTGTCTCGTTTTCATCAGCCTGGTGTAAAGCTAGAGGAAATGAGTGGAGGTAAATCTTGTAAAGGTGTGTCAAACTGCTTGATCTGCTTGTGTCTGGAGATGGGAGGACTCCCTTTTTCTTTACTTTCTTGGATGACAGAAGAAACAGCTTTAGTCAAAGCACTTATTCCCCCCCCCCC
>NW_010973325.1:816160-838850 GCF_000737465.1 Haliaeetus leucocephalus
AGGTCTCATCCCCCCCCCCCCCCCAAATAAGGAAATAAATAATTAAATAGAATAGCAAAACCAACGGTAATAGTAAGACACACTGAAATTACCACCTACATGTCTTCTCTCTGGAAATCTGTTATTAAACCTGTAAATATCCTGCCCTGTGTTTTGCCTTTTCTGTTCCCCAGCTCACTGAGGCTGTTTTTTTTGCTGGTATTCCTTTTGTGGCCTCTCAAATCACAGAAGCTGTAAGAGCAGTGCAGCAGCGGTCCCTTCGACAGCTTTCCTTAATCCCAGCTGCTGGGAAGAGAGTCCTGACAAAGCCCCGTGCATTCTGGCAAATCAATTGACTGATCTGCTGAAGGGGTAGAGAACGATCGTCTCTTAAGTAACATTCATTCTGCCCTCTCTCACTGCCTATTAGTTAAGTGTTACTAAAGAAGCCAGGAAAAGGAAAAAAAAAAGTGCCCACAGCACAAGGCAATAACCAGCAATCACATTCAGAACATGACATGTACGAAGTAATTATACTTCATACAGACATTTGGAGAAAAGAGTGTCTTACATTAAAGCAAGGCATTTTCTTGATGGCGATTTTGCTGCCGGCTTTGGGTGGGAAGAGCTGTAACGCAGAAGTTAAATTCATTACGAGTGTCTGTAGTCGTAGTATACAGATAACAGCTGATGAAGTGAATAAAGATGAAGCTCACAGGATGGCTGAATGTTAAAGATATTGGTGTTGGGTAGCAGTTTAGCTGAGAGCAAGACAGATGGCATGGAGCAATCAGCAGTAGAAGGGAAAGAAAAGTAACATAAAGGACCCACATCGTAATTTCTAAACGAAATCTGAGGGATTTCTTGCGTATGGCTAGACCATCCAGTGCTCCAGTCATTTTTGGCTATTGGCAGCCACACAGAGTGGCCTTTTGTGTATTGCTGCTCAGAATACACCAGGACACAAAAGAGACTAAACCCAGCTTTGCCTTCCGCCACCATGGCTTGCTGCTTTTTGTGCTACTTCTTCTCTCAGTGCCTATTATACCAGAGCAGTGTATAATGTAGAAGCATACAATGTGAGATGGTATTCTTGAGTTATGGTACTACTTCTTCATGAACACTGCAAAAATTATTAACTCGCAAGTAAATTTTTAGGTTTATTAGTACAGCTCTAAAAGGAGGGAAATAAATAATAGAATACAAGTAGCTTTCCAGCAGGACAAAAATGGGAATTTAGAGAGCTGGAAATCAGCTGTGATTTAAAAGGAAGTTAAAGTATAACTTTAGCAGAAATAACTCTGAAGGTACCATATCTGATGAAACATGATGACATACTTTTACATTAAGGCAAAATGGCAGCTTGCAAAACTGTGCTGTATAAGGTACTGGCTCCAGGTTGCAAGAGCAAAGCCAAACTAAAATTAAGCATATATATCCTCTATTTTAAGAGCATACTGAGGACAATTTTAAGGGAAAAAATATAACAAAAAATACCTAACAAAGCAATTTCATAAAATAAAGAAGAAAGCAAATGGCTTTTTTCAGTTATTTCCAATTTATCTCTTTATAGCCTCCTCCTCCCTGGAGAAATAATAATTAAAAATCAGTAACTGTGAGGACTTTTACTCATCGCTTGTTAAACAGAATAAAGCAGTACTGAGGAGTCCTTAGCTGAGTCCTCAAGCTGAGGTGTGAGATAACTCTCACAGAACAGGTATGCTATTGACAACAAAATAGAAATGATTTATGTCACAAGAAGAACAAGAACTAAAATCTTTTATGTTATAGCTCACACCAGTGATGACTGCACCATCCTGATTACTCAGGACACTGGTTCTGCATCATAAAATCACCGTATTTACATCCCATAGCTGGAACTTGCAGTTAAAATAATTTTCTTTATATAGTCTTGCAGCTGCAGACATCAGCATTACTAAGGCACAGAGGAGGGAGTATTATATTTTTCTTGGAGAGCTTTGTCTCTCACAAGATGAGAATTTTGCATTCTTTTAAGATTTTATATTCTTCTTCATGAGTGGGAGAATGGGATCCAGGTAACAGTTAGTTACTTCACTTTTGTTTCTTTACAATGGATATTTAATGAAATACAGGTATGGGTATAGAAGCCTCTAAAATAGCTCAGAAACTGAGGTACTAGCTCAAAATGTCAGCCAGTCAATACTCAGTACAACAATCCCTGGCTTCATAAATTCACTTTGAAAAGCAAAGCAGAAGTAAACAAACATTTCTGCCTTTTTAGAGAGCTTCATGAGAACAATCATATGCTAAAAAAGGAACTTTTCTGGGACATGGAATCTCTCTGTCCATTTACTTCAGAGTATAATCAGGAACTGAATTTAAAAGACAACTGGGGAGCTATCTGAATTTTAGAAGACATTCAGACCTGCTGCTGAAGGCTTTGAGGCCATATGTTTTGCTCCTATAAATGTGTTTTTCAGAAGATACCTGGGGATTTCAGTAGAGGCAATGAGCAAGGGGAGATCCAATTTTTACGTCTTCGGTAGAATGGCTAAGTAGCAATGATTCAGGCAACTGGACCACCATGATGCATTACAAAACCATCCTATCACTATTAAACTGTTACTTTAAGAGCAAAAATAAGGAAGCAGTAGCAGCAAGGAGCACAGTGAAAAATGTAACGTTACTGTTTCTACCAGCTAGCTATTATTCTTCTTCATTTTAAAAATTCATTGCCTTGAAAAAGCAGCAGAGATGTGTCACAATATCTTGAATTTCCTTTCCCCCAAAAGCAAAGAAATCTAATTTGAAAAGAAAAGGAAGAAAAGAAAAAAGAAAACAAAAACCTCTACAGCACATGCTTTCTTTTTTGAACTTGAGCCATGCAAAAGAAAAAAAATATGATGTAGTATCTATTGTGCTTGGACGACAGCACCTTTGCAAGAACTGGGGAGGAAAAGGAAGTATTATCTTAGTATTTTAACTTTGAACCAAATAAAGGAGGCCAATAGCATTCTTCACTCAGTTTAAGAACAGAGGCACCATCTGACAGAAAGCATTTCCTCCCTTCCTCAAAGTAGAATGTGATTTTTGCTTCACTGAGTATCGCCCTTTGATCAGAGACATTACATATACTCTAGTCGCTTCTGTGATTTTGCACAAAATCCACCCTTTTCAGTTGTTTTAATGCCCTATTTTTGCCTAACAAGAACCGTATCTATCTGTCTGTCTATATATATGTGTGTGTATATATATATATATATATTTAACTTACCAACTAGAAGCTATGAAACCAGTGAGAATAATTTCAAATTGTGAGCAACACCAAACCACTAAGAAGACCTGTCCCTTGCTCAACCCACCCGTGATGTAGAAGGAACAGGGCTGGGAGGTTTCCAGCTTTCTAATCTTTCCGCCTAGAGTGTCATACAGAGGCTAAAACACTCTCTTCGTTATTCTGTAGTAACAGCAATCACTCTGCTACCTGCTTCACTCCTTGATGCTCAAAGGTAAGGCACAGGGACGGAGTACAGTCCTTCTTAGTGAGACGGAGAGAGCCTCTTCAAACAGAGCCTTTTCTTGTTTTCCTCCCATTAGTATCACCTTGTACTGGATCTAGCTCCTGCCTCACTAGAAATGACGAGAAAGCAGAGGTATTGCAGTAGGACTTGTCTCTAAATTAAATGATAGCAAATGTGCATATGCAAAGGATAGGGGGGCACGGTGATGATTTTTTCAAATACTGCTGGCTGATGTATTTCTTTGAAGTTTGTTCCCTGTGTCTCTCTCAAGTCTGCTATTTAACTTATACCTCCCACTATATACAACATTTCATATTATTAAGTTAGAAAGTTTTTTTTAAAAACAAAACAAAACAAAAAAAAGAGAAATATTTCCAGATACTAGTCTTTTTACAAATAATTTGAATTTGCATTACTGTTCGTTTTAGATGACAAAATATTTATATATTCAGCAGTTCCATGACATGGAGGAGTAACCTTAGCCCTTTTGGCATGTACAGAGATTTCTTTGCTTATTTTTGAGAAATCTTTTTAACTCTTAGACTTCAACAGAATTCAGACATTTTGCTCTGATAAATGAGACACAAGTGGCATTGTGTTTTGTTCACCTTAATTGAATAAGAATTGAAAAATTGGTCAATGATAAATGACAAAAAAAGAAACATTTGTTTTTTAAAATTTGGAGAAATATAATTTTAATATTAAAGTAAAAATACTATTTCTCATTTTTTTCCCCAAATATTCCCAAATCATTCAAATATTGTCAAGCAACAGATGATGGAAAACTATTTCTGATGAGATGATCAGATATAAGTGAATTTTCCCAAGGATTCATACAACCCCTATTTCCATATCTTGTTTTTTAACTTCATCAGCAATATCACGCATAAACATTTTCCATTGAGTATTACAGAATGAACTGCAGAAAATGTATAATTTAATATCAAGAATCTTAAAAATATTCTAGTAGATTTTGAATATTTTTAATTTTTACTATATCAGTATTTTTTGTCGTGGGATTTATTTCTATGTTGGATTTATTTCATATACCCAGATCATGTCTCAGGTAAAAAACCCTCTTTCTCTATTATGTGTTCCTCAAGTGCCCATACATTTAAAAGGGGACTTGATAAAAAAGGATGCTTTATAGAGCATATACTAAATATTATTGAGGGAAATGAAGAGAAATATATGGAAGTATAGTAAGCTGTGACACACCGTTAACCATTTTATCACCTGTAATGTGTCTTGCTGGACTCTTTTGGCTGTTTACCTGTCCTAGAAACTTTAAATAAATCAATTTTTTTAAACTGGTGCTTTATCAGCTGGAATACCATTGCTGCTTAAAAGATTTTAAAATCTTAGCTCCATTCATCACTGCTGCTGTCATGTCACAGCACTTAGCAGAACGTCCCACTGTCATATGAGAAGTTAGCACACCTGCTGAAGACTGTGAATATTAATTAACTGTATTACAATGCAAATTTTTTTCATGCACCAGAAAATTGTATCATTTGGATATAAAGCATCTGGATGAGAACGACCTGGTCCCACCTGAAAAGTGGAAACTTTTTTTCCCCAAAAGATTTAATTTCCTGACAAAACAATAGCGTATTATATTTCACATTCTGTCGTACTTTCTGGCTGACTGAGTTTTGCTGAAAAATAACTAGCCAAAATCCCTGTTCTGGTTTAAACGTTCTTGATGAGCTGGATTAGTTTTTCTTCTACCACCACCGAAGCAGAGCGCAGCTTTCTGCGCACCCAGGCATCACGCCCATCTCCAACACTGTTCCAGCCAGCAGCTGCAGCCATGCAATTCCACCTCCTTCGGGAGGACTGCTCCCGAACGCCATAGAAATGACTTCTGGGTTTTGAAAGCAAAGGTCGATTTTGGCCCTAGCCCCCTCCACCCCCCTCCCCCCCCGAAGGCTCGAAACCTCGTTTTGCTGCAGTCACACCTGATTACCCCACGCGCGCTGGGGTCTGTCGTGCACAGCGGTGACAGCCAAGTGCGGGGCCAACGGGATAAAACCCCCCCTCAGCCTAATTCAGTAATTTGGGCTCCGGCTGCAGCTTCACAAAGCAGCCAGTTTTCCTTCCACCGTCCACTGCTCCTATAATTGGTGTGACATTTCATTTCTCCCTTCGCTGGGAGAAGACACTCGGGCAGAAAGATCTCTCTTCCAGCACATGCCTCCGGCCCCCAGTAAAAGGGCAATTATGCTTCATGGTTCAGGGGCTGACACCTTTTCCAGGGTGCTCAAGAGCAACCTTCCCCTGCCCCATCACTCTGCTGAAAATGAGACATGATGGAAAAAGAGAGCGAACGCCCTTGCTGCAAATTTATGCTGTCAGGTAGTTATACGCAGATAAAACCTGCCAGTCACATAATTAGGTATGATGCCCACGCCATCTCTCCCCACCCCAAAATCTGATGCCTAAGCAAAATTGCTTGCCAAGCATGTGGCACGTAGGTTTAACTATTTCAGATAAACCAGAGGCGTCCATGGATTAACGCTGCCCTTCTAGGTTAGAAATTGTAGCTCTATTGCTGTGTCTCCCTATGTCACGTCTGCTTTGTTAGTCCTTCAGGAATGGGACAGCTTATGCCACCGTGGTTCAGTTTCATATATTGCTATATAGTCGAATTTCTGAGAGTTGTCACCTCTATTTCACTTTAGAAGAAATCTCTGTCTTCAAACACCACTGCAAGGGACTACAGAAATTCTGTAAAAAGAGTTAAAATATTGACCACAGCATTAGCAAAGATATTGTAATCTCATGAATTAGATTTCAGTCATGAGAAGATTTGTTGGATATGAAACTGTAATAGTACTCTTTTTGCAGCAGTCACTGGCTGCAACAGACAAAAGACTACAACTCTGAGAGAACAACAGATTCAACCCCGGTAAGCAACTTATCTTTTTTTTATCAGTGTTAACATCATATAGACTGCACCAATTAAGGAGTATGATCTAAATACACGTTTAGGAATACTGTTCCAACTGAGCACTTTTACAGTCAAGATCTCATAAGAGCAGTGCGATGCAATTAAATAAATAAGCAACAGTTAAAGACCAGCAGCTTTGTGGCTGAGCTGCTGCAGTATTGTCTTTGAACAAATCACATACAACTTCCCTCAAATAAGCAAACAAGCCACTAAGGGAATGGTTTCACCCTGTAAGCTATCATAAAGTGTATAATCAAAGACAAGTTACATTCACCAGAGGGCAACCCAGCACTTTCCATCATGAACGAGGTTCTGTTTTATAAATATTCATATATAGGTAAGCCAGCTATAGCCTGATTCTCCAAAGCTCATAAACAGAACAGCAACAAACATGGCAGCTAAGTTATTTCCAAGTGAAACAAATCGAGCTTCTCAGAATAAAGGGAAAGACCAATAGGAAATGCCTTTAAGGTTTAAAACAGCATAGCAGCATTTAAAGCCTTTCTTTTCTTTATTGTTGCAGATATCTGTAAGAACAGATGGTTTCAAAAAGATGTGTTTCCATTTAGGCTTCTGCTGTACTGTATTTATGAGAGTGTAGAGTCACAAGACATATGCCACCTGGCTTTGAGCTGTAATTCATTCAGCTGCAGAACTGTATTAGGTGAAAATCTTTTGCAACATCGAAGAAGTTGCTGGAATTTTGTAGGAATAAAACTCCTGCAGTTTGAAGCACTCTACCCTGTTTCAGTAAGAATAACTATACCTGATATTCTATCCAGAAGAAGGAGTAAGTGGTTCTTGTAGATCCAGGAGGTAGCCTGTTGTTTGACTGTCATTGACAAAGACCAAGGAACAAATCGCACAATCCAAATGAGTAATGAGAAGAAATGAGTTCCTGAAATCTAGTCCTGAAATCTCATCTCCAACCGCAGATCTAATGCATGATCCATAAAAGTTACTTATTCCCTTCTGCAAAAATACACACGGCTGGGTACATGCACAGTTGTTTACTGTACGCAGAAAAGCCGTAAGTGCATTTTAAAGACATGCTGTGCTTTCTCCTTTCAGCCGTGGTTTTTGACCAATGCTTTGTGGAACTTATTAGTTCTGTTAGAGTCCTTCTGGAGAAGAGTGGAAGGTGACAGGGAATTAATCAGGGACTTCTCCTGGCATTAATCCACTCAGGGGCTGAATACACATTTTCTAAGGGCCGAAGCACAGACACCTACGTGTGGTAGCTGCAAGAGTTGTCCCGGATGGATATAACCATAGTACTGACAGAAAGAAGCAAGGAGAGAGGGAAGTGACCCGTCATTTGAGTCTCAACGCAAGCTGCCAATAAGGCTCTTCTCTCTCCTGCTCAATGTTCCTTGCTGTGAATCCTGTGATTGCAGCCAAACTATGGTTTTGGAAATATGTAATGTAGGAAAGAAAAAAAAATTTAGATTTCCACGCACTAATGAAGCCAGTTTAAATTTGATGACACATTTAGGCTAACACGGGAGTTCACCTCTGTCTATCCCATGTACCTAGTGCTGTGGGCTCCAGAGTCAAAGAAAGCAAACTGTTGGGGAAAACAAAGCAAGCCAGAAAGCTTAAATTCAATAGAATTATCCTTTACTTATCAAAGAGTGAAGAGACATTGTCATCCTTCCATGCAAAACAGCTAGAAGTTTAAAGAACTTTTTCTTTTACCCCTGGTTGATTTATTCTGGTTGATTTCCTTAGTCTTCCAAATGATTTCTGCCTAATGTGACTCTGAAGCTCGATGAAGCACAGCTCGAAAAGAGGAAGATGTACACACATTTCTGATCATTGTTAAATGTATTTGACCAAATTCTGAAGTGAGGAATGTTTTCACTTTGGAAATACTTGAAAATGTACTTCTTTAAAAGCTGAGTTTGCAAGAAAAGTGTCAACACTGTTTTGAGACTCAGCAAAGATATTTATAGCCATTCTAAAAAAAAAAAGGCAGCAGCTTGTTTCTCTTTTAATACCGGATAAGCGTACAGATAACCCACAGGGAGTTTCATAGTTAAGCTATTGACAAAGTGATTTGCTTTGACTGATCAGCCATATAGGCAGGTCTTGGCACTCTTGTCATGGTTATTCAATGCAGGAGGTGCAGGCCAGACTCTGAACTCAACTCATATGCAGTAAGCAGAACAATAATTGCAGTTATATTACATATACAACATTAGGAGTATATGTATTACAGTGACATGCTACTTATATTATAGCCAGAGCATAAGATAAGATTTAGGGTCAGAACTTTGCATTCTGTTCCAGATACACGATAAAAGTCATATGTATGCAAGGAATTAAATATACATTCCAAAAAGAAGTGTAGATAGTATCAAAGAGTTGTGTACTCATATAGGAATTCTTCACTTTTTCCCCAGTTTTCTCCCTAGGAACTGGGAAAAGCTCAAAGAAATGTTAATAAAGAATACAGAATAAATCTAAATGCTCTAAAGGGCATATCTCTTTAAATGCAGGAAGACTTTTTAAAATAATCTTTCAGTCCCTGAACTGAAATTTCAAACTCTTTTCAAACTTTTATTTGCTCAGACTTCCAGCACGTACAACAACTATTGCAGATGTATAACAGACTGATGTATTTTGTGGGAATCTTCACTTTAAAAATTGAGGAGAAAAACTACCCGTGTTTCACACAACCCACTGAATGGAAGGTAACACCTTTTATTCACTCAGATACTACACGCTCAGATTGCTAGTGTAGGTGCAGAACCTTGCTTTATAGCAACAGCATCAGCTGGACTCAACACTACCCTCCCATGAGGAATGGGCTAGGAAGAATGACACATCTGGGATAATTCTGGGAATTTGGTGGGGGAAAAAGTACAGTCTGTAAAAAGTTATACATGTTGGTGCTAAATCTATGTTGCTGCTGTACATCGCCACAGCTGGTGGCTGCCCGGCGATCCAATTTATAGGAGATTCCCTTGATACAGAAATGTAACCAAACAGGGAATCTTTTACTCTTTCCCTGCGATCTCTGCTAGTTCAGGGAAAAGACAGCGTACTGTTTTCAGTGTGCTCCAGTCCAAGCTGCCATTTTCCTAACAAGGTAAATAGTGAAGACACTCAAAGACACGTTACCATACAAAAAGAATTTTTGCCATTACTCATTTAGTAATTTCCAGGATGCTGGTCACTGCCTCGACATAGCATGGCACTACAAAAGGCAAAGGGTCTGGGTGTCCTTTACTTCTGTGGTCCTCCCCATCCCAAATGACCACTTTTGGTGGCGTTAAATTTAGCAAACCTAACTCATAGAAACTTAAATTGTTATGGAGTATGGTTTCTTGTTGTAGGATATTTTTTAAAGATGGCAAATTCTGTGCCCCAACTTCTGCTTATGTCAAGGGCACTTTCAGGTCCTCCAGTTGTGTATTGTACTGAACATCGGATCTTAATCCCCTGGCTCTGAAGCCAGACCATGTTTAATTAGGCCCATAAAAAAGAAATGGCCCTAGAGAATGTTCTTTTTTTGCCACATGGCACAGTATTCCAGTCTGAAATGTGTTCATGTTTGTAGGTTGCATTCTCTCACCCAGACATATGCCGATTCATCCATCATTTGTACTTCCAGAAAGAAGTTAAAACATCTGAGAATGTATTTAATAAGGAGGACATTTAAAGCCACCATTTTCTAATAATAATAATAATGGGTGATGATTTGGCCATACGATATCAGATATTGCATAAAAATACAGATTGACAGCATCATAATACATGTTTTTTACTGTATCACTAAACATGCAAGAAGAACAATTAGAATGAGTTGTGTAATGGAAAATAACGTAAGGTAGCAAAGATGTTTTCCCCCCTACATACTTTGCCTGAGACTAACACCGAACCAGGAGCACTGTATGGCCACACTTACAAACAAAATGCTAAAACTTAGCATTGGTGTGGGAATGAAACAAAGCACCTGTTTAACAACTGATGTGACAAATTCACAATGATTCCAAGAGGGAATATCTTGCTAAGAAATGAAAATTATAATTCTTATGCTCTGTTTTTCTGAACTTAAACCAAAACATGCACTGGCACTTGGATTTAGATTCACAACCTGTAGAAGAAGGAATATTTTAAACTTCTAAAAGTTTCACCAGAAAATTAATGTCTCCGTCCTGCTGCTATGCTAAAATTATGGAAAAAGAACCCAGCACTGTAGATTTAATATTGCTAAGGAAATAGCAGTTCTCCCACTGTCAGGACTACATGCAGAACTATGATAAGCCTGCTCTAAGAAATGCCCACTTTCATGTAAAAATGCATTGTAAATGATTTCTCCAGGAAAAATGAATTTGTGCTGCACTTGAGATCATCCTAGTGTGAAAGAGAAGTATGAAGATACACATTGGAAAGTTCTTCCGAATAGTAAAAATACATACAGACATGAAATACAGCCCAGCTCAATAGATACTCTTGTTTCAGTTAGCTGAACAGTCTGGATGGAATTTTGTTAGCACAGTAAAGCTAACAACTGTGCTCCTCTGTCATAGCATTTTAGTGAGTACAGCTCAACTTTGCTTATCAAATATGTTACCCTTGTGCTAAAGTATTCCTCTGAAGTTGTCACTTTTGACTGGGAAGGGGTTCAGCACTCGGGCAGACAGAAAAATGATTTGCATGCAGTCATCAGCACATTGTTTTTTTCAGCATCCTAGACAGACCAATCCAATCAAGTTTATGAATGAGTCTGATTAATAATGATTAATATTGAATCAAAGCAGAAGTTGCAGAAGCTGCTGCACTATAGTATTTTTAATGCTCTGTAATAGATTTAATTTGTGGTTTGTAAATAGTTGTGTTTGTGTACAGTTACACAAAAAAAATCTGACCCCCTCCCTGGTTTAGCCTACCCCATTTTCTTTTTAAAGACTTATGTCTAGTGGTATGAAGCTCTGTCTGGAGGAGTATTTATGTCACTCACCTTTTTCTTTAACTGTGATATGGATGCACTTAAGTAGTCTTGTAACTGCTGTCCCTTCTCATCACAAAACGGCATTTGGTCTATGAGCCAATTAGTTTTGCCAAGTTTGCAAATTACCGGAGGGACTACATTTGTAGTCTTTAGAAACTGACTGTTTCATACATTGTTTTGATGGCTTAGACGTTAGACATTATTTAGACTTTAGAACCCTCCCTCACTCATTAGCAGTTAATGGACTGGGAGCAAACGAAACAGCTAACATCTATTTCATAAAGTCATCTTTAGGGAGAAGCTCTAGTAGTGGACTGAGATCAGCTAAGTAAGTGAGAAGGAAAATAAACTCTCTGAGAAAAATATAACTCTTTTAAATATGAGCATAAATAATGTACACCATAGCGAGCAAAAGTAGTATGATAAATTACAGCGTAAGAAGTTACCCTGATCCTGCATTTTCAAATGCACCTGTCATTTCATTTCTGTCCTCCATTGATTTATTCTAACATCTGAAATTTGTAGGAAAGTCCACTTGTATACAACAACCTCTGGTAGAGGTCACTCCTCCTTATTCCCACCAAAAAATACGGAATTTCCACCCAAAGTAAGCTTATTTCAGGTCTGACCTAATATCGGCCTTATTCCATTTATAGAAAATCTGAAGTCTCCTTAGGGCAAGAAATAAATTTTCTTGCAGTGATATGTACTTTTTTGCCATGCAATGGCAATAATGACAATAAATATAGCTCCTAGAGCCCTCTAATTGTAGTCCATAGCTTCATACTGTGCATGTGACAGTGAAACCTAGCATGCCTCTTGACCTGTGGGAAGGTGTTCAGCTAATTTGCTCCTTTTTATAGAAATAACTCATGTGTCTTGGTCTCACAGTGAGTGGAGAATGTGCCTCTCCTTTGGGTAAAATCTAGGTGCCTCCGTTCCAAGCAGTTGTTTCAGCTATTTCAGCAATATAGTAAGACTGTGTCATAAATCCCACTGTTCTCATCATATTTACTCTATATTTTTGTCCAAAACCCCATAGATGTTGATGATAGGTTATGATTTTATGACATTTATGGGTATATTATATCATCTCACTGTCAGCTTATTATATTTAGAATGACAGAAATGCAAATAAAGTAAAATAACTAAATTGTTTCTTGTATGGATATTCAATGTGAACAACAAAAAAGTACACCTAATATGAAGAAAAGGCTAAATGTTAAGATGAAATTTGCACACAAATGAATATCACTATTCCCACATTCATTCATCCTTTCATCTGAGTCTTTCATTACAGTATTTTCTATTTCTCTTATAAAGAGCTGAATGTGTTGTGACAGGTTTTTATTTTGCTGTTGTCTTTGCCTGAATTTTATTGCATACAGTGATGGCCTTTGCTAACACCGTGAACAGAATTATAATTCTATCATCTATTATATTTATACTACCAGAATATTACGGAACAGATCAGTGGATCCCATGTCTCAAATGATAGTGAAGACCTATGTTGGAAGTCAGTATGACTTTTTCTCCTTTTTGCTAGGAAATTTCAACTGGAAATTAAAATAATTAAAATGTTTAAGACAAAGCTGATTAATGATCCAGATGTTCATTGAAATCTATGGGTGTGAGCTAATCCTTTGAGAATGATTACTGATCAGGTAATTTGTTCACAGACACAGTTAGTTCCTCTTGTCTGGTAATAGTGCTTAATCTCCTTGGCATGTTAAATAGCAAAGCGGTTATCACCAGAAAATATACTAACAAAACATTAAATATATCCACCTGTACAGAGGTCCCAAACTGGTTTTGACTGTTGTGGCTAGAAGAAATGCAAGATAAAGAACATGAATGTAATCGCAGTGTGAAAATATCAAGTAAAAGGCCACTCCTAAGAGATCTGTCTTATTTCAACAAATAAGAAAATGAAGTGATGCAAACATAAGTCTAGCTGAATATATAGAATTTAGTTTATGCACACACTGTGAGAAAATAAGGTTATGAGCAGATCTGTATCACACAAAAGACAAGCAGTTTTCAAAGTTAAAAAGCAGATTTGAGTAAACTTTCTTATAATTTATTGATTTTATTTGTAAAATGAATAAATGTAAATTTGAGCCAACCAATTGAAAGATATTGATAGAACACATGCTTTGTCTTTGTCTAGTTTTTTTCTCTAAAATAAAACATTTTAGAAATGGATTTTAATTTCCAACTGTTGATAGTTTGTTAAATTATTGGATTATACTGACTGTGCTTCTCAAAGTATTTGAAAATGTGGTATTATTTGTAGCCACTCTCTCAAGAAGTCAAAAAAGTAAGGTCTCCCAAACAATTTGGAAGATATGTATTTAAACTTTTAATTTACTGGAAGAAATCCAGTAATAGTTTTTAATATGCAAAACCTTCTGTCAAAATTGAGCTATTTAATAGTGTCTTTAAAAAACTAATTTCGTCTTCAGGCACCATCTATATTATATACACACATAAAAAACCCTACTTAATATTTAGATAATGGATATAAAATTAACATCTCTGATGTTCTTCCTTTTCCTAGAAACTACATATATAATTCAGAATGGTTTCTATTTTCACCATGACTTTGGTTTGCAGTATTGTTAATTTAAGTTTCACATATTTCAGTACACAGATACTATGTTTCTAGAAGCATGACGTGTACAGATAGATTTGGCAGATAAAACACCTAACCATTGTTCTTGCCAGAAGGCAGAACATACGTTTCTGTTCCTTCCATCCTGGAAAAGGCTATATATTATTGTCACTACAGTGCTTTTATTAACATTCCAGTGCAGAGAACAAAATGTTTCATTTTTTTAGTCTCTATAAAATATAACCTCACCTTCTTCTTCCCTCTCTATTTTCCATAGGATTACAGAAGTCTATGATATTAAACACACTCCTTCCTCTAGGTCAAATAAATGATAGACTAGATAGCCCTGCTACAGTTTTGATCAAATGTGAAAGTGCTCATTGTTAGCAGCTATAAGATAAGCTGTAGATACAATGTACTGTTTCTAAGCAATTAGTAATCAGAAGAAGAAAGAGTTTAATGCGTTTCTTCCTTCTCCTAATGTGCTCAAGCTCAAATCCAAACTGAAACTCTCCAGCCATGAAAATGCAGCAGCTATTAAAAATAAGCTTAAATCCTGGCACACAGCTGCTTTGATGGGAGGGACCCAATATAATATTGATTATTCATTTTTTGAAAAGTTCTCTTTCCAGAAAAAAATTCTCAGAAAACATCTTTCCACTCCCACCTCCCCTCCCATCCTGAGGTATCTCAGCTATTTTCTGTCTACTTTTGGCTTTCTTGAATTGAGTCAGATTTTTCAAGTAAAGTAACGAAACTGAAATTTCACATTAGTGAAACAAGTGTTAGTAGTAAAAAGGTAACAGTAAAACAATTAAAACTAAACATTTATTGAGGAATTATGATAAGAAATTAAAGCATAATTATTTGTTTGATTTCAGAATCAGACATTAGTGATGTTTAATGATTAACACCCTTTATCTCAATCATGTACATAAAACTACAATGGTGGTTATGTATAATATTTCTCCAAATCATCCTGTTTCTCAGTGGGAAAAACCCCTAATTTCAGAGATAAACAAGCTGTTGCAAATAATTTCCATGGGACATATCTACCACTCTCTTCCAGAGGGAAGGAACTGTTGTATCATCTGTGCCAGTTCAATTATCCCGCTTTGCAGCATAAGCTATGAGAACTGAGAAAAAAATTATTAATTGAGGAAAGAAAAACGGTATCACAGAAATCCTTTATAAAAAAACCCACAAAGTTTTCCAAATGTTCCGATTTTCATGGACATCGTCTGTAAAAAACCCATATACATAGGTATCTGGAACTACTCACACTGTTTTATGAAGCCTTTGCCATGACACATGGTCTTGAGAAGGACTGAGAGCTTTTTTGCAATATTTAAAGTAATTCCCATACCAACACTATACTCAGAGCTGGTGAGAATTCAGGGCACTTATCTGCTTTCCCAGGAGTCACACCTTCAGCTTGCATGAACTGCTATAATCCTATCAGTATCAGCGCTAACTTCTATTTAAGGACTTTTACCTTCCAGAGGCCTAAGGATACATATACCCCCTGCAATATTGAGGAAGCAATAATCTACATCTGAAAGGCACACCGACGGATTTAGGGCAATTTAAATGTTAGAGTGGTTCAGAGCCAGGACCCAATTACATTTTGTCCCAAAATGTGTGTGTCACCTCTTGCATCCGTGCTGGGGATCCAGTCTTTGAACACCGACCCGAGCCCCACAGCTGCAGCAGCGAGAAGAAAAATTCAAAAGGGAGATTTGGGTCATGGTGCCTAATACCATTGAGGCCCAGACCCATCCTTTGATCACACAGACTGTATCAGATCAGGCCTCAGAACATGCGCTTGTTTATGCTGAATAAGTGAGAACATACGGCAGAGTGTTTACGCTAGCCATATGCCTTTAAATCGGCGTTATGCCAGCAATTGGAGAACAGACAATACCTGATTTGATGTAAAGTTCAAGTGATACCTAATTTGGCATAATGTTTACCTTCACAAAGCTACCTATCAAAATATTTTGAACAAATTTGAACTGTTTCAACAAGTTTGTGTCAGCTTAGCATTCTGGATGACATAGCCATGGCATTTCTTATCAAGCAGTAAGCACTTTCAAACTGGATTTATTGTTTTGTCAAATCACAGTCCTATTCCGTGCATCAAGAGCATCATAAGAAACAAGGCAACATTTTAATCGAGACACTTCGACCACTTAGAATAATTTGTATCTCTAAGTTGTGCATTAAAATCTGTGCAAGGATTCTTCTGTTAAAAATGAGCAAGCAAAAAGACCCAAACACCTTTCATTAAATTAGCAACTGAAGATATGAAGTCTTTTAACTTAACAATGCTCATTAATATTACTGAACGTGGACTGCTAGGTAGATTTTCTTCTTGCTCCTTCACTTCATTTTTCAATGTATTGCTAGCCATAGTGAATACGAAAGACCTAAATTGCTTATCACCTCTTGTCAAAGGCATCTCATTTCGGTCTAATGGTACGATATTGCGTTAACCATAATTCTTTCATTGTGACCATCCAGATCAGAAAATGTTTCTTTTTATCTTTGTGCCTGAAGTGCCTGTCCTTAGGAAAGAGGCTTCCAGCTATCGTGTGGCAGTAAATGTCTTTCCACAAACACTAGATTTAGCACACAGCAAATACTTACCAGCGATATCGTTTTGCACACAGCCATAATGCCAACATAAAAAATTTAAGTCATAGTTTGGCACACAAAACAAAACATAAATCCATCTGCTCAGCAAAAGAAACTTTAGGATGACAAGCACAAGTTTCAAATGAAAAACATTTTTAGCACATTAAAATGGTAACCATTAAACATTGCATTTATGATAGCAGATAGTACAAGTACAGAATAACAACATATAAAGGACACCTAACTGTAGTGAAATAAACATTTCTGATATATTATGTATGGTAAGAATAGAAATATGAATCTCTTTAGCAAACACACTTGGAGGTCTCTTTAGCAGAGCTATGCTGATCTATGACAGATTGGGATCTGGCACTCATTTTGTTCTGTCACGTAATCAGGAATACTGGACCTAATTGTCACCAACTATTTGCATATCATAGACATTTGAATAATAGGGAATGAATCCACTTATGATCTATGAGAAATTAAAACAATGTTATACGGAAAGGAAGTGAGAAAAGATTTTACCAGGAACATAATGTACATTGGGCAAGTCATAAAAGACAAATGTCTGACACAGGAGGTGTAAGGAGATTTAAAATATGCTGTACCTCACCATAGATTTTACGTCTGTAAAGTCTGATAAACATATGTAAAAAATATGATAGATAACATGGCTTTCTGTTTAACTCCAATTTTCACTAAACAATATTTTTGATCTAACACACACTTCTGTGAGGAAAAAACACCTGGATGTGAGTTGGATTCAAGTTTGCAGCTATTTAGAACTGAATATATAATTTACAAGACATATAATGTACATATTCAAGATCTGGCCCATCTTGATAGATTTTAGCTATACAGTTTAGAAGAGATTTCACACTGAAATAACATCTGTGTTACAACAATGCACCCAAAAGTAATGTATGTTAATATATGAAACTCTTCATGCTGAAATGATCATTTTACAACATGGTTCGTCTTAACATGTACATCTTATCTTCAATCATATATTTCATTTTGATCTGCATAATACTTTTTTGTTTGCTTATTCACTGTGTAGGTTTAAAAATCCTATTAACATTTTTGTGAGATATTTGGGGAATGATTGATATACTCATATCCATGAGTTTTGTATTCAGTTTCTGTTAGTAAAACTCTAGACAAAAAAACCCACCTGTAACTATGTGGAAAACTTCTTTCTTCTAAGGACATTTGTGCAAGTGAAATACATATAAATATTTCCATTTCAAATAAGATGCTATGAACTAATTCTGAATAATTTTCTCCTAGGAAAAATTCTCTTGATGGGTTAATGGCTTCAGTACCACTTCAAGAAACAACAAATTTCAAACAGTATGTACTACAATTGTACATCCACTCTAGCATTATGGTTGAAGAACTGTGCTTGGCTGTCAGATGAGAGATGCCACAATAATTGTTAGATTTCAACAATTCCTCCCCAAGCAGGTGAAAACTGCAAATGCTGTGTGAACAGTCAGATGGTGAGTCATACTTCCTCTAAGAGTAAGGTAATTTACTCCTCTGAGGTCAGCAAAAACAGGGTTCAAAGCCAATTCTGTCTATCACTTCTGGAAAAAAAATACTTTCAGACAGCAACTCACAGAGTTTGGCTTTAGAGCTCTTACTGACTAAGGGCTGTTTTCAGGGAGATAAGGGCATCCTCACTCCCCTACTGTTGAGGCTGAATATTGCTTTACTGACAGTGTAATGGTACGGACCCATTCTCTAGGTATTAACCGATACTGCAGTAGCCTATGTGTTGGGACAATTTCATGCTATGTGATGGTACTGAGAAGGCTTTACTAAACCATTTCCACAGTTGCAAAGATATTCTCAGTTTATTTTTTTTTGTCTAATCACATCAATGTAAAAAAGTAAGAAAAAGAAATCTCTTTCATATAGATGACTTCTAAGTCCAAAGCAAACGTGCAAATATTTTATCACGTAAAATGCATCTACATTACCATGTAAAAATCCAACAGAGAACCATGACTATCAGAATAAAGATTAACTTCAGTCAAAAAGGCTCTACATATTTATACGGACCACTGAAGAAATGCTCAAAAGTGGGGGTCCTGTTTATGTTACAGTGATCTGTGGACATGAGTTATAGGGAAAGGTTTTCATCTTGTCTAGGTCAGCAGAATTTGTTTTTTTTCCATGAGCAAGGATGACTTGCAACAGCTGAGGACCAATGCCTTAACAACAAATTAACCTTTGCTTCTTGTCTAGTTATGAAGGTTTTCTTTTGCGTCTTGCATGGTTTTGAACATTTAAATAAACAAAAAGAGAAAGTATCTCATATTCATAGCAATGACACTATTCAAATTTTCTGAACATTTTCACTTTTCATAGTAGTATGCACTAGCATAATGTCATTCATGAGCCTGGCAACATTCCTGATTTACTGCAGCATAAGCAAAAAACCCAGTCACACCTTGAAGACAACAGCTTAAATTGTCCCTCTCTTTGGTATTTTATTACACAATAAACACCACTGCAAGATTTATGGCTCATTCCTATAGTTTGATACAAGGTCTGAAGTACAACTAAGGTAATAAGAGTATGTGAAGAGGCATCTTGAGCCTTTCTTTATATTTCTTCAGTCCTAAGACACCTTGGTGCTGGTCCAATCCATGATCCAATAAGATGGAGTAGTTCTTTGCTTTGAAATGCTGGTCAGCAAATCAGGAAATAGTACAAAATAATATAGAAGCTCAAGAAAAATCCTGTTTCCTCATTCTTATACTAGATGAACAGAAGATCTATGGTCTAGAAGTTACATGAATTTTGCAGCCACAGGTATTGAGAAGAGACCTTCTCATAGGTATTCTAGAGGGTCAAAAGGCATTACTAGTGCATACAAACCAGTATATATTAGGACTGAAAAAATCACACACTGGTACAGATAATGTTCAGTATTTGCTATCCCTGGCCCTGTTGTTCCCCCTCGCCTCCTCCCTCCCCCCATTTATTTGTTAAAAATGGGTTGTGTTAGTATATGGTGACAGCTAGGAGAAAAACAAGACTCTTCACAAACAGATTGACACTTAAACCAAAATGCACATACTTGATCAGAGGAAAGTGTTTCTATAAGAGGCATGAAAGGGATGAAAAACCGCTGAGCTATTTCTCAGAATTAAATACCTGCTCTGATGAATGGGGAATAATGAGACAGTTGACAAGACTGAATGAAATACATTTCCCATTCCTAACCCAGAACAGGTTATCTTTTCCATCATAAAACGCTTGTGACATCAAATGTTTGGTGATGATAGGACTGTCATCTCACAAACAGAAGCCCTGAAAACCTGCTGAGACATCCTGGAACAGTATAACAGCAATAATGGATAAAAACAAGTGGCCAAAGTCTGTCAACAATCAATCATTTAAACTGATGCTGCATTTTTTCAAATTAAAATTTAAGCTTCAACACTTATGTAAATAGGCTCTGAACTGTACTTTCAGCAACAACATTGCTTGTGAATATTCCCAAAACTTGGGATGACCACACATGAAGAGAGGAGATACAAAGCACATTTGGGTATCTGCATTCCTGGTTTGATGCCATCAGTCCATGACCAAGAAACTAGGAAATCTGACAACTTCCCATTAGATGCCCTAACACAGCACGCAGAAACCTTATTAAAAAAAAAAATGCTCGTTCCTATTTTAGCAAAAAAGTAGGCGAGTGTATGGACACAGAGGTGCTACTCTGGCATGTGTGTAATAGGTATCTAGGAACAAAACATTCTGTTATTGTTATCTATTTATACAGATCTGTGGAAAGGTAGCAAAATGAGGTAAAAGTGAAAACTTGCTTCATGCAGTTTTCACTAACTTCCATGAAAAAGCACCATACCCAGTAATGACAATTTTACAAGAGTATAGTGTGGAAAAGAAGAAAACTGATAGCATTTAAATGGTAATTAGTCAAATGCAAGAACAACGAGCGATGTTGTAAGCCAGGGAAGAGTATTTTGTTTGTAAGCTGAAACCACATGATGGATCAAAATCCTCTTTTAGTTATATTTCATTCAGAAAAGATAAAAACAGTGGCATAGATCTAACTAACTAGCCATGTGTCTTAGGTAGGTTGAAAACACACTTATGCACAATTAGCTAATTCTCAGCTAAGTATTCAATTAATAAAATAGCTGCTTTACTTTGAGTACCTGTTAATAATGACTATAAGGAAGCTGCACCTGATTCAGCTCATATCAAACAGCTTTGGGAACAGTCTGTGGTGGCTATACAGGGCTCAACGGAGTTTGGAGAACAAAAAAAAGGGGGCTCATTACTGGCAGTGGCAGCCCCCACCAAGGATTATTCCCAGGGACAGAGGGGGGGTGGACAAGACCCTGCTTTCTACCCTGAGTGAGGATGAAAGTCCAAGGTGGACAAGAGGCAGAGAGAAGATGCATCCTTAGTTTCTCAGTCCGCAGACCCTGGGCAGAATGGCCCCACTTGGCACAGGGGGACAAAGCCGTGCCTCCCCCTGCAAGCTGCTGGATTTCCTCCATTTCCTGGGCTGGGCTGAGGGCTGGCATTGCTGCACACAGGAGGAGACAGGACGCTACCGGGAACACAACCACCCATGCTACTTTATGTCACATGCACTACCAGGTCAGAGAAAATAACTATGGCACAGTCCTGCTGCACGTAAACTTGGCCTAGCAGCAATAACATAAATATTTAAGTCATTATAGACAGTCGGAAGGATCTTTTCATTTCATCCTCACTCTCTAATTAAGGTGTTTGCTGCTGAACAGTGAAAAGCCTCATTCCATTTAGGACCTCACCTCTACCGTCTGCAGTCAGGGTAGGTAATGGCTTTACAGTATGCTGCTCTGCACTGAATCCTCGTGTGGACATTTTTTGTTAGAGGTAGGGAAGGACAGAGCCTTTGATATTTATAATGTAAATTCCCAAGCCTGCAGTTATACACTACTGAGCCGCTAACTCCACCCTTCCTGCGGTTCCTACCAAGTCCTTTCTCTCTTATCTCTCTCCCAGTCTGGTATTGCATTTTCCTGTCTTTGCGACAGCTTTGCAACAGCCTATCTCATTTTTAAACTCAGGGCAATGAGCCTTTGATTAAAATCCTTTACCAAAACGCATCTTCAAAGAATTTTGAAGGATAAACAAGTGTCCAGCAGCCAAACTGCAGACTGACCTCCAGTATTCAAATATGGAACAGCAAGGAGTTGGCAGACTTCAGTTTTGGAAAAGATGACAAACTTTCACTTCGGTGAAATCTTGCTAACTCTGCATTGGGAGGAATCTCCCATTGTTATTCACAGTTCTTGCTTCTGTGAAATTTATCTTAGTTTCCTATAATGTATCATTTTGATCAAATAAAAAGTTGGCAGGGTATAAGAATTCACCAAGATGAAAAGACTTCTCTGAACAAATAGAGAATGAAAGATGTTCTAAGATTTTTTGAACATTTTTTTCTCTCTACTGAATAATACTACGATTTTTTAATCAGTTCTGCACAGTTCAAACTCACTATTGAATTATAAAGAATATATATATTCTTACGGCTTGATTAAACTGAACATGCCGAGTAGCGTGTCCACTGTGCTTAAATTGGCCCTACCATGAAAATAAGTAGGTGTGTACTAACAACAGACTACGCGTCATATGCCACAAATATTGTCACCGTAATATTGTTGCATATTAGTAAAGTAAGATACACATAAAAGACAATCTTACAGAAACTTAAGATTAATGTATTTGAGATCTTACAACAATCTTTCTATAACAAAAGATTTTAAGCTTCATAATAACCAAATAACAGGCAGCTAGGTCAATGTTACTTCAGACAAGCAGTTAAATATATATTTATATGATTCCATTTTATGTCATAAACATTAGAATGTGAAGGGGGGGCTGGATCTTTTTTCCACTTAAAGTAGAACACAATCAATTGCACTTGAAATCCTTGGGCTTGGCTTCTTTCCTCATTACTGTTGGAAAAGCTGGTATTATTACCCCGCCCCCCCGCCCCCTCTCCC
>NW_010973325.1:838860-1057273 GCF_000737465.1 Haliaeetus leucocephalus
TTTCCCCCCCCCCCCCCCCCCCCATTATGCAGCCTATTTTCAAAATTTACATTGCTTCTAGGTTATAAAAAATGTTGTGAACACGTTCTACAGAAGTGTCAATTTCAATAATTTTTACTTTATTTAAAAATAATTATCAAAAGAAAAAGAAGTATAAACAGTTCCTGTAAATAGATACTAAAGAAAATACATCTTTTTGCCCAGGTACTTTTTCACAAAAATGCAGGCTTCCCCCTGCCCCGAATTGTTTTAAAGGGGATTTAATGCATCTGTGATTTTGAGTAATAATTTGAGTAGAAAATCTGGTTTGTCAGCATAGAAATATTTCAATTTGTTTGAAATTATGAAACCGAACTGTGGTAGCATATTTAACACAAAATAAGATAGTCATAGCTACAGCAGTCCGGATTTATTGGTGAAATGATTTAATAGAAAAAAGCAGTTTTCACAAAATTGACTTTTGACAAATTTTTCAATTTTCTCTTTGATATAACATAGCAAAACTTTATTGTTCAGACAATCCAATACCAGCTGACAGTTAGCACCCATGGAACTGGTCATGCCTATTCTCCCACTACACATATTCTTTCCGTGAACTACAGTTCTCATGATACAATGAAGGTCCTTGAATTTTACACTACAGCAGAGAGATCAAATGACTGTAGCATAACTGTAGTCAGTCTTAAGCTAACTCAGGCTAACTCTGGCTTCGGTTAAGTTAAGCTAGGGGCAAAGCTTGATTTGCCTCTCACCCTAACAGTGAGTGAGAAGCTACTGTCATCACATATTCATGAAATCATTAAGCTAAGACATAAAAAGAGATTTATAACTAAGAATTTGTGTAGTTTGCACTGAAGAACTTACATTTGTTAGTTTTTGGAGGGGAGAGGAGGCAATCGGCGAATATTTAACTGCTCTTCTTACACTGTTTGGGCTTTCAATTGTAACTGGAGACCACAGTGACTTCTACACTTTCTGGTCTAGCACAGCATAACCTCACTGACAAGTGATCTCACTGGAGGACCATCTTCCGAGAGAAAGGGCATCACAATATAGGGCTTAAACGAAATCAGAACTTCTGAATTTGACAACAGAATATGATTTATTAATCTTTTTTGGCTTTTCCCCCCACTATTTTTCATGGCTCATAACTGTAAGAACCTCTTACCTCAGCAACCATTTATCAGAATGAAAGAGAACAAGCTCTTCAGAGCTTGTCTGTAATGCTCTTAATTAGCCATAGCAATCACTGTTGAACAAAATGAGGTTCTTCTTTACTAGTTTCTGAGTAAGACACTTCCCATTTCCAATATGCCGTTTTAAAATCAGTCTAATGATGCACTATTTTGCACGGAATTTCAAAGCTCAAAAGGATCAAATCTACTGCTTAAGACTTGAGAAACCACATAATACACTCATTTTAAATAATGTAGCTCTTACGTAGTTTCTACTCACTAAGTATCTTGTTTCAGGTGTCCTTTATTCATACTTCAAATTTTATAGGCTTCATTTACTAATATGAAAGTCCTGACGAGATTCAGCAAAGGAAATGGGAAGGTGGCAGGCTATAAAGCATTTCAGCTTTAGCTGCTGGTAGACACTTAGTGAAACATTACCAAGTGATCAGGTTTATATAACAGATATATTCTAACATTTTATGTCATTCACATTATTCTGGCATCAAGATTAGATGGGGAAATGGATTCTGTACTCAATTGCTGGGCATATGAACAAACAATGGAAATGCCAAAATGACAAATGTCCTCCAATTCATTTTACATGCTTTAATTTGCAGAAAACTGCAGAAGCTCACACTGGAAATTCCTGCAGGATTAGCCTAAGGAGGATTGAACAGGATGATTCAAATCCTTCTAAATATTTAGCAACTCGAATATTCTCTGATTATTTTTAATGACGTACCAGAGCTTCTGCTTTCAAAAGGCTGGAAACATGTAGCTGGGAGAAATCATTTGTATATGACTCTGTCTCCCTTTTACGTACAAAACCTTTTAGCTGAAGGGGTTAACGCTACATGTTATTCTGCTTAAAATATATTCAAAACCAAGAGAAGGGTGAGCTCTCACCTAACAAGGGAAAAAGACAAGGGGCAATGCAGGCTTGCTTACCAAGGCCAAAGAGGAGCCAGAGTTTCCCTCTATTTTGATTTGCAAAAGCAGATTTATTTTTCTTGCATCTTTCGTGTGAAATACAAAAGACAATTGTATCAACGGCAAAATTCCTGCAGAATTTATCAAGGCCAGTTTTTACTTCTGTGTGGTTTTGATTTTGACATGTACTTACAAACCTGAGTGATGCTTCCAGCTTAAGACCTGTCTCATTGAAGACTATAGTTTTATCTAAGTTCCTCACTAAGTTTAAAAATGTGAGACTCTAGCTCTTTGCAGGCATCTTAGTATTTTTCAGTGTTATTTAATGACTTTTTTATGTGTTTACAACAAAATGTGATAAGCATTTGTGATAGGGCAAATAAGCATTTGTGATAAGCAAACTGTGGTAAGCAATTTACTGTGGAAAAAAGCAATACTCTTCTCTTTAAGAGGAAAACATGTAAGATGTTCCTGGTGTTAATTCTTATACAAATATACGTTCCTTCACATGAGTACTCTTACAGAAATGAATAGGATTGCTTAAGTGGGTAGGTGCTCATCACTCTGAATATGGATAGCAAAACCAAAGTCCAAATAAGGAATATGAACCAGACTCAAATACAACAGGGGTGATTGAAAGTGATTCTTAATTTTGAATTTCTTGGAGAAAGGCCAGACTGTAATTAGATTTTCTGAACATAATTTCCCCAGGGATTTCAATAACTGCAATACAAAAAGCTAATGTGGGTTTCCATACCAAAATTTTATTTGGCTTGATTTGTTTAATAATATCCAAACTGACTGTGTTTAAAATTTGTACTATCCAAATTCTCCCCAGCAAGAACTACAACACTAAGTTTCAGCTAGCTGAAAATTCAGTCTGCAATCCTTTTTACAACCTAAGCAAATTTAAACCCCCAAATGCAAAATTTAAAAAAAATCATGCATTGATGCTATCTATTATCTTTTGCTGTATAAAAAAGGCATGTGCATTGTTTCTCAATTTTTAATATCTTGTGAAACAGTGTTAAATCATATGCCAGGTAACAACAATAAATAATGATTTATGAGGATACATACAGAGGTTTTTTCATGCTGACATGGCTTTTGTACTTGTATTTTTCTCCTTCTTAACCATGATTTCAGTTCACATCAGTGCTCTTGGCTTGTAGTTTTTCTGTTTTTGTAAACTTTGATGTATAGGAGGCCATAATATATCACAGACAGTTTATCTTCTTTTGGGCTCTAATTCTTCATAGAGCTGTCTATTCTTCATGAAAATGTACAATTGATTTAAGTCTTACTCATGTATGCATAAAAAATCATGTATAAGTAATTTTCTTCTCTTTTTTCTCTGTTAAACTACTTTATGATAAACTATTTTATCATAAAAATCTGTAAGGACACTATTTCATCTCTGAAATGTAATTTAGGGGAAGATCCGGATTATTAATATTTAGAATATTTAGGAAGAGGCATTGTGATTTGTAAAGCCATGGGTATCAGTTGGGATTTTAAGTGCAATCACTCCAACACCAAAGTTTATGTCAGAATTTAACCTGGTGGCTGTAAAAACTTTGTGCTGTTTTTGGCATGGCAGCAATCCCCTTTTTTCTTTTTATTGTGCAGCGGTGGGGCTTGCCCAATGTCACGTCAGATGGGGAGAAGAGGCAACGCAGAGCGCTGAAAGGCCACTGCTGTGTCAGCTAATGAGACCCCGTGTCACAACCTCTACAGCGGCTGCAGATCATGGATGGCAACTCTGTCAGACCTGCAGCACTCCACTGTAAAATCTGAAGTGAATACTGGAAGTGATGTGCTGCCACTGGTAAAAGCCAACCACCACGCTGTTCCTACTGACAAGATTCATTAGACAACTAAACTACTACTTTTATCTTAGCAGCGCAATCAAGAACCAAAAGAGTGCAAGGAAGTTACAAATGGAGGAAAAGCTGTATAAAGAGAGAAACCAGCCCACCTGACTTCTCGGTATTTTGTGCAACCTGTGTTCCTTTAGCACTATTATCCTGTGTTTTAATGTTTTCAGGTCTTTACATGCAAGGGTTGTCATGGGCAGATGGAGGATGATAAACCCAATACCCATTTATTGAATTGCCTTTTCTCACCTGAAACGTAGTCCTTAAAAAAAAACCCCAACCAGAAAATACCCCACCTTCTTACTCTACAGCATATTCATTATCAGATCAACTCACACTACTAATTAAGTTAAATTCAACTGCTAAATAATTCCCGAAGAGCCAATTTATCTAAGGTAGTATGAGCACATACTCATTTCTCCTTGTACATCACCAGCTGTTATTAATTAAATTCTAGTCACTTCAGACTGCAACTCTGAAATAATTGCCACTATGGAAATACTTCTGCACTGTACTTAACTGTGAGTTCACCTGTTACTTTACTGATATTGACAGTAATCTGAATATAGGTAGACACCACTCTAGTTATTTCATTTTCAAGTTTGCGAGATATTCAGAGGAATGTGTGGAATTTTCAAATTCGTTTCTTGAATGTAAAAAGCTGTGTCATAAATACACATGAAGTGCAGAACTGAGTGTGATGGATTATTCTCTAAAGAAATCGTCTCCTCTCTGAAGGTGTAATATACCTTTTCAAGTTCAGAGGAGATCACAGTGGCAGCAAGTGAATTTTCCCTCTGCAACAGCTCCTCTCAGCTGGCTGCTGTACCAAGGTGAGGGTTGAAGTGATGCTCGCAATCTGCTTCCTCACTACCCACCTTCCACCTACATCTTTGAAGCATCTGTGGGCTGATGCTTTGACAACCGGTTGGTCTCTGCTGTGCAAAGACTGCCAGGATGAACAGGTATTAGGACAAAAAGGTGTATGTTGCGCTCCCTTAAGCTTCTGTAGAAATACATTGCATTTAATTAGTCCTTGCAGCAGAAGGTTCAAAGAGATCTTCATTACAGATAATGAATAATATTCTTGCATGGAAAAGTTTTGCAACCAGAGAGAGACGAAATTGTCTTCTGGATGCATTTCTCAGCCCACTGGTAAAACTTTACTAGTCTCTCCTGAAATCAACTACGCTTTCTCAAGCTTCAGTCATCATAGTACATGTAAGAGAAATGAAAATCTTAAGTTCTGAAATATTTATTAATCCCATGTTTCAGTGGAAGTGTGAATAAAATCTGCTTACTTCCAAAAAGTAAAATTCTTGCATTTTTAATAATACACTTCCAATATATTGCGTCCTGCAAAGCTAGTTGGTATAGATATTAAAATATTACTTGATATATCAAGTTTTGCTTTCCTTTATTGCAAAGGCCATTTGTAAGAAACAAAAGATTGCAGAGAATGAACAATGTTCCATACATTTATCTCACTTTACGTATATCATAACACATTCACTATCTTTTCACCAAAGGAAAGACCCATCAAGAATGTAAGAAGAGGAACTCTAACATCTCTACAAATAAACTTTTTTTTTTCATTCTTATTTGGTTTATGAAAAAATATAAGTGCTATGATATTTCTGAAGTGATCTACGAGCACAACTTTTTTCACAAACAACTTCTGGAAGGTTATTTTCTTTTTCCCATTACTGTTATTTAACTGTAACACTATAACCATGATTAGAAATTCACTTTGTGAATTTTTTGTTGTATGGGGGATGATGGGAAACAAATGCTGTACCCTTTAATGAGTCACCCACTGAATTCACAACTCGCCTGCTGACTTTAAGTTATGTGATAATTTACAAAACAAAACATTTCATGTCTTTCATCTATATACTGCATTTCACGTATTTTCATGAAAACATGTACTATGTTTTCTTGCATTGGGTACTCTTGTTTGTGAGCAGTTTCTAACCTCCTATCTAAATGTAAATTGCTTATGCAAACAGATTATTAAGAGAGAAGTGAAACGAAATCCTTAAGCCCTTTCCAAGTAATACAAAGGAATATGTTTATGATAAGTTGCTATTTTTTTAAAAGTGAAAATAACACTATGAACTAAGGTCTACATTTAAAATGTAACAATAATTTCAGTTTCCTAAAAGATACAAATCAATTTCAGCTTAAGAGCAGTGAATCATCATCATTGTCCTCAAGTTATGTTAATTATAGCATTTTAAGTCTTAAGCAAATGGCTTAGAATCTAAACATATGAAAGAGAACTGCAGACAAAAAAAGATGGTATGTATATCAAGAAGGTCTGTAAGTTAGTCAAATCAACAGTTCATATATATGTTTCACCAAGCAAATTCACCAAGAACAGCTCTTATTCCTAGAATTATTTTGTTTTAATCTTGCAACTCGTATAGCCATTTTATGTAGATTTAATTGGGCACCCTGAGGTTGCCCAAAGACATACACAATCTTATTGGAAGAAAATACTAAAACAACCTGACATTCATTAGCTACTGAGAAGCTACTTTGAGCCAAATTGTCTATCCAGCTTTATGTGGTGATTCTGGGAATAATTTTCACCATTAGTTTACAAAATGACTAAAAGAAACCTGTTTTATGTAAATTTGGGAATCCTGCTGAGGTTCTTGACAATTGATAAAATGGAATGGAGAGAAAACAACCAGCGCAAATAAAAAGCAATTTGCATGAATTCCGGTCAAATGGAAAGAAGCTAATGGACATGGCATTTACTTATAAGGAACTTGCCTTGTAAACTGTAGATTTCTCCAACGCTGTTCTGCCGGGTGATATGATGCCAATATGCACTACGAGGAAGTGAGATCGACTTGGATAATGTCATTGGTTCAGACAGACTGGTCTGGAGCTAAAAACCAAAGTAAACATAAATGGAAGATCACACATAACCATACTTGATAGATAATCTCAAAACTGTATATTGAACCAATGTTGTTATGAAAATACTACTTCCTGAATTACCACAGGTTTTATACTATCATTTAAACTGTGTTATAAGCATCAGCACTGTAAATGCTCAGGAAAAAGCTGCAAAAGTGTATTTGGATATATAGGTTCATTAGCACAAGTTAATACTAGGACATAGGAATATGTCCCTATTTTTCTACAGCTGTTCTTGCTGCTGCCAGGATTTTGTTATTTTCTTCTTACAATTTACGATAACGATTGATTAGCATATGCCTTAAATCTTAAACCCCTCTACAATCACATTTCTTTTTGGTCATTTAACCTGCATATTAGATTGAATACCCAGAAAGATGCTAAGAGAGAATCTGAGACAACCAGCAGAGAATTAGCAATGAAGAAATTAATACCCTAATCCTCCACTCAAGTGGAGGCATCTCATCACCAAGAGCAGACTACAGCCTCAAGAGCAAATTTTCCCAGTCTGGGGGCTTCATGTAACCAAAACTGTGAATTGCACGGTAAGTGTCTATGTGTACAAGAGCCTCAGCACATAAACCTGACAGGAGGAATATAAACTTTTTATTAAAGAGAGCTCTGTCTCCAATGCACTATAGATGTGAGTGCAAGACAAGACTAGGCTACAGAAAAAAAAAATGATGGAGGATTGTGCATACTGACAACCTCTTTGGATATATATCTATAACTTAAGCTTTTTCTGTCTAGAAGAAAAGAGAATACATCTGCAAAATTTTTGTAGCTCTGGCTTTACAGAATATAAAATGTGATCAGTAATTTGTGGGATCTAACAAATCACAATGACGCTGTGGGGCATGTGATTTCTTCAGGGGATGTCTGAAGGATCAACACTGAAGGATCAATTATGTCTGAAGATTTAGAGTGGAAAACCTCTTCAAGGGTGTGCCTAGAAACCCGCATTTGCAAACAGTCCAGCTACAGAGCAGAAGGTATTCAAGGTCTGGATCATTTACTGCAAGCTAGTGATTAACTACTAGGGATTCCTCATTCAGAATCATAATGGCAAATTAAAAAAGACATTTTTATCTGTGCAAACTCATGTTATTCTGTAATAAAAAGAAACACCCTTTAGAGACAGTATCCACAACTTATAATCTATATTTAAATAATCTACAATTTATTCATTTTTGAGTATTAACACAGACTGGTGTGCAGCAGATATTTTGCTGCAGATCAGTCTACTGTAATTACTTCTGTTGTTGTTTTCTTGAGAATTGTCATCAAAATTACTCCCTGTCTACAGCTAATGTCTTTTCTGCTCATTTATAGCCAAATATTACATTTCATTTTTCTGTGGTGCACATCATCACTGGAAGCTATTCAATATGAAGTAAAGAGCTTGCAGAAGCATTTCCTCCATTAAAAAAAGTTCAAAATCCTTATCATAGGAATTCTATTTTTAGGGAGACTTGAGAATTTAAAGTTTATTGATACAGATAATTTCCTTTATTGTGGAGATCAGGGCAATAACAAACCTTCTAAGTTATTTTTCCATGTTAGTATAGCAGGGGTAATAAGGGTAACTTCATTGAGTAAGAAAAATAAATCAAATCATGTAACTTCAATATACAGGTGATTTATTCATAATTTATTCACCCAATAGGTAAATTATAGTCTTGAGGCAATAGGCAAAACTTTTTATTAGTATGCATTCTGAAAAAAATAATTCCAGTAAAGGGAACAACTTTGACTATGGTTCACTATCTCAAAGCTAAATCCATGGACTAAACTGAAGTGGTAAAAGTTGTATCATTATTCCTGATCTGAGGTGATTAGTTCCTGCCTGATCTGACCAACATTAATGCAGAAGAACTTTATATGCACACATTAAAGCTTTGAAAGAATCAGAAAGAACCCATTCTCATTATAAATTAAGGTAAGAACTGCTCTAGTGCAGAAGATCGCATTGCGAGCATTCACTGTACTTTGTTTTCTCAGATTCTCTAATTAAAGAACAACTTCTGATATCTCCTTTTGGGCAAGAAGTATCACCATATGCTAAACTGCAATAGGACCAGATGAACTACATTTCTTTGGGGACTCCATATGGAGAAAATGCAATTTCTATTTTATTAAAATATCATCCTTGGAAAAAACATACTTTAAAATACTTTGTCCATTTTGTTTTTAATTTGAGACTTAAAATATAAACATAAACATACAGATTTGAAGACCTTATCACATTGTATATCATATAAGGGATGATAATATAATAGCACATTATTTTGTCCATGAAATTATTCTTACTAATTGTTAGATCACCATTAGCTACAATTTTGCTTTTTATCTTTTTTATCAATATAAAAACCACATTATTGGTCAAATGTAATTGACAATGACAGAATGCTTACTCCTACAAACTGCTGTTTGTAAAAATCTTTCTGCATTCAAGGAAAATTCGATAATCTGCTGACAGAAACCTAGTTTCTCTAGAGACCATCTTATATGCTAGCCTGTGGGTGTTTCAGATAAAAACCCTGAAACCAAGGTGAAGAAAACAGGCATATAAACATCCATATAATCAATTGTTCATATACTACTAAATAGCTTTTTGCTATATAAATTATTACAGGTTAAGCTAGAATTTCATGTACAGAGATCTACTGTTTCATAATCCCATTTTCCCCAACTGTAAATGAACTTCTGGTAGTTAACAATGTTAAAAAAGAAGAAGAAAACAAACAATTTGTAAATCATGGAAGATGAACCAGAACTGTTTGCTTGTTAAATAATTAGTCACTCAGGTCTGAGACTTCTGGTGTTCCAGACCAGCGGAAGAGATCACTCCAGATAAGTTCAGAGACTTTATCCTAGATACGCTTCCCTTTTGTCTTCTTACTATGCCTTGGAAAAAACACTTGACTTCTCCTCTACCCTTTTCTGAATCAGCTAAGTCAAACAGAGAACACTTCACTATGGGAAAACAAGTAAATAACCTTTTATTTTTTTTCTTTTCTCAAAACATGCAGACCATTGGTTTCCTACACAGGTTTATTTCTGTCCTTAATTTAACACAAACATAACAATTCAAAAAATATCTTTAAAAGTTATTTCACCTGTCTTCTTAAGCCTATTTACCACTTACAAAATTAAATCGACAACTCTGAGTATGGATCCCTTCTTATGTAAGAAGCCAATGTTCAGCTGTTGCTTCCAGACTTGGCACATTTTCCTCAGCAGCTGGCAAAACAGCTCAGATGTGTTAGCATCAACGGTACAGAAAGGGCCCACAATGGCAGAGGTAGCACAGTCACATAGAAGAAATAAATGCTTTGATCTGGGAATGAATTTGAGGTGATTCTGCCCCTCTACTCCAATGTTATGAGACCCCACCTGCAGTACTGCATCCAGCTCTGGGGTCCTCAGCACAGCAAAGACATGGACCTGTTGGAGCGGGTCCAGAGGATGGACACAAAAATGAGCAGAGGGATGGAACACCTCTCCTATGAGGAAAGGCTGAGAGAGTTGGGGTCGTTCAGTCTGGAGAAGAGAAGGCTCCAGGGAGACCTGATTGCTGCCTTTCAGTACTTAAAGGGGGCTTATAAGAAAGATGGGGACAAGCTTTTTAGTAGGGCTTGTAGCAATAGGACAAGGGGCAATGGTTTAAACCAAAAGAGGGTAAATTTAGATAAGATATAAGGAAGAAATTTTTTATGATGAGGGTGGTGAAACCCTGGCACAGGTTGCCCAGAGAGGTGGTAGATGCCCCATCCCTGGAAACATTCCAGGCCAGGTTGGACGGGGCTCTGAGCAACCTGATCTAGTTGAAGACGTCCCTGCTCATTGCAGGGGCTTTGGACTAGATGACCTTTAAAGGTCACTTCCAACCCAAACCATTCCATGATTTCACTGAGGTTGTTTTTGCAGTCTTGCATCTATGAACTAACCTTAATCTTTGATATCTAGGTATAGAAATATAGAGGAAAGTAAAAGCAGTATACTAAATTAAAAATGTATAACAAATTAATGTAACATTAAATAAAACATGCATCTAGAATGATTTTGCTGCAAATATTTCTCAAATCTGATGAGAATTGAGGAAATGGAAAACATAATCCAGACTTTTTTGCCCAATTTAAGAGGGAGAAAATGATGATGTAATTAGAACTTGGGTGAAAAGAAAAGTAGAAATGCATACATCAAAACCACATCAACTCAGGGATATTTTTGGTGGGAATATAAAAAAAAAAATCCATCACTGAAGCTTTTTTGTTATCTGACATGAAATATCTTGTAGTTAGGTTTCCTACAGTTTCTTCCAGAATCTTTCTTTGATAAGATACCTTTCAGACAGCGAACATTACATTTCTTTCCTGTATCCAAATCCAATATCCAAATCCAAAATATCCAAAATATTAAGTCACATGAAACCTTTGCATTGCCAGCAACAACTTTATTTTTCTTAAAGGACTATTTGATTAAAATAGAAATAATAATAAAAAATTATTAATGTGTCACTGTAAGTAGTTCCTCATATTTTTTCATTATTGCTCTTTCATGAGACGAGGCTTAAGGGCTAAATTTTCTTTTAATTCCCATAGGCCACGTCCATTGACTTAAATAGATTTGTTACTCTGGTATCAATAATGAATACAATTCCAAGAATGGAGCCTGTTAAATGTATTAGGGTTCTGAGCTTTGATCTGCTTAGCATATTATTCTCATTTTCTTTTTACATTAAAAAAGTCAAAACACTGAAGGTGACAGAAAATACATTTGGCTTGGGGAGAAGAACTGAACAATATACAGTTCATTCCAATTTTTTGGCTGCAATCAAGGCAGTTGTGTTTTTTACAGATATGATCTAGAAATAGGTTACTTTATTACAGATAAAAAAACCCCATCTCATTTTACATTCTCATTAGAGCCTTTAAACAAATAGCAAGAGAACTAGGTCACAGAAGACTAACAAGATTTGTAGTCTAGAAATACAAATTAAATTTCACTATTTAGATTTTTTTCTCTATAACTCTAAAGTAGGTTGCTTTGTGTGTTCTGCCTTGAAGAGGAAGAGGGGTCAAGAAATATATTTCACTTCTTAAGTGTCCATTACCTGACAGTGGAATAGCACAGACTCATTTCACTGGTATCCACAGTGAAAAATTACTAGAGTTTAAGAATCACACTACCTAGAAGGGAGCATCAGCTGAGTTAGAGAACAAGGAGGGAAGAAGGGTTTTTTTTTTAAAATGAGTTTTCAGTAATGACCAAGAAAAAGGTGTCATGTTTGCCTTTTTTTGCAAAAGCAGATACTGTTGTCCCATGTTCAACTTGTTGAACAAAAGATCTGTTCTACAAAAAGCAGTTCCCATCCAGTACTGTGAAACAGATTATTCCTTCTTAAGCACAGTGTTTTACCCACGTTTCTGTTGAATTTTATTCTGCTGTTCCAAGCAATTTTTCCAACTTGTCTTTTTGAATTCTGTCTCTTCATTGACCCACTTCCACATTGGCTTATAAATGTAAGATCTGGAAGTCTAATTATTGGATTGTGCCTTGATCCAGAATTTCTATGAAAGTACTTAATAAAACTGGATGCAAGATATATTCCTATGGAAGTCCAATGAGAATATTCTTCCCTTTGGTGATGTGTTACTAATAACTACTTTCTGGTTATAATTTCCCCATAACCCTTTGCTCATGATCACTTAGCTTGCTTAGAAAATAGTCATGTGTTATTTGGACTATGTTCCTTATTTAAATGTGCCTACTATTAATATAAACACTTACAGGTATCAGCATACTATTTATTTGCTATGCACTGCTTTATGTTTATTTTTATGTTTTTATCCAGCTTGTTGTTCTGGACAGAATACACAATATTGGCAAAACCCCCACCAATATATGAACTCATAAGTCTTCTGAAAAGATGTATAGAAAAGCTACCTGTGAAAGTAATTTCAGTGATTTCAGCCTTTATAATATATTCTTAGCATTTAGGTTTTCAGTAGCTATTCTAACCTTGTTATGACCTTTTAGAGAGTTTCTTAATCAATTATGGAGGAAAAAATCTCAAAATAATAACACCGCTTTGCAGTGCCAAGGTGGATGATGATTATTCTTTGGCGGTGGCAAAACATTATGTATGAATAACAAAGTAATGGTGAAAGAAAAGCAATGGTGAAAGAAAAGCATTCTGAAGGGAGATTCAATGGGACTGATATTTTTTTCTAATCTCCTTGGCCACACTATAAAGAGAGAATTGGGACATTTTGCGCCTTTTCTGCCAGAAGTGTGTTGTTTTTTTTTTCTTTCCTCTAAAAGAAGCTCATAATAGATCACTTTGTGGTCTGACAGAATGGATTAATGTTGGAGAAAAGTAGCTGGATTTTACAGCACATTGGGATTATATTTGTTGAATGTCAGTAAGGTCTGTGTCTTCACCCATATTCTGTCACAAAATTGTGGTTTTGTTTCTTTCATGAAAGAAGGTTCCTGTCTATGGAAACTACTAATTACTGTGAAGGCAGAAGATCAGGTTCTTACATCTTTACAAGGTTTGAGCCATTGTACTATACATAGGCAATATAGGAAATACTTTATGCATTTTTTTATTGCATAAAACTATTCACTAATAACATGTGAGATGATGCTGACATGAACAGAGCTGAGACTACTTCAAGCCTGACTATACAGTACGTCTTAGTGGAAGCAAACACAACTAAATGGTAGGAGTCTCTAACACATCGGAGGAATTGCTAGCAGGTTGAGATAGTTTCTTCAATAAATACGTTTATATATGACAGAGAATCCAGTATTGCGCAGACATTATTTGCAGGTATCGATTGTCCTTTCTGTTACCATAAAACAGGAGCTTTTATGAAAGAGAGGTGCTGGATGACATGAAAGAAAAGATTTTGCAGGTAGACATTTGCTGACCTGAAAATATACAGCATTTGGGAGTAAGAGTGTGTGGAACTGTAAAATAATTTCTCTAAGCAGCATCACCCAGGGCAAAGTCTTCAAGTTTTAAAAGTAAAAAAACTAGGATTTTTGAAGATGCTCAGTACTCATAGACTTGTTTAAAGGTATGGCTATTTCCAGACGGGAAATGGGGATGATCAGAGCAAAAAACCACCTAAAACTGAAAAGCAAAATCCAAAATAATATCACATCCCTACACAGTTTATTCAAGTAAAAAATGGAAATGAATCACAGTCCTAGAAAGGTTCATCATGATGACTCATGAATGTTTAAAGCGAAGGTGGGTGGCATAGAATGCACTGATACAGATCAGCTTAAACTCTAGGTTATTAGCTTAACCTTCAAAGATATGTTCTAAGGGTCATTCATCTCAAGCAGTTCATCAGTAAAATGTTCATTTACAGCTTTGTGTCATTTAAAAAACAAGCAGTGAATTATGTCCATCATTATGAGTGTTTGTTAGTAGGTAATACAAAATACAAGGTAGTGATAGGAGGGCTAGGAGGAGTTTTGGTCTTCACTGAATTAAGGAGTTAACAGTAGCCAGTAGAGCACAGGAGATGTTATTTGGTTTGCCAAAACAACATTGTGACTGGGAGAGGTGCCTGAGAACAGGAGGAAAGCCAATGACACCGCTATCTTCCAGAAGGCCAAGAAGGAGGACCTAGGGAACTTCAGACTGGTCAGCCTCACCTTGGTCCCTAGGAAGATGATGGAGCAACTAATCCTGGAAATCATTTCCAGGCGCATGAAGGATAAGAAAATCATCAGGATTAGTCAGCATGGATTCATCAAAAGGAAGACTTTTGGATTGGATTGATCAATCCAGTACTCTTCTGTGATGAAATGGCTGGCTTGGTAGATGTGGAGAGAGCAGTGGATATTGGCTACTTTGACCTCAGGAAGGCTTTTGACACTGTTTCCCATAAGATCCTCACGGAGAAGCTGATGAAGTGTGGGCTGGATGAGAAGCCCAATTCAGTGAGGTGGACTGAAAACTGGCTGAATGGATGGGCTGAGAGGGTGGTTATCAGTGGCATGAAGTCTAGTTGGAGGTCAGTAACTAGCAGGGAACCCCAGAGATCAATAGTGGGTCCAGTCCTGTCCAACATCTTCATTAATGATTAGAATGATGGGGTGGAGTGCACCCTCAGCAGATATCTTACAGAACTGGGAGGGGTGGCTGATTCACCAGAGGGTCGTGCTGCCATCCAGAGGGACCTCGACAGGCTGGAGAAATGGGCTGACAGCAACCTCATGAAGTTCAACAAGGGGAAGTGCAAAGACCTGCACCTGGGTAGGCACAACCCCAGGCACCAGTACATACTGGGGGCCACCAAGCTGAAAAGCAGCTTTTCAGAAAAGGACCTGGGGATCCTGGTGGACACCAAGTTGAACATAAGCCAGCAATGTGCCCTTGTGGCAAAGAAGGCCACCAATACGCTGGGCTGCATTTAGGAGAAGCACTGCAAACAGGTTGAGGGAAGTGATCCTTCCCCTCTACTCAGTATTGGTGCAACCACACCTGGAGTGCTGGGTCCAGTTCTGGGCTGCCCAGTGCAAGAGAGACATGGACATGCTGGAAAGAGTCCAGCAAAGCACCACTAAGATGACAAAGGGACTGGAGCATTTCTTCTGTGAGGAAAGGCTGAGAGAGCTGGGACTGTTTAGCCTGGAGAAGAGAAGGCTCAGGGGGATCTTATTAATGTTTGTAAATACCTGAAGGGAGGTGCAAAGAAGGCAGAGCCAGGCTCTTTCCAGTGGTGCCCAGTGACAGGACCAGAGGCAGCGGGCACACACCGAAACACAGGAGGTTCCCTCTGAACATCAGGAAACGCTTTTTTACTGTGAGGGTGACTGAGCCTCTAAAGAGGTATTTGGGACACCTGAAGTCCTCAATATTGAAGGACAGCCTTTCTGACTTCACAGAAGTTGCTTTGGCCAGTTTTAGACACGGCATGAAAAAATATCCCTCAGTGGAGAACAGATTTCAAAAACTCTCTAGCATGTAGCAAGAAAGGTGAAATAAGGATGAACTCAGAATGTCCCCAGTTGGCAGAACCGTACCTGAGTTAGTTTGGGGCTGAAAAATTGGATTTCTAAGGTTTACATAGGTATTTTGGCAAAAAAAGGCTACAATATGTATTAAGAGTGTTCACTGCAGTTATCTGAATTTCATTCTTTCTGATAAAGCAAATGCCTTGGACCTCACAAGCTTTCTTATGAAGTTTTTCTTCTATTGTCTAAAACAGATCAGTAGTTTCCAATTACACACATTTGTGGAAATCACATTTCTTTTAGCTACTTCACTTCAGTATATAGAAATTACTGGTACCAATGAATTTTAATAAAATGACAGGAAGACAATTTTCCGAATACTTGCTGAAACAATAATCATCAATAACCTTTTCATGAATATTCCTTATTAAGCTTATCAGTGCGTGACTCCAGTATTCAGTTAACACACATAGTCTTGCTGACCTCTACCTTCTGACATTTTCAGAAGTTAGTTTTATATGTCATACAAAGGGATTTCAGTTCAAAAGAAAAAAACAGCAAACCCAGAATATATAAAAATTACTATCATGTAGCAAAGCCCTCTTAGATGACTTTTCAATACCTTCCAAAAGAACACATTTCCTTCCTTTTAACTAGTTATTTTTAAACATTACAAATGCATCTTGAATCATACATACTGGGGCTAGTTATACATATGCAATGTACACGAATATAAATTATTAAGTTTTAGCTTTGAATTATACTATATTTTTGTAGGTGGGGGCTAAAAACCCATGCCTGGGCATATGAACACACAAACATATTAGTTTAATTTAAAGTAATTTATTCATTTAATATTTAGTAGCTCCATTGCCTTTAGTGGGCTTTTACAGATTTAAAATCAACTGAGAAGCTGGTATATAAAAATAAAGGGCTATTCTTTTCCACTGTGTGTGCCCACACACATGGGGATCACATCATGATCATTTATATAGATAGATACAGCCAAAGAGTTCTTGACATTGCTCAGTTTTAAAACTGCAATAAGCAATCATTCAAAAGTGATGCACACACTTCTAAATAAATACACATAATGTATCTTTGGAAATATTTTTGGGGGTCCAGAAATGATTTAAAATGAGAGACAAGATTCTCCAAATCACAGTCCAAATAAATTTCTGCATATAAAAGAAGCTAGTGAAATTTCTGCTTCCTTACTCATGCTTGTTTACTAATGTAGCAAAAATAGCTGCAAATCAGGAGCCCAATTTGGAAAGGGGGAAACAGAGAAGTGTTTGTAAATTGCTGTGTCTTTCAACATACTTGCATCAGCTTAATAAATCCTACAACTGGCAACCTCTCTCCATTTAATTTGATTTTCTGACAATAACTCAGGTGGTTTTTTAACCCTGGCAAAAGTTGCTTGGTGTAGTAGAGGCTGTAGTTCCATGACCACATGCCCTATAAGTCAAGCCCTTTGAAATCCATGGTTGCCATTTAACAGAACAATCCTTTGCCTCTGTGCTGGTAATTTCCAGCTTCATGAAACAAAGGAAATAGAATTATACCTGTTGCCATGGAAATCTGCAACTCCATCACTTTTTTCTTTCATGTAATACAAAATGTATGCAAAGGTGATCACTGAACAATATGTGGGAAACATTATAGAAATGCCATCATTTTACAAATGATTTTATAAAATCTCACAGCTAGTGGCCGTTGCAACTTTTACCACTATGTCCTACATGGAAACGATTAAGAATAATGAAGAGACCACAAGTTCTTCCATTTTATAAACAAGAACCTATGCTGATTTGTCAATGGATTTTGAATCGCAGACACTGTAGAGATATGCATTCAACAGCCAGCCATATGAATCCATATGAATCTTGCCTGGCAGCTACCTTTATGGAAATTGATTCCGACAGACTGAATATGTGATGAGAATAGCAGCTTTTACCCTGAGACAGTCATAAGTAACAGAGCGATGTATGCTTCTACCATAGCATGGAAAATCTTCACCAAGCCCTTGCTGTTGAATACTGCAGAACTGAAATATTTTTGAAAAACCTATTCCTGCAGCTTAGATGAGTCAGTACTCCAATACTTTTTAACATCTTGATCATCAACATGGGCAGTGGGACAGAATCCACCCTTACCAAATCTGGGGATGATATCAAACTAAGGGGAGCAGTCAAACACCCAGACGGGAGGGCTTCCATTCAGAGGGACCTCAGCAAAGCAGAGGCAAGGGCTGACAGAAGGCTCATGAAGTTCAGCAATGACAGATGTTAATGCTGCAAATGGGCCAGGGCAACTCTGTGCACAAGTACAGCCTGGGGACTGACTTGCTGGGCAAAAGCTCTGCCAAAAGGACCTAGTGGTCCTCATGATAACATGAATGATCAGCGTACGGGTGCAGTGATGGAGGTTAACCACATACTGGACCACAGTAGCAAAAGCATGGCCAGCAGCTTGGGGGAAGTCACATTTCCCCACTATTTGGCACCGGTGAAACCACATCTGGAGGTTCAGCTGTATTCACAGAGCCTTCAGGTTTGGGCCCTGGCACAAGAGAAATGTCAAACTGGAGACAGTCCGGCAGAGAAACTCTAAGAAGCAGAATATGATCAGTGACGCTGGATTAAGTGTCTCACGTTTATTCAGCATGAGAAAGAGACGGCTAAGAGAAATCTAACTCCAGTTTCTCTCTCTCTCTTCTTAAAAGTATGTTGTAGAGAAGACTGTTACCAGCAATGCACAGTGAAAGGACAAGAGGCAACAGTCACAGGCTGTGGCAAGGGAAATTTGGGGCAGACTTAAACAAAAATTCATCACAATGAGAGCAGCCAAGTCCTGGAACGGCTACCCATAATCTACATCCTTGGGGGTATTCAAAACTTGTCTGGATAAGACCCTGGGTAACTTGGTCTAGGTTTGATGCTATCCCTGCTCTGAACAGAAGATTAGGGGAGCTGACCACCAGCAGTCCCTGCCAATACTAGTTTTTCTGATCCTATATTCTGTGGGTTTGAACATCTGAGAGCTAATGACATGTGCTGTGCCAGTGCGCTAACCTGACATTATTTTCCTTACTGTAGTAGCTGCATATCTTTATATAATATAGCAACTGCAGTAAGTGAAATAATGTCAAATCAACAGTTCAGGGACTGTATTGTCTGTACTACTGTCTTACATTTCTGATTGCTGCACAGTGCAGAGCAGCTGATAAATAACAACTGTTAGCATGGCTGGAATCATATGTGGGGTATCAGTAATGTAAGAACAATGATGCAAGGCTGAGCAAAAAAGGAACATAAACAACCCCTATCTGGACAGGCTTTGATTAACACATATCAAAAGACAGCTTGTACTTGGAAAAAGTGCCCATATTTCAGATACCTTTTTTTTAGATACTAAATATCTGTTGTCTTCAGTCTAAACATAATCAGATTATTATAAACAATTTTCATGGTAAAAAATCTGTCATCTTTATAACAAGGAATGGAAGCAGAGAAAAACAGCAAAATGAAGACAAAGGGTGAACTTCACCTAATTTTTGTCCTACGAACAGGTACCTGATGAGCCAAAGCACAAAAAGCACAGGAGAGATTTACAGAGTAACTTTAGGACTATGATGAGAATTTTTGATCCCCTCTCAGATTATTACTTTTTATGTCTCCTATTCTCTGAATAGCACTGTGCCCCTCTGTAAATCATTGATAAAGAAGTTTCTTATTAATCAGAGACAAAGCCTTAACTATTCCCTTGGGTGATATAAATAACTCCTGAACATTGCTGCTGAAACAGAGGAAGGCCTTGGTTGACAGGAGACACAGAATGATACTGTAGTTCAAAAGACTGATGAAAAACAAGTAAAAAATAACTTTTTCAGAAGTTAATTCTTCTGTGAGTAAGTAATAGACTTTGATTCAGGATTTGTTTTGTTGTTGTTTTGTTGCTGTGATATTCCCAGCATACAGCTGATTACTCTATGACCTTGTGCAATTCATACACAGCTGAATTTGGCCTTAATCTTTCTGTGCCTCATTTTACTCATTAGTATAATTATTGTAATAATACCTGTCTCCTGAGAGCATCGGGTGGCTTCATCAGCTACTATTTTTGCTAATTATAATAGGAGCTCTATAGGCTACTTTAGTTTATTTTACAAGAAACAGTTTTCCCAAAATAGCAGATACGAGATTAATAATGAATTAAGCCCACTGGAGAACTGGCTTGAGAATTATTTTTCTAGTAATACTGAAGTCAACATAACCTGCTCCTCTGTTAAGAGAGTTTGATGACATAAACCTACCAGCACAGTTATACAAGCAAGTTGTTTTAAATGTACACAATGCCAAAGCAAACTTCTCTTCCATGTTAAATGCTTCTCAAAGTTTAGTTAAGGGGTGGGCTGGGAATAGCTAAATAGGGTTCAGTCAGGCATGCAACAACTACCATATAATTACAGCTGCCATTCCTAATTTATCACTCATCATCATCATCATCATCATCACCACTCATATCATCCATGGCTTTTAGCAAATAAGACTGCTAATCAAATCATCAGTTTTGTTCAGGGAAGATTTTTTGGCTCTTCACTTTCTGCATTTTCTGGAAACAAATATGAATTTCAACTTGACAGTGTCTCTCCAACTACTTTGATAGCTCTGTAAACGTGCAACATTTTGTAAACTACAAGAAAAGCAAAAAAAAAAAAAATTACAAATGTGCTTATGTCACCAACCTTGAAATCCACTTACATACAAATGCTGTTTTGTAAAGTTGAAATAAATGATACCTGACTTCTAAGAAATTTATATCTAGCTCTTTAAAAAGTTCCTAGAAATGTAGATAGGTGGCTACACAAATTTTTAAAGTGCCTAAGTGCTAAATTCTCAGGAGGGTTTGCACTTTCAGATACCCTACTATGCAAACATCTTTGCACTGTTGCATTTAAACAAAGTAATGAGACCCTAGCTGCTTAAATTGAAATGTTCACAATACAGCATACTTGCGTGCAAATAGATAAATGAGGTGAACAGAACAAGGAAAACAAAGCTCATAGGATTCATGTATGCAGCTTTAGGATGGATTCATAGGATGGAGCAGGCTCCTGGCAGACAAGAAACTGTACTGTCTCCGTTATGAGACACCTCTGTGAAGCTTTTGTTACAAGGTTTGGTTCAGCTCCCACTTTATACTATGAGGAAGGCAGATTTCAATCCGAGTTTTAGGTAGCGCAATAGACAGAAAGCTAGAATACTGTAACATTATACAAAATATTCCAGAAATCTTTAAGAAGGAAAGAATGACAGTAATTTCTAGGTTAGGATACACATCCTATGCGGTGAGGTACGTGGGGTTTAGTCCCTAGGAGAGGGACTTTTCGCATTCAAGATCGTCCAGCCCAATGGCTAGGGATAAGAGAGATTTCAAAATTGTGTCAGGCAAGGGAGGAATTGGATTTTTCCCACCATGCTCTGAATGAGAGCCCTCATGACTACTACTACTTCAAAAATATTCAAAACTCTAGTGCAAACTCTAGTGCATAGTTTTCAAATGGCAAAATGGCGTTTAAATTACATCACCAACTACCAAAATATCTGATATGCTCTTATGCAAAGACTTGCCAGCTCTGCTCTTGCACCTACCCACAGCACTTACCTACACACTCCACAAACCTTTATGTTGTCTGCAGTGTTTCTGATGTGATGTATAGCTCTGTTCCCCCACTGAGTACGAGCAGCTGCACTAACCCTTCATTACCACAGTAAAGACTTGCCCTGTACTGTGGTTTCATTCAAATGCACAGCAAATATCCAGCAACAACGACCATCTGCAGCATCCCCTGAAGAAGCAGGGCTTTACACCTCATCCTCTCACTGCCTGCAAGGTACCCTGTTGGAGACAGTGAACTCCTGCCACCGACGGAGGAAGAGGCTGGTAAAAAAGGTGTTGACTTGGTAAGAAAGGAGAAGGCAGTGGCTGTGGAAGTTCAGATTTCATGAGAGGATGAAGTATTTTCTTTTAGGAAGCGAATGGCACCTGCTGCGTAGTATTTGAATGCTGCTGCAGTATTTGAGTGTCTATTATTGGATATGAGTAATAGTCCTTGAAAAAATGCCAATGAAATAAGTCTACATTCAAGAAAATATTTTTCTTTCAGATAAGATCAAGAAAGAAAACAGCTCCAGCTGGAGGACTCATTAACTGCTGCTGAAACCAAGTCTGAATTTTCACAACCCTCCTACTTTCTTCTGAAGTGGTGAATGTTGGGAAGAGACTTGCGACTCAATGCTAGGATTTACTTCATCCAAGTACACACAGTTTTCTGAGCCTGAGAACTAATAAAGAGCCTGGCAAAATTCTTAAAAAAATTCTCACAGAAAAATCAGAGTCAGGAAAAATGTCATTATGTGCTTAATGAACAAAGAACCCTACGAGAAATTACTGATACTTATGGGAACTGGGTTTACAAAACTCAAACCTAAAAGTACACAGATTCTGACTAAGGGGAAAAAAAAAAGCAGTCAGCATTCTTGTTTTTGTTGTTAATCTCGGCAATATTTACAGCTGGTCATGGCTTGCCAGTGGATAGGCAGATCTTGCAATGGAACATTCCCAATTTTCTATTATTTGTTTCCACCGCAAAGAAGGGTGAGCTTTACTTTCCTAGAAGTCCTCTCCTGCCAAAACTGCTGCAAGGCTACTTCAGCTTAAACCTGTAACTTTCAAAGACCTCTACAACTAGTAATGAAAATAAGCTTCACAACATCTCTGCGAACCAAGTAAACAATTCACCAATGATATATTGCAATAAAGCAGCCGCCTTTTTACGGGGTTATAAAGTTTCTAAACAAACATTATATAGCAATACTATACAGTAGTTTCAGATGGGAAATACAGAGCAATATTGAGCCAAGTATTTGCATGACTAACTGACCTGAGGCTATACTTTGGCTTATATAAAGTGCATGAGTGCATGAATGATCATATGTATTCAGAACCTCAGCACTTGGAGCTTATACCTGGAAACAGAAGAAAACGTACTAAGAGACCAATGTGTCATGACATGGGATCATCTATGGATGAACTCCAGAATTTTCTTCCCCATTTTCTCCTCCAGGTAGTTACTGGACCCAAATGCACTTAGGCAGAATTCCAACATAAAAGAGCTTTGTCATATTAAGTAAATTGCAGCGCTGAAATGGAGCCCAAAAGACATATATTTTAACTAAATATTTCACATAATCATTGGGTCAGCAGCCTCCACTAGTGTCTCTCTAAATTCCCCATACTTCACAACTTGAAAATAATAGTTATACCATTGCACAAAGACATAAATAACAATCATAAACCAGACAAAGCCCTGAAGATGCACTGGGAAAAGTTGGATACTTCAAATTGAAACCATCATTTTAAAATGAAAATTTAGAAGGTTTGATGTGTTTGTTGATGATGTTCGATCATCTAACGTTTCAATGAGTATGTGTTTAGGTTGTGATCCAGTTAAAAATACATGAAGAAATACATAGTACAAACTTGTTTACAGAGCAAAGATAAATTAAAGGTTCACTATGAAACTAATGCTGTTATTTTCTCCAGCCTCAGTTTGTTTTTTTTCTTTTCTGCTTCTAAGACAATTTACATCGATATTCTTTATTCTATTTACATTCTTATTAATACCATGCCTGACAACCCTGTCCTTTATATTTATTCTCAGACCAGTCCTGTGAAATACTGTTACCCTTCTCATTCTGTTCCAGATAATAAAGAGAAAGATTAAATAACTCACAGGCTTATTTCTTAGCCACCTTCCTCTTCAACCTCTTCTTAAGCCCAGTTCCATTGCCTGATATTTGTCTTTGGCACATTCATTATTTCCCTCCTAACAACTTTTTTAAAAAAAAAAATATATATACTCATTGATATTATCTTTTTTAAATGACCGAAATCTATCATGATGACTCATTCACTTATATTAAGTTGAATATTAGAGACAAGACTTGTAAATAATGAGAATGGAAGAGAAATATACAGATGCAATGTTTCATAAAGGTGTTTATCTTCTGGTAAATGTTAAAAGGATCACAATCTAAAATGACATTATTTTTACAGCTCTTCTGTCTAAAGCAAAACAAGTGTCATAGAATATTTCCTGTGATAATGTTATGGAACTTGCACCATTATCATTTGTTCATGCATTTATACTTCAGTCTTACTGATGTCTGATTACCTTCAGCTGGTTAACATCAAGTGCTCTCTTATTTAGAATTAGTTTTATACATTGTAAATTTTTATTCTTTTGAGATTACAGAATAGGTTTTTACTGGCAGCTCTTGAAAGAAGTGATTTATAAGGTTACAAAGGTACGACTATTTCCTTAGCATGCCTCCCTTGTATTTGTAGTCGTAATCGGAGATCTACAATTCTCAACCCCCCATTTTATACACTCAAACAACAGTGGGTGCAGAAGTTACATCGGGACTGTTTTCAGTGGAGGGTGAGAGGCAAAAGACCAAAGCTGGCATTACGGATGAAAATCAGGTCTCAAATTCCAGTGCCATGCAACAGTCAGCACGTTGTCATCCCGGTGTAGAGGTTAGATAGAGAAGTGCTGCTGAGAACAACTGTGTTCATATGCTGCTGTGTGAAAATTATCTTCACTGAGATCCTTTAAAACAAGATCACCAAAACCAACATCATCTACTGATTGCAAGAAGGATACTCAGCATTTACGAAGGGTGAATTATTCTTTTTCCTTCTCTCCTTGGGATGGGATAACTGGGAAGATCTGATTGTTCACTGGTGCCTCTGTAAACCAATTCAGCTCAGTAACCCTGCAGAACTGTCTTCCTTTTAGCTAATTTTTTTTTGCCAAATTAGCAAGCTGAATTGACTCCCTGAGTCAGATAAGCACCCAAGCGAACAGAAGGGAAGTAGAGGGAGCTTGCAGCCCAGCCCGGGGACAGGGAGGGATGGAAGAGCTGGCTGTTAGACACTCAGACATGCAACTTCCATGCTCAACATCAGACTACAGTTAGTGGGGATACATGTTATTGTGGAGGCTATCACTTTTTTTTGTGGGGGGGTAATTCCAGGACTGCCAGTCCAACCAGATTTCTAAATGTTACATTTAAAAACAGAACGGGGGGTGGTGTGTACGTGTGTGCAAGACAAGAGGTATGTAAGAATGCAGACTATTCAGATGATAAAACCAGAGTTGATGACACTCTCGTATTGATAATGCAACAGCACTAAATAAAATCTTGTAAATAGAAAGCCAGGCATTGTTCATTTCAATTAATTTGTTGGGTTGATACTGTAAAACCACTAACAAAACACTCCCATATTGCCCCTTCCCCTCAAAAAACCACCCGCAAACAAAAATTATCATCTGTATTACACTGATCCATTAAAAAAGCAAAGAATGAAAAAAGTGAACATACAGATAACAATTTTCCTGAAAAGAATTTCGATTTAATTACTCGCATTGGCCCCAATTGCTATCGTCCCAAACAAAGTGAGCATAAAACACTATCACTTTGCCAATTCAACGTTTCAAACTCAATCGAGAAGACCACCTGAGCTAAATTAGATCAATGTCCACTTTGCCATAGTATTTGAATAAAATCCAGTCTGCTTTCGTCACAGTAAAACCAATAATCAACTCGAAACCACACCTATGCCAGGGACTATTGATCCTGTATTTCAGGTCCTTCCTCCAGTGTTATAATTTGAAAGGGAAATGTGCAGAAGACAAAAGCGTGCACGTGACTGCCTACTTAAACTGACTGAACTTCCCCTGCTTGTGATGACAGTGAGGCAGATTTGGTACTGTATTAGCTGCCACAGAGCAATTTTGCTTCCAGTCCATGCCCTTTCGGAGGTAATGGGAAGACTTAGTTTCCTTCTCGTGTCTCTCTCTTATTAACAGAGTTACCCAGCACATTACTTGGCTTGAGTAATAGTTTTCTTAGCATAAAAATGAATTTATTGCTTAGTATTCCAAAGCAGCATTTTTGTGTGCCGGGACCTCCATAAATGGAGTAATGTGGCCTGTGGCTGCCTGTGGTACCTTTATCTGAGAAGTCTCTGGCAGCAGTAACTAATTTTACCTTTTCTCTTCTGCCAGAATTTTTTTTCTGTTGGTGTGTTTTGTGTCTTTTTGCTTTTTTTATCAGTAAGTGATGTACTTTGTATATTCATTATGAGAACTAACCATAATCTATGTACTTCATCAAGGTTGCTTTGGTAAAAAATGCACATTTATTTCCTTTATAAACTGTATTCACTTTTTATAATATTGGATTACAACCTATTCTAACCTGGAAAAATGTAAATGAAACTTCAGTGTATTAAATACTTAAAATATGTTAACATGTAGGACAGAACACACAAATATTCAAGAGTCCTTTCCAATTTATACCTTCTAATGATTGGAAGGAAGAAGTAAAGATGGAATTACCGTTACGTTTCTTCCCTTTTCCTGATTTGTATAATAACGGATATACCGTTAAGCTTCCTTCACTTTAAAAAATTTCTTTCATTTTCACCTTTACAAAAGAAGGAAGATTTAATTCTGTAATATTAAACATGAGCTGTTCTTTACAGAAAGGGTCAGAAAAGAGAAAAAAACCCCAAATATAGAGCTATAGATGCAGAGGATCAAAGGTCAAGCTTTGTGAAGACCTAAAAGACATTTATGGCCTCTAGATCCCCTATTTAAAAATATACTCTTGCTTGTATTTCAATTTCAGATCTTATGTGAAAAATATACATAGGCATTTGGTGAAACTGGGATTTAGATATCGGAGAAGCAATTATACTTGATAAAAGAAAAATAATATATACTTAGTCTACTTAATACCTTCAGATTTTGTTTCTAATACGAATGCAACTCAAATGCTGCAGGTGACACAGATGACCCCTTAAATGTTCAGCACCCCATCAGTCAGGAGCAGCCAAGCTTCCAAAATCAAACCAACATTAGCTTACTAGTTGAAATATAAGATCAACAGACTTTTCAGCCTCTTTTACACAGCTCGCAGCTTCTCAGCAGCCTACGGCAGCCTACAGCAGGTCTCTACCGACCTCCCTCTGCAGATCACAGCGTAGCCTCATCCAGGAGCCAAGTACATCATACACTGCTTGGCTGATGAGTCAGTTCTGTTTCTCAGCCTGCTCTCAATTTGGTATTATGTACAATATGGCCACAGCTTTCATAAACGAGGTTTCAGGGAAGTCACCTGATGGCAGAATGGAAACGGCTTTGCTAAGCACCAAAGCTGCTACTTGCTAGGTGGAAGACCTGAAAGTGGTGGTTCCACAAAAGGAAAAACCTGTATGATCCTGGTCTTAGCTCTTATTACAGCAGCATGAAAATGCTCTTATCTCTCTTACTGGGGTAGACAATTTAAGAGCAAACATATTTATAATGATGCTTTTTCCTGGTTTTGGACTATTATTCAATCACTTTCTGCTCACCAGAATGTAGGGTTTTTTGCCAGCACTTCTACTACTTCAGATGCTCTTCCATTTACTCTATCATCTTGTCTTGGACTTTTCAGCAGTTGCTCCTGTGTCCCTAATCTTATTTTAATCTTGATTGTGAACTCTCCTCTTCCTGCTTTTTTCTGTCTAAAGTTCGTGCATCTCAACTATTATGCAAATGCTCCTACTTTGTCTAGTTTTATCAGAAAGCTCATCTACCTTTCATGATAAACCACCAAAAAGGTCACTTTTTATGGCTTCCCATCTCGGATCTTAGAGACATCCAGAGTCTGAGGGGAGCATTCAACATAGCAGACTTTTGACATAGAAATCTAAGTCTTTTTCAAGTTTCTTTTTCAGTAAATAAAGGAAGAAAGACTTATCTGAGGAGTAATTAGGAGAAAGAGTTGAACACTGGGGTCTTAAGTTGCCCTTTGCAAGAGCCCTTCTCTTAGGAGTGTGAGCAAGATATTTTGACAGTGATGGAGTGTGGGGGGAGAGGATCACGTAAGTCACACTTGCATGACTGTGGCCACGTACATGGTGGGTGAGGGAAGGAAGGATGAGGGAGTCACTGGAAATGGTGCAATTACCCTCAAGTCTCTTTCTAGGGACAAAGGTACGTGGAGAATTGTGGTCATCTGAGAAGAAAAGCATGCAGACCAGGTTCCCTGGCCTCCCCGTATCTTTCTTCTCTGGTGGACATAAAGGTAGCTTCAAACCACAGCTGAAAGTTAGCTTTCCAGAATGATCATTTAAGACCACCTTTACTTCTAAGTATACAGGGAACACTTTTTTTTTCCTTTCTGTCTTAAAAAACTCCAGTAGTCACTTAAAGATAACTTATGCAAACTGGAAATTCTGAACTTTAAATTAAAAAAATAGCTCTTTTTGAACTTTTCAAGAAGGTAACCATGGATTTTGCGTTTAATGGTACCCACTGTTTGAAAAAGACACCAACAACAGATCTTTGTATAGCACATGCTGAAAATCCCTGACCATGAAAATACATAAATCCAAAAGTCTGTTTGTCTTAGCCACACAGCTAATACCATCACTGCAGCTGAACCATGGACTGGCATTACTCCGTACTTCTTTTGCTCATTATCAATTTTTATAAGTTTAAAGATTTTGGTGAAAGGAACTTACCCTTGCCTTCTGCTCCATCTCCATCATTAATCTTTCATGTTGCTCTGCTATTGCCAGTGTTGCAGAATGGACTTTCTGATATATCATTTCTCCTTCTCGTGTCTGAAAGGTGAACAGCCCTTCTCCTGTGTCACACATCCTGCAGTTAGATTTAAGAAGAACGGAAGGAAAAAAGATGAGTACTGTGTAATTTTTATCTATTATAAAAAGTGCACACCTTGCAGTAGAAAATGCCGACTTTTGCAGTTAAACTCTGGAATTCCAAACATCTGCAGTTATTTTTATCATTGAAGAGAGACATATTCCAAGAGATGTGCAGAACTTCATGAACATAACCTTTAAATTCAGTTTTAATCATCATCTGGATAGTGAAAAAAGAAGTTGTATCATAGAATAAAAACTTGAGGTAATACAGTCAGCTATTTCCAGCATTGTTTCAAATGTCTGCACTGGTAAGTGGGAGCTAAATATAATTCTCTTAACCAATTGATGCCAGAAGTACATAGCACATCATGACTTTGAAAAGTTGACGTTTTAAGAGAACATTGACCAATTAAAAATGCTATTATGGTTAATCACTACCAAGAAGCAGTACTGAAAGACAGCATTAAGAGGGTTAAATTATAACTGTCTGTTAGTACTTGATGTGAGGCAGTGTCTAAAGCTACCTTGATAATTACAAAAGCCATTCAGTCTATTTGACAAGAGGAACAGTATTTATGTAGTATAAGAAGATTAAATAATGAAAAAAACCACCAGAAATAAAATTTATTTCTTCTTTTGAGAGAGCAATTGCTGTTACCCTTATCTGTGATATCGCTGTCGCATTGTTCTGAGGAAAAAGAGTGGTACATGGTAAATGCAATGACAAAGAGGGCTGGGAAATACAGAAAATGGGAGCAGACAACAATGTTACATTTATTGAGTGACCTTTACTTTGAGGATATATATGGTGTTAAACAGTGGTGCAATTCAACATATTTATATTAGTAGTTCCATTATATTATCAGTGTCTCACTTCTGTATTTTTATAGACTTCTTGCAATTTTAGAAATGGAATTAAAAAATCCTTTTTATTTGGTCTGATACTTTCTGTAAAGATTTTCACTCATCTGTGATGATAGAAAATTGCTGACTTGAGTCATTAACGCATAACATCCTTCAACAATAGAAAGATTTTGATTTGTCTTAAAATACCAGATTCCTTTAATGTTTTGGTTGTTTACATTATTTTTAAGGCCATCTAATTTTTTTAATATCTCAGCACCTTCAGCAGGCTCCAGAAAGCCTGAGGTATACAGAATTACAAAGCATTTTAGAAAATTGTGTCCCGAATAGTCTAACATTCTAACAGCTTTTTAAATACCAATATCTTTAGTTTGCATCTCATTCTGTATGATTATTCACACCTTAAAATTTTACAAAATATTTCCCCATCAAATGAACCTATAGATCTATACTGTTTTAATTAAATAGTCATTTAACTATGTCTCCTGCTATATTACATGCATGCACACACACACTATTATATTACAGCTTTTTGAAAATGGAATTTTTTTTTATGAGACTTATCTTTTATCAAATTAGAATACAGCTTCCTACACAATTTTATTTCAAAACTCATCTGAACAGGACTATTGTGCTATATAAGAGACTACTGAGAGTTCAGCAGTTGCTTTTGATTTCAAGGCTGACCAGTGAAAATAAAACCTTATTAACACTTACAAAATCTTTGCCTGTTCACTGAAGGAGACATGCTTTCATGAGCCTCCTATAAAGAACTTATGCACGGCTGTGTTTGGGAAGAACAGAAAGTATTGGAGGCAGAAACAGATAAGATAGAGGTGCTTCTGGAAAATACCTGGTGAAAATACTTAGTAATTATCATTTGAGGTGTTGAAAAGAAAGTCATAGTCTTAAGAACAGATGATTCATGATATTATCCATATGGATATTATCCATAATTCTGGAATAAAAATAGTCTTTGCCATCCCAAGACGTAAAGAAAATGCAATCCATTTTGTAGACAGGTATTGCTTCATCAGTATTAATGTGATGTGCCAACTAATAGATTAAAAAAAAAAAAGCTTTTGTATGAAATTCCAATGGAGATCAAGATCCCTGCTGTAAACATTTAAGAAATTTTATATCCTTAGCCACAATCCACCAAAGAGCTTCTGGTAGAAATAAAATGTCTCCAGAGTTTTGCGACATTATGGCAACAGCCTTTCAGCTCCCTCAGGGCATCATATAGCTGCTACTCTGCTTTGGTGTTAAGAGATCTTAATAAAATTCAAGCGGCGTGAAATGGAAAGTCTGGAAAAAGTGACGAGGTTTCAGAAACTGAAGCAAAATATGATATTTTTGTTGGTTTGAAAGGATGAAGAATCCTACAGGGATAAAAACAAAGAAGCAGGCAATGGGGTGTGATTAAGATTCAGGAGTTAAGCTGCTTGTTTTGACAGAGCAAAACCTAACCACCACCACTGCCCATCAGCCGAGGGTCTGTACCACCCGCGTGAGCCCCAGGTTGAGGCAGTGGTGCGGGCTGCAGCACTGCCCCGGCACCTCTCCCACCGCACGCAACAGCACCCTGGGGTCCCGCTTCCCAGTCGCAACGGGCGACTGTGGTGGACACGTCACGCCAACATCGTAGAGCCATTGATGGCAGCCTCCCCATGTCCAGATTGTGGGTTCCCCTGGCTAACGATGGATGACATGCACACAGTCGCTCAAAACTGGAGGTGGAGGAGAATTATGGGCATCATTTCTTAAAGTGCTGAATTCCCCTAACTCACTTTGGAGTTTAACAGGACTTAAATGCCCCAAGAATGAAGCAGTCAGTACCTGGCACGTCTGAGCTCTGTAAAAGCAAAAATTGTTGGTATAAAACTTTCCTTCTACTATCTAAACTTGTTGTTAGTAATCTGTCTCCCAAGGAGATGAATCCCTTCACTATAGCGAAGTTTTCCTGTTCAGCCCCTCAGGATGTTATTGCTTTACTCAGACGAAAAATCTGAGTTTAGACCTTCTATTCTAGTCTAGTCTAGTCTAGCCTAGCCTAGTCTTCTCTTATTTTCTGTTCTGTTCTATTCTATTCTAGTTACGACACCAAGATCAGCAGCACGTTCTAGGGTTAGTTTCAGTCTTTCTAGAACAAGGAAACACAAACTAAAATAGAAGCACTCCTCAGCATGATGGAGATGGGGACAGGGAAATGGGTAAGTGCGCTCTCCTAAGCTTAAGAGTTTTGCCCAAAAACCAGAGGATCTTTACTTATCTGCCCAACAGGAATGGACAAGCCCATGAGCTGAAGCACACTTCTTGACTTCTTCTATTTACAGTCAAAACACAGTCAGCAGAACAAAGAAACTATTTTCTCTACAGCCTCTTCTAGGTGCCAGATGACTGTCCATTTAAGGCTACAGTTTCAGGTTTAGCCTTGCTAATATGTTGCTTTATTAAGAGTGAAAATGAAATAACTGTGAGTAAATTCACATTTGTCTATGTTCAAAGCACACATGGTTTTTCAGATGGCAATTTAATAACATGTTCATAACTTTCATATGTCCTAGAATGACTTTAGAGAAAAGTCAGGACAAAGGTGTGCGCCTCTTCTTTTCCTGATACTGCCACAGTTATGCACTGCAACCCAGTATGACCTTCACTGTCAAAAAAAGTCACTGATTTTGTATACTTTAATTTTTTGATGAGAGACTAACAGTCTGCAGATGCTTGAAAAATGCTGATGTTAGCTTGTCTATTTCCGTGTTTTCCAACTTTAAAACAGGGATGTCATTAACCTATGCTTTAGGATATTTAAGGATTCAATGCATTAAAATTTATGAAGTGCTTTGACTGAAACAGGAAAGTGCATTTTTTTCTGTATTGTTACAGAATGATGTAACTGGGCAGATAATGAAACCAGTAGATAAACAGTGTTGCAAATCACTGCAAATTTTTCACTTCTTAAAATACTGCCACAGCTTTTCACAACCATTGTTGTTAGCAGATCTGGCTCAGGAGCCAAGGGAAGGAATATAGAGAAAGTGAGAGCTAAGCTCGTGGTCCAGGACAAACTGGTTTCAGAGATCAACACTGAAAGTTCTTGCTTTTACTCAAAGGTAGGGCTTCTGTTGAAGCCAAAGAGATTTTCCCACCAGCACTGGCAGATTTTTTCAACATTTCCCAAATTCACACAATGGTTTCCAACTGCCTTTGCTCACTACAGTAACTTCAGTCTTTTAGACCAGAATCAATATTATATATTGACCTTGTAGAATTCACTTCAAAAAGGAAACTTTGTTGACTTGACTTGACCACCATTTACAAATGGTACTTCTTCCCAAGTTGAGGTTTATGCTCTCATGTCATGGTTGAGATATTTTAGAAGTTTAACAGTGCATTATTCGACAACTGCATGAGAGGACAAGAATTTGACATCTCAGCATTTCACTATTTCAGTTAAGGGTAAAATGTATTTTCACAATAATGAAGGCTGTCTCAAAACTGAGATGCTCAGAAACATTATTTGCTGTAAGTCCTTGTTTTAAAATGAAAGATAAATGACAATTGTGACTAGAAAATTTTTAGTTCTTCATATATCTAAATCTAATTTTTTAATGGATTTGAATGATTTCTTTTGACCCACAAATAATTTAGCATTAAAGAAATAATGACTGATTTATATACTTGAAAGTACCTAAAACTACATACAAATAATGAAAAAAAAGGTAAACATCCTCAAATAGGTACTGAAAAAAAATCATAAAAATAGTTACTATTAATAACTAATTACTGTTAATAACTATAGCTATTAATAACTAATAAATAACTACTGCCCTAGTTTAGCATTTGTAGTTCTTTAAGTAAAAATGGACTTCAAATTTTTAAATGAGAACAGATCATGAATAGGTATTGTCCAGTAATCAGTGTGCTAAAAGTTACCAGTTACCAAACTGGATGTAATTGCTGTTGCATAGTCTGCACCTGATGGGTGGAAATTGATTTCCTTTAAACAGGGAAGCTGTTTACTCTGACACTTCAAGGCCCAGAAATGAAGATAGCTAGTGCTTTTTTCCTGTATGCTGAAGAAGGTGGTCAGACGCCACATATGGGACCAGGTCTGTTATTGTCACAAGACGAGTAGTAAATAAAAGATAGCCTTTCTTTAAAGTCTTGAAGCTGTGGCTGTCAGCCAGGACAAAACTAATTGGTATGCGATATTTAACTCTGAACTGAGACACTTATTTCTTGTGTTACTACAGCTTTGATTTTCTAAAAACTAGCCATTTTGCCTCCAGTTTAATTAGATTATCAGTGGAGACACACAAACACTATCTCTCTTGTGGATATCTAACTTTTGTTCCTTCCTTGTTTGTTGTTATCTCAACTTGAGCTAAGCCATTTTGACAGAAATGCTGTTTGTTCATTGTGTGCAAGGATGTTACGCACAGCATACACTAAAGACAGGCTAGCTAACCAGTAGACCTCACTATAAAATGAATGCAAAGCTCCCCTGAGGGTCCAGATTCTTTGCTCATTCCAGCCTTCAACACATGCTAGCTTGCTTCCTCCCAAAGTTGTTCTTTTCTGAGAAAATAAAAAAAACAACAAGGAAAGCAAATAAACTCTTTGTGGCAGGGGCATATTTAGATAAAAAGCTCCTTCTGTACCTAGGGTTACTTACCAAAACAGCTGAAAAATAAACTATGTGTGTTTTTATAAAATTCTAAGTCAACTTCTACGTTGAAAGGATAGAAAAACAGAGGAAGAAATAAGAAAATGTTGATAAGAACTCTAACTTACACTAAAGCAGGCAAAAAGGGGATACATTTGGTGGGGGAATCAATAAGAAAAAAGATAACTACAGAAATAGGATAAATATGGGACCTAGGAAAGGTCTATGGGTGAAGCAGAGAGAAGACAATTAATGGGAAATATGCACAAAGTGTAATTAATTCAGGTATAGAACTTCAACAGCAGACATCATTAGAAAGACCTAAAGTTGAGACAAGGTCAGTGAAAGCAGGGAAAATGCCCTGTGAAAAATCTGTGAAAGGGAAATTAAACCACCAGAACAAGCAGGCACAGACTCTGAGTGTCGCCTGTTACTCATTCCCTACGTGAATAATGAGTTAGATTGCCATGCTTTGCCATCAGCATTTCAGAGTTTTATCTGGAGTGTCAAATAGGTATCCTGGCAATTTTATGATCTGAGAAGCAAATAATAAATATTATCTGATATATGAGGCATCTGCCTGCCCCCTCTTAATGGTGGTTATTTACAGGCAAGAATGTAGACCACAAAAAAGTAATTATGTATGGTATCTACTGATTGCTGGCTATAGGCATTCCTCCATAACATTTATTGTCATGTTATTGCACTTTGGCTGGGGTAGGTAACTTTCCACTGTTCTTGCACAGGCTCATGAGATATAGACAGCAGTGTTTAATCTTAAATCAGCTTGATTTCATGTGGAATCACCTTGAATTTGGCCTGAGTTAATACAGGGAACATGGCGTATCACCACACCTCTCATATGGCTCAGTAACTTGATCATGGAGCTTAGCCCTGAAGATGTGTTCAGGATCAGCTCTCGGATTGCTTGAGCCATCCTCAGCGTTTTCAACTAAAAGAACTAAAGGATCCCTCATGCTATCAAAGCAGGTTTCCTACTAAGACCATTTACGGCAACATTTTGCAATTCTGAGAAGGAAAATGTTCAGAGATGGAGTAGAAATGAGTGATGATGATTTCTTCCCAGGTAGCTGGGATTCCATCGCTCAGAGGAATCCATCAGTCCTTCTCCAGTATTTCCTAGAGGACCTTAACACTTTCCAAGTTGCACATCTTTTTAAGACATTATATGCAGTCATGGTAACAAAAATCTCATGTGCTAGTCTGATGAATACACTGCTAGTCTTTCTGAACTGAGATGCGTTACCCTACAAATCTTCCCTGTAAAAGGGAGACTTTTTGTGTGAACAGTGTTTTTTCATGACAAGACTATTTCTTTTTCTGCCTAAACCAAATGACCATTTAAGTGGTATAATATAACATAAACAAAAATTTTCTCATGAAAGCATGTTTTTATTTGTTTTGCCACATGGGAGAGATTTCTGTACACTACACTAGTGGTAATCATGCCTCTTGGGATATTTTTTCTTCTCATTGCCTGTGCTGCCTCTACAGTCGCTGTCTCTGCGCTGCCCTCTGTGATAGCACATTGAGACTAGTGGGGCATATCGGCGACACTAACCCATTCCTGCATGTCAGATGCTTTCCACTTTTTGCTTAATGGAAGTGCAGAAAGCAGGCTGTGTCCTTCTCTGGACTATATCAATGATTGTCCACTAGCACTGTATTTTTCTAATATATTTCCACAGGGTTTATCCCTGTCCATCATAAGACACAGCAGAAAAAATGTATTTTATTTTTTTTCCCTGAGGTTCAGTTTTGATAAGAAGGAAGATTCTGTCTGGGACTTGTTTCAGACCATTTTTATTTGGCTGCTACCAAGATGCCCCATCCATTCTCATTAAATGTTCTAATTTATATTAATTACTTTGATAGAATAAATGTAACTAATGCTGAAGAGTTAAAAACAGCAAATCATTCTTAATGCTAGTTACAGTATAAAAAGCAGAAAAAGCTGACTTCAACAAAGTCAGGCATAAAAGGTAGAATGTGGAGATTGACATGTAATTATGAAATATATCCATACATAATGGTAAACATGCTGTGCAGCGGCTCTGTTTTCTATTTCCTAGACCCTAGAAACTACACTATAGCCAATAAGAGAAGCGATATTCTGGAGTCTCAGTTGAATCCCAAATACTTTACTATGACTATAACTACAGTTTTTGTCTCTTCCTACTTATAGAGTAGTTTCATAAAACGTGACCTAGACATTTTGATGGGGAAGATTGAACTGTGCTGTTTGTGCTTTATCACCTCTAAGTAAGAAGGATGCTAGGTTGCACATGCAAATTACCCTCTTGTCTCAGTATTCAGTTCATATTATTTAAGAAATCAGCATAGGTAATTAATGCATATCTATATGCAAACCAACCTACTTTATGGAGACTTCTGACCCCTTAACATTTTCTTTAGCACCCTCCCCTCCCCCCCGTTTATTAAAAACAAACAGAGGATAATAAAACCAATTGTTGACATGCTCTTAAATACACAAGACATTTACATTTTTGACAGTTTAAGTAATAGAACAAACATGGAAATGTTAGATAATTAGTTCTGCTAGTTTGTAAAGCTCAGGTCTTGTTGATAATGCTGAAATACTATTTAACAGTGTCTTGGATGAGTATCTATTCTTACCAGCTCTGTGAAAGATAAACCAAGAACTCATATATTACTATTATCATTTTAGCACAGAAGCAGCACTTACGGTTGGCTGTACAACAAACAGACCAATGAAAAACATTGGTCTGAGGAAAATAAAGAGATTCCAAAGACTACAAACAGCTACATTATTTTGATTAAACCTTTTCACTCATCGTGGCTTGCCTATTGTTTTTCATCTCACTTTTGAATGGGAGGGATATAAGTTCCAAGTCCTGGAAGCTGGGATCATATTCAAATATAGATATTTGCTACAGGATCTCTGCCACCTTGTTAAGAGCTATTATTCCCCAACATAGACAAACACATCCCACAACAATATTACTCAGTTCCTCCCAGTGTCTTTGGTAGCAGAACACAGGTGAAGCAGCATTAATCTATGTGAATACTGTTGACTTTGACAAATACAAAAATGTTAGATATAAAACCCAAATAAGGCCATTACTGGTTAAAATAAATGATAGTGTAATAATACAGGAGCCCTGTGGCAGTGCATCACTACTTGCTACAACAGAAGCAATAAAACTTAGCGGCCCAGGATCTTTATTTTCTTCTTTTTTTCCCTTTTGGAGCCCTAAAGTCACTGTTATGTTCGGGACTACTCCTTGCCCAGCATGTTGAGGATGGAAATCCTCTCAGATGATACTTGCTAGAGTCTGAATTAATTCCAAACACAATGTGACACAATTCTGAACTTACCTGATCCTCTCTCAGGAAGTAACGAGTTTTGTAAGAAGGAGGCATCTGCCAGTTAACAGATGCCAGCATAGTAACAGCCAAGGAACGAATTTGTGTAGGTATATTTGTTCATTTTACTTCATCTTTGAGGAACTTGGGGCGCTTAGAAGCTATGACACTGGACACGACTGTAGAGGTGCCAACAATATTTGGAATAATTGATCATGCTCAACCTAGAAGTTAAACTAAAAAGACGTAATAAAAACCAGTTTTGCATCTGCACATACCAACAACTATGATATTAAGAATTTAACATAGGACCACATTTGACATAATCGACAAGAGTATTTGTCCTATATTGCCTCATTAACCTCTCTTCTATGTATTGAATGCTACTGGAAACACATTGCACCTACCACGATGCCGACAGCTACGCTGTTTGTGTCATTGCTCTCCTTTCTATTTTGACAGCAAGCATAGGAAACAGGTATTTCCTGCATTTTGATCAAAGTATATCCACTTAAGGAGAGGAGGGAAAATTTCTGGAGGGCTGAACAGGAATGAACTAATACAATTAACATTTTTGATGGATGAATAATATCAAGACAATAGAAGTAAAAATTATTAAGGAACTAATACAGAGCCAGGATTAGAACCACAGAACCAGGAAACAAAAGGCAAATTAGTCACTTAATTATAATGTGTATTCAAAACATCAGTTTTCCCAGTTTATGGAAAATGAATGCTGCATTCTCTCATTTCAAAAGTGGGACGCACGAAGTGCAAAGAAATGATGAAGGGAACACCCTGAGCACTCTATGTTGAGTCTTCTGACTAATTCAAAATAAGGCATTTCAAGTGTCCTCCCCGTCCCCTCCCCTTTTAAATGAACCATCAAGAATGGTTTTGGCCACTGAAAGCATTTATGGTCAGCCACTCTCTGAAACTTTCAGTACACTATGATTTTATCGTGATGGGGATTTAAGCACTGCTGTCTTCTTTCAATGTCACTCTTCCCATCTTCAAGGTATGAGAGCTACTGCTTTGACCATTGTGACCACAGAGGAATTTTCAGAAAGTCATATGCAAATATTATGGGCACACAGGGTTGTCCAGAGACACTCACCATGCTATGTACATACACTAATGAGTAATTAACATATGCTAATGATATCCAAGGACTCATCAACACTAATCTGAAAACGGGCAGGTTGTCAACTCCAGTTTCAGAGCAGCCTGCCACAGCAGCAATGCCTGGGACAGGCAAAAGCACCGGGGATGAGACAAGGCAAAAAAAGTGCTCTATTTCTCAGTTGCTGACAGTAAGAACTGAAGATCTTAGCTGAAGGCCACGTTTCTGGTCTAAACTTTAACTCGACATGTATACAGACACAAGCAGTCAAATAATGTCTTCGGTGGTAAACTGGATGTGCGATAACAACATAACATAAAAAAAAAATATTACAGAAAATGTACAGCCCCCACCACAAGTATAAAACATTCACTGAACTTCCACTGATTTTCTACATGTGGTATTTAATTTAGAGAGGAAACATGACTTCCCTCCCACTTGCTTTAATTTTTCCTCTTTGACATAAGCCAGGCAGAAGTGAAGTAGACAGATCTTCCCTGTTTTATCTCAATTGCAAACAGCAGCAATTCTGTTATGGATCAAAGAACTCGCACTGCATTCACCTGGCATCTCTGACTCCAACTTTGATTGTGGATATGATATCCTTGTGTTAGTGCTTCCAGCAGTGGGAAAACTCTCTGTAAGGTTTTCTCATTAGCCTGATAGCTAAAATCAATTGTAGTTTGTGTTCAGGTAAGTAGCAGCTTGAGAAGGTCTTGAGAATCCTCAAAATATTTTCTGTAAAATTTTGTTATGTATAAAAAGTCACTCCTTTCAACTATACAAGTAAGTGGGTAGGAAAAGGTACAAGTGGATAAAAGAAGTGTAAAAACAAAGAAACAAAAAAAGAGAGTCCTGCAAAAGAAAATCATCACAAAGAACCACATATATAAAATCATGCAGAAAAAGGACAGAAAAAGCATTCAAAAGGATGAAAAATAAGCAGAAAGCAGTATTTACAGTTTATAGTTACATACTTGGGGTCCCCACATATTTTCTTATAATATCTCATCTCTCGTATCTCATGTAGTATCGTCTTTCTAAAGCTTAATGGGATGTAATGACTAGCCATTTTCTGATGTTTTGATAAATGTGTATTTCCACCTCTGATTAACAGCAATCAGTTAAGCTGATTAGGTTCTCTTAGTTGAATTTCTACTATGAGTCCTGTGTGAAACTACTGATGCTGTACTGGAGAAAGACACATTTACTGGATAAAGACACGTTTTATGCTATCTTTAGTGAGGATTTTGCTTAAAACAAAAAGGTTGAAGTAAGAATGGCAAGAACTGTGGCCATTGTGTGCGTGTGCCACCATCTATTCTGGGCAAATATTCCCTCAGACCAGTTTTCTGCATAGCACGAGATGCTACTAATTGACAAGAAATGCACTTTGACAAGTCCACCAGAAGAGGGGAAAAACAAAGACTGCAAAACGAATTTGGGATAGTGGAATCTAAAAGTATGAAATGCATGTTTTCTAATGCATAAAATTTTTAAGCACAGCATGCCTGCGCTCTTCCCAGGGAACTTGGGGCATTGTTAGAAAGCAAGATGAAAAAAGCAATCATCCTTTGCTATGAAAAAACACTAACAAGCTACTTTTACACTGGAGCTTACTCGTCGAGTTCAATATTTCAGAGTTTAGGCTTCTGCTGTTCTACACTGCCTTAGTAATATAAGAAATTTGTAACAGCCATGGAACTGCTCTGAACACTGGAATGTGTCAATCCCTTCTGTCCATGATTATGTATGCCAGGTTTAAAAAATCCACGAACTCTAGATGCAATACCTACTGGCTACATCAAACATTTATACATAGCTATCCAAAAAGGAAGCACTATAGGTGGCAGAAGAGAAAGGGTAAAAATCCCTTACGTGCAAAATAATAAATAATGGATATTCATGGTTCTTATGCAGCAAAAGGTGACCATGCCTTCCCTGGACGTTTACGTGTAATAGCTTGGGCATGTTTGTGGCTATTTCACGTAGGCCACTAAAACCATTTTGAGTATCCTTGGTAACCTTTAAAAAGTCTTTTGAAGTATTTCCCCATTTTGTCACTCTGGAACATTCGTATTATAGGTATCCTTCATATCATAGACAGAATATTAGTCTCAAGATAAATGCTAATATACATTTCTATTTCTGTGTATTACTATTTCTGCTGTAATTTCTCTGATGGTCCTTTTTATCAGCTATTTGACACTACTTCCACATGCACTGAACACTTTTTTCTTGGCTGCCCTCCATTTCATCTGCGCTTCTAAGGCTGAGAGCTAATCATACTGATTTTTCTTTTTTTTCTTTCTGAGAAATTGGTCCAACGGGGCATAAAGAAGCCTCCCATAAAAAGGCAAAGTACCTGTGAAATGAAATATTTGAGATGGTGTTGTCAACATCTGCCAATGACGAGCGCTTATCCTGGCCAATCTCTTCTTGCTACTTTTTGCTTAGGTCTTCCACACTTTCTGATTAGCTGTTGTTCCAAAAATGCTACCCATATTCCAAAAGCTGCTACAGTGTCCCAATTGAAAACCATATACCTTTTCCCTTTACTCAGAAGTTCCTCCCTATCTATTTCTGCCTTACCAGCCCATGCATTTCATTACTACATTCCTACCTCCTCCTATTAGCCCATTCTGTCCCCACCACCACCACCACCACCAAAACCTTCCCTCCTATTTTCATCAATACCTTGAATTTCTTTTAGTCCCAGCAAGCTGGTCCACTTGCTGTCCAATGTGTGTGCAAAACAGCTTTAGCACACTCGTGCCCTGGTCCTCTCCAGGGCAGTGTTGGTTTACATCGCTGCTGTCACTCTTTATTCTCTGGTGGCAGTGACAGTACTCTTCGATAAGTAAGTCACCAGAAATACAGATGACCTAGCCCATTCTTTCATTAAATAAAGGTTTGGCACCCTCAGTCATCATCTGAAAGAACTTCAGGGTTTCCCACTGAATCATCACCTAGACTATAATATTTTCTGCCCTTCAATCTCATTCCTGACAGTAAATGACACTTATGGTCAGACAGTTTAAATTTTTTTTGAGTTTTTAAATACTGCATACTAATGAATGCAGTTTTGTAATAAGTGATGATAATTCTTATTTACTTATATAGTCAACTTGATGAAATTTCGGCCATAATAGCATACATTTCAGGAAAATAAAAATCTTTCCTGTCATTCACCCCAAAATGTTGTTTCCAAAAAAATGTATCAGTGATCATTTGAAGTATCATTTTAAAGGAGGGATATTTTCCAAGTTGGACAGAGAATTTAAAAAAAAATAGTAAAAAAAAAAAAAGTGAAAATTTGCTTTCTTGCACTGGTTCAAGCAAGCCATGTGAGTACAATGTTATATTTGACTTTTCGGCCACTGACAGGATAATCAAGTAGATGAAGCATCTCGGTGAATTATAGCACTGTACTGAGTTTTCTTCCAAAAAGTCAGAAAGATCAAACGATGTTTGGAGCCACCGAGATTGAGAGATTCCATTAGATGCTGCCTCTCCCTCCCCTCTTTCTGATAAGATGGAAGCGTTTTAGAAAATATGTGACAAATGACTACTCACAGCAGAAATAAATCACACACCACAGAGTACAGCATTATTAATAGTGCAATAATAGTAATAACTTACTGTGATAGCAAAGAAGTACTATTAGGAGGGACACAGTAGCTAATAGCATTTCCTCTAAGAGGGGCTAAGGGACAAACCTTCCTTCGGTACCTTATAAATAAGCGGAAGATTAAAGGAGCCTGTGGGACCAGTCAAGCACACCTCAAAAACAGCCTGACTTTCCCAGAATGCTACTGAGCAGGCACCACCTGTAAAGTGCTCTCCATCACCCCTGTGTGACAATATTTTGATAATTCTTTAGTTAATTTAAATTAGAGTGAGATGACACTTAGTTACAACAAAAGACTTGAGGGGGGCATAATGTATGATAATGCTAGGAAGGCTGTGATGTGGTTTTCAATTATTAGGCTTGTTTTCTCCTTAGCAAAGTGCTTTGTGAAAAAAACCCCTGAAATTTAGCACATAGATTTGTATGCAATCAGCATTTATCATCGCTGTCTAAAAAATTAAAGGAATTACTCACGAATGGTCAATTTGATAGTCCTTTCAGGTCCTCCTGTTTAGTTATATACCCATTTTGGGAAGAACACATTTTATATTATATGTGTTGTTAAACATATTCGTGTGTATGTGCATGTGTATTTGTCTTAGTAGCAAACGTTCACAAAAAGTAACTTGGATTTCATTAAGGGTGCAGCTGTTGAGAAGCAGTGAAGAATCTATATCAGAGATTTTAGCCTGTTTTAAAGGTTTGAACCAAAATATCCTAGGTATTTTCTGGTTTGTATGGGCATAAAATTTAAAAAAAAATCATTTTAACTCAAAAAGCAAATGAATGCAAACTCCCCATTAATTTACTTTCAATATTATTGTCTTGGTTTTGTTTACCTATAGCTTTTTACAGAAGAGCAGAATTTGTTTTTCTAATTAATGACATAATTATTGAGAATATTTATTAAGTTAATGGATGAAAATATTAATTACCTTCACGATTATTGATTGATTTTTGTAAACAAAATTTGTAAAAACCTACAGCAAGAGAAAAAAAAGAAATTAAAAAGTCAGTAACCTCCACAGTTACTCACATATTCCAACACAGTCACAGGTGCACTGACATCCCATTTATAAGTGTGTTTGGAAATCTGTATATATAATATACATATATATAAAGCTGTGTTGGTAATGGCATTCAACTTACTAATGAAAAGCCAGAATACAGCTACTGAAAAAAACGAATCACCATGGAAATTTCCACACTGGAGTTTCTGCTCTCACGCTATTACTATATCCAGAATACAGAAGTATTTCTGGAACTGCTATACATCTGTGAATGACAGCAAATGCCAAAACTACTCCATTGACCTCTTTTTGAAGCAAAGTTACTGGGTACCCTCATCCTCCAGAAAAACTACATCTTACAGAGTTAAACAAAAAGATGCCAATAGGTATTTTATAAGTGAGTGTATTATTTGTGAGAACAATGAATTAACGCTATCTGAAAGAACAGGGGGGATTAGGCAGATATTAGGCAAACGTTCCAAGACCAGCCTGCTAAAGTAGCTTTCTCAGCTCATGAATAGTGACCCGCAGTCATGCTACACTCAGCTCAACTCCAGTATAATCAAGTCCCAAGACTGAGAGAAAAATAAAACTTCCATTGCCATTTTTCACGTGTGACATACAAGAGACAACTGTTCAGACGCTAAAACGACCTTTAGAATAAACCTATGTGCCAGCTGAAGTGGAGGAACCCCAGTCCCTGACAACAAACGAAGCCCACAGACATTTAAAACCGTGCCCCTTTATGCTTCCGCAACGCTCCGTGTCCGTATGTGCAAGCGGGGGGTTTGCACAGGTTCCTACATATTCATGAACAAGGCTCTTCTGTTGTGCAAATTCCAGCCTTTGCATTTTGATTACTTCCGTCTATGTTTGTACAGTACACAGCCACAGCATAGAGGATATTTCAAACCTCCTCCTCAATGGATGATACTACATTCATAAGCTTTGGAGAAAAGGAGGATTATTTGTGCTTAGCATTCTTGCTGGCTAGATGGTTCTCTGTGCAAAATGTGGCCTTCTGCGTTGCCCTTTGTGAAGTGTTTAACACTCTTCTACTGTCCGTACAGATAATTAGGTGCCCAGTTTCAGTATTTTTAATTAGCTCATGCAAACAGGCTTGCTGGGGGAGAGATGCAACAGTATTTAAGTGATAAAATAGACACTCTGGCTCTTATTGTAAATGGTATCTATATAAACAATGAAGAGCATCATGAAATTTAGTAGCATTTTGTATATATGAGTTTCTCTGTTGATATTTTTTTAAAATGCAGCTTTTTTATTGTTTAACTTTTCAAATCTGAGTATTTCAGTCCTCCTGTATTCTGATGTAGAAGGTTGAATGTTATTATGGCTCTTGGAGAGAAAAGGACCTGCTGCTGGGGCATCTCAAGTTATTCAGAACTGCCATATGAGATTAATTATTGATATTGCTCACTGTGGAATTCAAAGGTTAAAATGTAGAGTTGAAACAATAAGTGAGTCCTAATGTGATTAAGAATGTATGAATTATTTCATCTGCTTCTTCTCTGCTCATACATTACATGGCAATAACCTCATTAGTCATATTCAGCGTCAGGAATATTAATCTCACAATACATGCTTACAGCAGAGCGTATGTATGAAAAAGGGACAGTTAGAATATGGTAAGTCAATAACAAATCTTCTGGGCTCAAGCACGGATGTAAAGCTATCTGAAAGCAAAATAGCAGCTGGTCTCAAAATATTTTAAAACAAGCCCTATTTTGATTATGACATACAAGGGTGTTATGAAGGGAGAAGGCGAATTGTGCACTTCAACTGAAAGGCACAGTTCATGTTATCCCAGGATCATCAGAAGGAACATAACACGCTGTCTGCTAATATATTAGGCAAACACAATACAATTCTTAGCGATTTCATGAAAAAGCTTTGTAACATTTGAATTATATCAACGATATTGGATATCCAGTGACCAGCTGAAAACTCATGCTGCACTCTCTGGGCTGTAAAATACACAAATACGAGCCGCTTCTATAGATACCACAGAGATTATGGCCTTCCTTCTGAGCTGTATGTCTTTTGTGTTAACTGGACAAACTTTAGGTGACTGTTTTTCTAACTACGTATGTTTCATTTGGTACAAATTCATAAGGAAATTTAGTGGTTAGGCAATGGCAAATTAATGAATTAGCGATGTGCTCATACCTAACAATTTAGCATTTATAGATTTGTTCATTGCTATGCTACACGACTTCATCTGTGGAGCACGCTGCTCTGTCCTAGCAGTCACTGACTTCTCAAGCTATTTGCGATAAAATTACAGCTTACTAAAGGTAACTTCATTCTTTCAATATATTGTATTTTTTGAGATGCCATTGTTTTTCTCATCAAAATTAGAGCTTTCACAGCAAAGTGGAATGGCTCAGGCATTCTTTGTCCGTCGGAGAAAATCTTTTGTAGGTGTGTATATCATGGCTGAATTTTCAAAACGGACTAAAAAAAGGCAGAACACTTCAGAAGAAACTTAGGATAAAGAAGCTTGTATATAATCCCTTCTTCCCTCTGATTGCCATATTCAGTTATACTGTGGAGAATTTCGTTGTTATGTGAGTTTTGGTGGAACTCAGTCTGACTTACCAACACTAGAGCAGTCTGAGCGGAGCCTTGGCAGAGAGAAAATGCAAGGAGCATTTTATAAATCACTTACAATGAGCTATATTAGTTTCCACTAGTAAAAGAGTTCTTAGATTAGGTACCAAGATCAAAACCAGAGTAAGAGTTCTGTAGATGACTTAAACACAGAACTCCTTTTTAAGTAGGGTTTAAGTGAATGAGATGACTAACACAGAACTTATTCCAGGTCAAGACTTTGGCAGAAGGCAAACTGAGAGTTGGAATAAAGTTGGAATGGAAAAAAAGCAGGAATGGAACCACAATTTCAACATATTACAGAATAACCTTGGCACTGCTAAATACCAGGAACTAATTAAACCTTTTCAGTGGTAAAAATACCGCTTTTCCTAAAATTAGAGCTATGCAATTACTGAAAAAAAACCAAGGGGTGGATACATACAAGAGATTCCTGTTTCTTTTTTAAAGTTATTTTCCGATTTTAGCAGTACATACCGCTTGGGGAAAGAATATGAGAAAGAAGTGAAGAGGCAGTGAGAAAACAGATAAAACAAAACCACAGAAAATTCCCATAATGGGTAATTAGGCTTTCTGAAAATAATACAAAGGTGTAAAAGAAGAAAAAGATCCTAGCACACTGAACTATTAAGTGTGGGATATTAAGAGCTCTGAGCTAACGTTTATGTGAAATGATAAATCTATTTTTTGCAGCTGCACATGAGTGCTCTTACTGCCACTCAACCCAAAGTGACTTAGAAATTCTATGCCAAGCTTATGATTTATAAGGATATTTAGAATGATTTAAAATATATGATTTATAATTCTATGATAAGCCCATGATAAACTTGATCCACAATTTAGATAATCTACCAGCAATCAGGAACTGAAGGCTTCTCTTCAGGGAGGTATAGACCTGAGTTGATAGGTACATCAGTGTATGAAGTCCCAGAACAACTGTCTCATGAGGCACATCATACGTAAGGGGCCTCTCCCCACATAAGGGAAAAAGAGGGTGTTTCCTATACCTTAACTTTAAGGGTTAATTGACTTAATACATTTCACATCAACACCAAAAATTGCCACAGAGGACTGACAGTCAAATGAAAGATTTCAGTCAGATGTAGCGCCTGAAGCAAACACTGAACTTTCTGCTGCAGATAACCCTAGCATCTGTCTATCTACCACTGCAAAAATGAGTATGTCAGTCTTGGGTCGCATAAATGGAAAAAAAATCTGAGAAATTCTCATGTCACCACTCTGCAATGCTTGAGCTTAATATTTTTTTCAACCAAAGAAACAGATTCCAGATCTTAGAAGTGACAGAGAATACCACATTTCATTAGTTTTTCTCTGATGAAGAAGAAAAATCAAAGGCAAATAAAGAAGGAATAGCTTAGTGTGGTTCAATGGGTCTCTCTGAATGCACAGCGTGAATAAACTTGGAAATACTTGAAATTGTTTAAATTTCAATGTCTTGTCTACAAAATAGAAAAAAATATATTTCAGAAAAACAAGTGTGTCATGGATTTGTGGCTCCTTCTGTTCTCAGAACTCCAAGAACAAACCTACTGCCTCCACCTCTCTATTCAGCTGGAAACTTAGCGTATGTGACAAAGTTTGGCTGGGGCTTCCACAGCCCATCCCTTTATTGTATTTTCTCACTGTGTTTAACTTGACTTGGGCTTTTATTTTTGGATACTTCTGGCCAGCACTTAATAGACTTGAGCAGACAGCTTCTGTACATAGAAAATATTGTTTAATATAAATGGCAGAACTGCAGTAAAGCGAAGAAAGAACATTTCAAAAGGAACAAAGAGTCCATATGTGTTTATTTTTCTCAGTGCCTCTGAACTCTTAGGAATCTCCTCTTATGCTCCTAAAAAGGTACCTCAGCCAGCTTGTTTTGCTAAAAGTAGAGCTTGGACGACTGCCTTTTGCAGTTTCCAGAGAGTGAATTTTAAACATTGCTTATGGCCTTTGTTATGGATTGTTTGGTTTACAACATCAGCAAAATGAATCCTGTAACTTTGGCAGGAGTCTGAAAGCAGTGTCTTCACACCTGATCTGGGCTATGAGATATTTCATCTGTACCTGTTTTACCACTTTTCTGGCATGTTTCTTGGATTGCATGTAATTAATGCAATCCAGTGCAACTTTACAGTACCTTCATCTTCACCAGTTAGGCAGGCAGTTCTGTAACAAGCACACTTCCCATTTCAGGGGCTTAAAATCAGAGACAGTCAGGGACTAAAGCCCACGTACGGGGAGCAGCAGGTCCAAAAGTTTGAAGAGAAATAAGTGCACTCATGCAGATCAACTGCATTCTTAGGCACAGTGTCTCCAACATATCCAATACCCAAAATAATGAGAATTAGGTGTCTGAACACATTATACATGTCCGTAAATTAAGGAAATCCTGTTGACTCATTAATGATTCAACATTAAAACTCCCCAAGCCAATCCAAAGCTGGTCAGGTGGAAAGCTTAGCTCTTGGAAAAGTAAATGCTAGGCTCCTTCCTCCGGTGCTCTGAATTACTGTGGGATCCATTCGCTGTGTTAGATGCACAGTATTAATCAGCACAAAGCTACTGTAGTGCCTAATGGAGTTGTGAGTTACTGTTTTCTGATTGATGGATAGACTGCATGGGATTAGCCCTCATCAGGTACCTTAAACAATGAGAATCTCTCCATCCAGCATCAAACTAAGCCACACAAAACTGTGCTTCCCCCAAATCTCAGCAGGTTTTGGATAGGGAATAACACAAATTAAGTGAATCACTGTGCAAGAAATATTTACTTTCATTGCTTCACTAAATAAAGAAAGATAAGGATGGGTCTAACTTCATAGGTAGTGCAAAGACACATATTTACAACTCCAATTCAGTGCAAAACTAAACAGAAAAATCTGGCAGTTTAAAAGAATCTGTGTTCATTTCTCCCATATTTGAGACATCCTCCAAATTGTGTAGTTATTACATTTCATTAGACAAGTGAACAGTTTAGTTTTATACATCTGAGTCCATATTCCATTTACATGCACAGCAATATATTTATTAAAAGATAAATTCAATTGTCTGAAAGCTTAATTTTGATCCATTTATTTATCATAGTATCTCTTTGTGAATACGTCCATTTATTTTAATGGGAGGCATTTATTTCCTCAAAGTAATATGAAAACTGAATATGGATAATAAATATATAAAACTGACCTATTAATGTTCTTGCAAACCTCAAACACATACTGCATAGCTGCTAAAACTCAGTAAAAAATAAGAACCTATTTAAAAATATTTCCTTTAAAGCAATTGTCTGCATTTAATATTTAAGCCTTAGGGAAAAATTAAAGCAACAACACTTTTACTGCATAACATTCTCATAAAACGTGGATGAGCGCTTCACTTCTGATAAGACAGTATGCATCAGGAATTTATGGTATTAAGGTACTAGCAGAGCAAGGGACAAAGAAAATCATGTTCAGAAAGATGAGAAAGATGCTGATTAAAAAATAAAAATAAAAAAATGAACAAATCAACAACAGATTTTAAAATGAGCATTAGTGCTGCCCTATATAGTCTTCAGATGTTACTGAAGATACTGACTTATCTCTAGTCCTGTTTTTTACCTCTATGTTTTTCTGCCAGTCTAAATCTAGTCTTTATGCATTTCCAAATCAGACGGATAAAGCACTCCCAAGCAAGCAAAAGGGAGGAATCAGATCAAAGACAATAAAGCATGACAGATAAAGGCAGAGCTAACTCTTAATAATAAAACACAGGAAAACAATCCACTTTTCATCAGGTTGCATGGTCCATGGATTGTAGGGGAAGATGATATTCAGATACCAGTATGGAATTAAAATACTGTAGGAGGCTTGAAAAAGCAGAGATAAAACTCACATTTTACTTGAATGTATACAATCACTATACATAGTTCGTCAGTACTGATGTGCCACAGAGAAAAATAGAGCAGTACAGAAAGCAACTATCTTGTAAAAAAAAAGAATTTCACTATGATACATAATGACTTTTTTCATAATTAAAACACTGCAAAGAATGACACAAGTACATTTGAGACATGTATAAGAAATCAGCTTCAAGTGATTAATCTGAATTAGTTTTAGCAGCTTAGTTTTAGTCAACTACGATTCCCATTTCCAAAGATATCTTCCTTCAGAATCAATTAAAAGAAGTGGGTCTGCTCACAGACAGATATACTACTCTGAATAAGCAAATATTAGTAAGTCTTCAATCATTACCTTTTTATGCAAAAATAACCCCTTCCCCTTTAATAAAACGCATACTTGCAAATAAAAATTTAGCCAAAGAGTCAGATGAGTGGGATATTCACAAAGAATGGGATAAAGCAAAATGCTAGGGGTTTTGTTTCTTTGTTTGTTTTTTTTGCTTGGTTGGTTTTCCCCAGAATAACGTGGTGAGTTCCAGGCTTTGTTTTTGGCATTTTGTTCACCTTCAGATATTGCATAGGTATGCTGCTTGAACGAGTTTCACAGGAGGTAGTTTGAGGCCTAGGGGAAGGAATGATTTAGCAAATTATTCTTGCTAAAATTGTGTATTTGAATGAGCCCCACAGCTCAATCATTGAAATTAGATTGAAACATGGGTCAGCCATTGCTAAATTTTAGTAAAACAATATTAAATTAAAAAAAGTAATGTCTTCATGATTTTTAATGGTGAAGTCATCACAGAAAAGCAAAGCACTAAAATGCTCCGGTGACATGAGTCTGGATATAAAAAGTTATGTGTTAAGTGGTGACTCCCATCTACAAGAAACTGCAGAGGAATTTTGGTCATTACCTCCTTAGGCTGTAGGGTCCATTTGATCCATGTTTTTGTTTGTGATAACCAACTGTATTTTTGTTAATATTTGTTAATGATATTGAATAAGTACACATCAAAATGCGTATAAAGATTTTTAACAAGGCAGTGTGGCTAACCCAGGGTGTAGAGACACCTGTAATTTCACAGACTGCTTTGGAAAATTCAGGCTCTGCGTAAGAGAGTATGACAAACTTAGAAAAGTCTTGAACCATAAAATACAAGATGAAACATCACCAAAGACAGAGATAAACGCAGAATTCTTTCTGCGCAGAAACACAGAAAAGGCAGTGGACCTAACAGCAAGATATGAGATGCATTAAAAAGATATGAAAGGGAGGCAAAACAGAGCTCCATGGACATTTAAAACTGATCTGAGGATGGAAATGGCAATGAGGATTAAAACTGCAGGCAGAATAAAGAGCTAGCCTTTTTATGGGTTCACAATGTTCTCCGTACTTCTGCTTGCAATTATACTCTAGGGTGGCAATCAGTCATCAGGAACATCCAAAAAGAGTACTATCTACAGTAACAGAAGTTATTCCATTCATACGGTGTGATGAGCCTTTTCCATGATCCAGAATTAATTTCTTCTACATCAAAAGTACTGAAATTATACCACACTAGTGTTTAAGCACAGTGAGACTCATAAACCTTAAGAATGACAATTCAACCAGTTAAATAAAAGTCAGAGGAAGCTTAAGCTCATTTTAAATATAAGATATATTAATGTTTATTTTGAACACTGGGTTGAATATATTGAAAAGTAATATTCAACAAACAGAAGTCTATGGAGAGGCAATGTATTCCGTCTTTCATTATAATGAGAGGCTAATCCAACTTATCAGACTGCTGCTCAAAAATCACTGCTTATTTCTTCCTACTGCTGCTTCTTCTTAGCTCTTACCTTCCAGACTCAAATGTGAACCATGTTGAGTCACGTCCATATCTCCTCAAAGAGCTCAGAGGCCACATGACCAGCTTGACCTTGGCATTGTGGATGTCCCAGAGATAGATGTTTTCATGTGTGATCTGCATTGTACATTCCCCATAGATATCTAAATTTGGTGTAGGCATAAGATATACATTGAATCGTTCTGAAAAAAAAAAACATAGAATAAGGCATCGCCAGTTAAAGCAAGATTTTATATTGGGAAAAAAACATATCTTTAGTTACTGATGGTTCAGAAATCAAAGCCCAATTTCTAGCCTTGAACAGAGGTGAGGATCCACTGATGTCAAACAAACCTTGCTAGTGTACATGAGAGGAGTAAAAGGAGAATCCTCTTCATTTCATTTTCATTATAAATAATGCAGCAGACTGAAACATCTTTCACAGATGGTCTGCATAGTCCTCTTTGACATATGTCCCCAGCAACTTAACTAGAGTCCTTTATCCTCACCTTAAGGGCCATGACTCTTTGCAAATCAAAATTCACAACGACTTGAACTCTGACAGAGACTCCTCTCTCAAAGAATAGAACTATAGGTATCTTGGCAAAGCATGTATGTACAACCACCGCCCCTCAGAAAAACCGTCCTTAAAATTGCAAACCCAGGTTTACTTATTGAAGCTTGTTAATAATTATGTTCTTTATGTTCAGTTTATATTTATTTACCAAAGTCATTATCATTTGTCAAATTAATAACATTTTTAATCATCTGTTGCTTTCTTGAAAAATCTGATTCCACACGATATATTATGGTCATGATATCAGTTGCTACCAGCTGCACTTCTACTGCAAAGTGCGTTCATTGCAGTAAGAGGTCAAGGGCATTAACAATTTTCTGAAGTGCCTGAATTGCTTGTGATTTAATAAGCAACGCAAAAACGATCCTTAAAAAAAAAAAAAGGAAAAATGTAAAAAAACCAAGGTGATATTAAACAGCATTAACTCATACGGAAGGAAGTAAACCACAATAATATCAAGAGAATTTTAAATAAAAATGCAATTTTCTTTGAAGAATAACTACTGTTTCTATGTTTCTACAAAGAATGAAAAACTCAGTCAAATTTCACATAGTACAGCTGGAAGTGTTAGCCTATATTTTAACTCTAAAGGCACTGAAATCTTAGGGCTTAATAGCATAATATGGGAGAATGCAGCTGATTCATAACTTCCTCTCACAATTTTCTTTTGTTTTTGAAATAGCATAGAAATGTAAACTGTCAATGCTACTGCACTGAAGAGTGTTGGCAAAAAAGGTAAGAACAATTTAAAGTATGAGCATGAGCAATGCTCATTCAATAAACAGTACTGGAAAAATGTACTTTAAAGGGACACCTCATAGGAAAATTGTCTCCAATCACTTGATAAATGACTGACAGTTTGTTGTGGAACATTTCAAATCCACCATTTGCACTGAATTTTCTCATGGTGTCCTCATAAAAATTAGGAAGGAATCTAAAGTAATCAGAAGAGGAATAAAATGAGAAGTTTATCATAAGAGTCAAAATTAGATGCAGCTTCCCAGTGTGGTTGACATTCAATATCACAGACATTATGTCTCCATTTTTTAAACATTTGATAAATATATACCTTTCTGACAAATCAGTGAAAATATTGCAAATAAGCAATTTAATATAAAATATGTTAGAAGTCTGTGTGTGTATGTGAATAAAGTAGCAAAAGTTTGGCTGAGGAATTAATGGCAGCAGGCAACTGCTGGGTGAGCAGTAAGAATTGCCGTCCTGCATAGCTATAAGTAAACTTGTCATCCCCAATGTTATTCTGTTTCAGTCAATTTAATTTTGTCCTATTAATGACTCCCCAACTGATTCATTCAGTCTCATAGCCATTCAACCTCTTCTCTCAGGTTCAACTTCTCATTAATCACACTAATGGGTGTTAGCCCTAAAAGTTTCATTTTATGGCTAAGGTCCCAAGTGTGAAACTTTGATTTTTTGTAAAAGTCTTTTGACACACCACACAAATAGGTGCTGCTGAGATCACCACAAAGAATTTCCCCAAACCCTCAGAGGAGTGCATTGGGCACAGGTCTAACCTAACGCCTACTACAGTAAATGGAAGGACTCACACATGGGAGTATGGCTCAATGACTGCATTGGGAAGGGAATGGTAGAGAACAAGATGACTTATATTTTGCGATGGAATTATCTTCTTAAAATATATATGTACACACATATGCCCTTTTTCAGTATCCATATGTCATTGTGATGGTCATGCAAAAATGCCTAGGAGCTTTAATCATATATTAGACTCCAGTTTTGCATTGTCATGCTGTTACTTATTGTTACTTAGCTCCCCTCTTTGAAAGAAAGATGCAGATGACTGACGTATCAGCCGGCTGTCTTGTATATTACCTGAAATCACACAATGTGTCTTGTGAGGATGGGGCTACTATATGAGAATGGAAATCTTTCCCTGTCCCTGTTTTCATTGACAGAGTGCCTCAGACAGCAGAGAAAATGGAAAGGTACAATTAATTTCTGAAGGAAACCTTAAACTGTTGTATTGAAGGCACAGCCTATTTCAACCTGGTTTAGAAGTTACCAGGATACTCATGAAATGCTCAACTTCTCTGAAGTGTTTGAGGATATTATTGCATGAAGGGTATTCAGGACATACAGTATCCTCAAACTGTCAGGAGACATTTGCTGACTTCGCACAGGAGGTCAGTGTCTAAGGTGTGGTGTCACGGATTAAAGAAAGTATGTCTGATTAAACTGAACATCAGCTGCAGGGCAAAATGTAGCACCCTTGGAACTCACTCAAATCAATAAGAAAAGCAAGTGTACAAACGTATGTGCTGGAGAAGCTTGAGGATGGATATATTTGCTTTTGAAACAAAAACTAATACTTTTGAGCAGTGGAAGACTGAGGACATGGAAAGGTGTGGATACTATTAAATGATTTTAGGAATTAAAATGCAGGGTTCAATTTTTGCATTTCAGAAAATATTTGAACAGGTATCTAGGTAATGGTAATACAATCATTCAGTTTTTAGAGGCAAGTTATGCCCTTAACCTCATCCAGGCAAGAACAAACATTCATAGGCTAGATTTGGGAATCGCAGCTGAGTTCTGTCACCAGATCTTCTGAGTCACATTGAATGGGATATTTAGCTTCTCTGTGGATCAGACACCATCTGCATATGAGTGGGATGAGATAATAACAGTTCATTGGGTAGTAAGATTAAGTAAATAGAAGTTAATGAGGGACCCAGAAAATATGGAGATGGAAGAAATCAAACAAGTAGATGCTATCCTGTTGGACAAGACAAGGATGAGACTGAGCAGGTGCAATTCCTCAGCATTTACCATCACTCTCCTCCTCCCTCCTCTATAACTGGTGAGAGCAAAGTTCAAGGAATGGGGGAGCCAGGATGAGAAAAAAATGCTGATAAATTGCTACACTTATTATTCCACTCTTTTCAACATAACTGCTCTTTCCCATCTCCTTGAATAAGCAGAGCAATGCTTCATCATACACTTTGTGCATGTAAAGGTGTTTAGCTTTTGGGCTTTGGCAAGAATATGACCTTTAATGATGTTTTCCAGAGCACAGGAGTGTAAGAGTCTTTGTTTAAATGAGCACATTGACTGAGATGGAGACTTGGCAGCAACTCTGAAATGCTCTCAGCCTTTCAGCTCAAAGTCCAGCTGTACTGGGGAAGCAAAATGACTGGGGCCCAATGACCCTGGTTCTGCCATTTTATCCCTGGATTCCTTCGCCTCCATCATCCCAGTTGGAAAACTGACCAGATGACATTGTAATTTTGCAATCCGGATCTCTGTTTCATTTCAGCTTTAATGAGAAGAGAAAAACCACTTATGGAAGGAGGCAGTCAGGTTGGTGGGTTTTATATAAGAAAGGGCTTTAAAAGCAAACATTCAGCTTCTATCTAGAAGACAATCCTTCTCCATCTATGAGACTTCTGCTGCTGACCATCTGTAGCTAATTTTCAGGTGGAAAGAGAGCTTTAAGTCTTGAAGACACAGCATTTTGTGTCCATTCACATGACAGAATGATTCTCTCCAGTTTTACACAGTGAGGAACCAGGACTCCAGAATTAATTTTATCCCTTTGGTTATAATTATTCTGCCTTGCTTCCATTAAAAATGTATGGAAATGTTTACTAACATCTCAATGAAAATATAAAAGCTACCATAAATAAATTATTTTAGATTGTTTCACTGGTAAGTAGTAAGGTAGAGAAGAATCTGAAATCTCACGAGATTAACCAGCCATTAAAACTGTAAACACCTTTCTTTTCTGAATAAAGCTGGCTATGTTTGGTTTATTTTTAAAAAAATAACGAAGTATAAAAATGGATTAAGGATAACAGAAGATCCATAAAAAACATGCAAAATGCTTTTATGTAGTAAATCACAAAGAGAGATTCTACAGCCCCTAGAAAATGCCCTAAACCAAGTCAGCTCTGTGAACGTAATCACAAAGTCTCTATGCTTTGGCTGTAGTTCATAATCTCAATATGTAGCATAAAGAAATAACTCACAATCCTCTTCTGAGGATTCAAGGACGTTGTTCACTATGAAAAGCTACATTTTTACTAACAGAAATTAATGAGTTTCTAGCAATTAAAATCCAGGAAGCAAGATCGCTGTACTGTGGAATGTTTTCAAATAAAAAAGGAAGGTAAAACAAATGTTATGAAAAAGAGGAAGAAATTCACAAAGGAAGCAATTTTATGAGATATTAATTTATATATTAGGCAGGGAGTAAAAGTAAAAAACCAATTATCTTTCAAACTCTTCCAGACTTCTAAAATCAAAATTAGCTTCACAATGCATTTAAAAAAAAAAAAAGCCAAAGCACCAGTAACATATAATAGAAAAGCATCATATTGACATCACAGGCATGACACCTAACAATAAATCAGCTACAGCAGCAAAAGATGGATCAGGCCTTTTCTTCAGTGTAAAAATTTGCATTTTTACATTTGCCTATTTTCTTCACTGTTTACATCAGGTTTACAAGTGAAGTTTAATAGAATATGATTTAATACAAGTAGTCTGCTGTTTTAGTGTTATTATTTAGATTTCAAAATACATAGCAATAGAGTCTTCACCAAAGGGAAGCACCTCCTCTTAAAGAATGGATTAGCAGCACTGTCTACACATAATGCTTTTTTAACAAATATTGCCTTGAATATTCTGGTTTCTTTTTCACAGTAATCTTAGTCTGTCATTGTATACTGTCCCTCTGGATAACTTCTTTCTAATTACTGCCTTCTATAAGCAATGAAAATACAGTGACACATTGGAAACAGTGATATTTTGAAAAAAAATCATGAGCATGGACAAAATCTAGATATGATGACAGCCAGGCAGGTAAAAAATATTTAAAAAAGATTTTTTTTTTGTTATTATGCCTTGAGGTGTAATACAAATGCTTCCAAATGCACTGAGAGCTGGAAAGGAAGTTTCCACTTCTTCCAAATGAAGATAGCACTCTACTTTCACGATTTCTTTCCCTAGCAGCAGCTTGAGAAACCTAAGGAATATGGAATGTGTGTGTAAGTATCCCAGGATACTGCTTAGAAGACTACTTGTCAACAGTGTTACCAGCTCCAGCCAACTTCAGATTTTCTTTCCTGGAGTTATAACTGTGTATTATTATTTGTCTTATCATTGTATATACAGCTCCACGGCCATTATACTAAATTTGTTATCTGAATAGGATCATGTAGCCTTTACTGATTTTGATTTAATACTGTATTTTCATTCTTTATCAAATAATTTAATTGGACATTCATAAACAGTAAGAGACTATGTTTGGTGTAAAAAGAAATTTAAACAGAAACAGGGTTGCTGCTATAGGGCTGAGGAACATAAACAAATCACTTAGATTTGCAGGGGAGAGAAGGTAAAATGGTTGGAGAGTAACAGAAGCTTCATTTCAAATCTCACTTTTATTGGAATCTGTGTATCATTGCAAACTAAGCAGCCATTAGTTGTGAACTTTAAATGTAAAAAGAAAACCACCTAAGGGTCATTTTCCGCAGTGGAGTTGACACAGTAAGACTTGCAGTAATACTTCTTGAAAGTAATAAGAGAGATGAAATCCAGTGAGAAGCTTTCTGTTACTGATGTGCTTCGCACAAGAATTGCTTAGATGTCTTCTCTATTCTTCCTACAAGGCTCAACAGCCAGAGGTCTCTGCTATAAGCAGTGCAGATCCATAGTTTGGCTTTGTTAGCTGTCACCACCGCAGAATTGCTTGGTGCTGGAGGGTCAAGCAACAGTGCAACTACAATAAAATAGATCTCGCTAGCACTTACTGAACAACTCAGAACTATAAAAGAACACCTCTTTCAGATTGCTGCGCTACTGTAAATTTTTATCCTCATGTGACAGAAATGCCTTATGAATGTATGGCCTTTCAGCCATGACATTTGCATACCAAACAGCAATTTTGCGAGCCTTTGGAACAAACTGTTTTGCAAACCCTATTGTTGCATTTGTGTCACAGAGACTCAGGTATCTTCCCTTCTGAAATCAAAAGCTCATCTCAGGAGAACCACAAGATTGAAAGTAGGAGGATAAACAGGCTTAGATGTAACAAAAAGAATATCAGACAAATCATAGAAAACACACATACTTTCTTTGCCAAGTATTTTTGGAAATGTGAGTCCTTGGGTATAAAAAAATATAAGTAGCATGTAGCAAATTTTATGGTCCCAGGGCATATACAATGACAATTAAAAAAATTATTACAAATGTTGCAAATTGAAGGTACTGGCTATGGTGCTCATATAGCGGGACTGAAACACAAACCTTCACAACAGAAAACTTACTGTTTTTTCAAGAGACAGCTAATTTATCTGATCCCTTCAGTGAATACCCGTACAAGTACATGACATACATCATGCAAATGACCTTCAAAGACCGGAATGGGCAAGTAGTTGGACAGATGAAGAACATAGAGTATTAAAAATACTATTGCTAGGAAAACGTAAAGCAGATCGTGAAAAAAAAAGCCCTTGTTAGGCTAGTTCTTTTATGATCAAGGAAGTATCTTTATCAAATTTTGAACATTTCAGAAAATCTTTAGGGCAAAGTAACTATTTGAAAAAAGACAATGGAATGAGATGGGATTAATGGTTAATACATCTGTTCTTTTGGGATTAATAGTATTAACACTCTGTCATACCATAGAGATATTAAGAGTATAACACCATTATTCAATTGCTTCTAGTCCTTAACATGTAAAAATAATTTTTTATATATATATAGCTAAAACTGAAAAACCACTGGCACTGTAGTCTTTATGACAATGCAATCTGTGGTCTTGGTCAGATACTAAGAGACATCTTTTGTTCAGTGACCTGAAAGAAAGCCCTTGTATGGTTCAGGCAACAGAACCTGCATGAAACTAGATGCTGAGGCTTTATGAGCCTATTACAGGTTTTACAAACTGTATTCTCACATTTCTGTTTCAAGTAAATATTAATACATCAACTAATTCAAGAGGAATTCTATGAAGTTGACATACTTGCAATGTTTTGAAATAATGGCATTCAAAGGTACTATATCAGTGTACAGTTTTTATTTAACACACAAAAAATAAAATGACCCTGAGAGTGACACAGCTGCCATTTTCACAATGAGCAAGATTTTAGACATTTCATACATATAGTCATTTTTCATGAATTTCAAATTGGAAAATTAACTTTGACCTTTCAGATTCAGGTCAACAAAAGCTCAGTAGTCTTTTTTAAAGGTTTTTAGGTATCTTTTGACCTACAATTTTTGATAGCATGCCTTTAAAAGCCACAATCTAGGGAAAATGTACAACAAAATAAATTTCAAATTTGAATTTTTTATCACAGCTCACCAAATTACTCCATCCTCCGATTCGTCACCTTTTCCATAAAACTGTCACGTGGGGAATGGCATTGACACGTTTGCAGAATAAGATAACTAGTATAAACTGAAGTCACAGTTCCACTCACCTGATTTTACTGAAGGAATCTGCTAAAGAAATTCGAGTGCAACTGCAGGTTCTCACAGCCCAGCTACATGAACAAAATGCTAGACCTCATACCAATAGTAAGAATCTCTGTAGTCTTCCCTCTTTCCAAGTGGATTAAAAGACCCCCAAACCAGAATTTGCTTTGCTTCTGAACAGGACAACTTTGAATTTCAAACGTGCTTATTAAAATGCAGAGTTGTGCATCAAGGGGATGAGAGAAGGAAGTGGATAGGTATCAGAATTACTTGTCTGAGATACTGTAACTAATGATTTAGCAGAGCATGCTCGTCAAATATTGGATTATATGTATTCAGCCACTTGGTTTAAAAGGATATGGCTAATGATACCCTCCATGCATTCTTATTCATGTGACTTATACAACAAATACATGCTTTGCCTCTTTGTTTCCTTTCATTTATTTACTAAGAACAATAAAGATGCTAATTATGTTCATATATGCTGGTTGGTAGCACTGCAATTAATTTCTAGGCTAAGGCAATTGAATCAAGACTAGCTCACAGAACAGGACTAATCTCTGTCTTCTGGAGGTCATGTGTGTGTAACTGGATCTCTTTCAAGAACAAGATGAAATGTAATATTTGCCATCTATGTCCGAAAGCTGCTGGACAGTACATAAATTCGCTGCAGAAAGAACTCGAGGAATTTCAAGCCACTTTTCTGCGCACGTCACAGGCTTTTGACAAGATTTATTCCCTTTCGCATTTGTGAAGGAGCACCACCTGCTCACATTATTCTCTCTTCAATAGCATGCATAGGAGTTTTATACCTATAGCCTACAAGCACAGAGCAGATAGGATGCTTTGAGTGGTGTCTGATCATTATCACTTTCCTACAACATTAGTAGCTCTCCATTTGTTAAGTAGTTTGAGACTACAAATTAAATCCTGCATCTCACAGCAGGCAAACAACTTCACAAACAGTTGAACTTCTTTTAAATCGCACTTGAACATGTCTGATTTTTGAACAAAATTTCTTAAAGATTTCTGTATTATTTGTGTTATTAGGTTCAGAGACGTCTGGACTCTTCTATGAAACTAATAGAATATAATCAATATAGTGTTCTTCATTCTAAAATTTAATTATGTAATTTTGTTTATAATGATAGTTGGCTTGATATTTTATGACCATTGAGGCAGTTTGTTTTATTACTTTGTTAAAAGCTACTGGATCTTATAAAAGCATCAAGACAGTAATAATCATTGAGAGCTGTAATTTAGGGAGGAATAAATGAGTGCATTTTGTGTTGCCCTCATGTTCATTAATAGGAATTAAATGACAGGATAATCACAGATTTTCTTTTGTTATTGCATATTCCATCCACTAGCATCCTTCCTGTGCATGTGTCTAATCTAAAGTTCTGTTCCAAATAGCCTTTAGATGAAGACTTAGAAGCTCAGGCTTAGTGCTGACTAGCATCTGACATTGCCCTTTTCACCTGTATTTGACATTTAGATGACCTTGACTTCATTATTTAAGACAGGTATGAGTTTAAAGCAAATATGTGTTTTGCAGTCCAAAGTGGTGTTGATATGTTCACTGCTGTCTTTCAAAGGCTGTGGAACAACAGCTGCTATTTTATTCCTCTGCACAGAGGCCATTGTTTCCAGAACCAGAAGGATCATAGTCATCGTTTCCCATGACAGGAAAATGTGAACACAATGAAGACATGAAGTCACTCTACGTGTGGTATTTGGCATGGGATTTAATCATCTTTATTTGCAGGAAAAATAGGATTAAGCCTCAAAAGCACATCCAATGTTTAGTTATTAATGACGTTCTTCTAGCTAATAGTAAAAATCCTCACAACAACAAACACATGCGAAGATAAAATGGGACATCACCTAAGAACTGATGTAGGCACAATTACAAAATTACTTACCATTTTGTTCTCTCTGGACTCCAGCAGCAAGCAAATCTGGTTCCCCAAGACTTATATCATTGAGCCTGGTTCCTAGACACTCCATGCAAAGATGTTTGCACCATTCCTCTGCCTCTAGTTCTGGAAAAACAGAAAAAAAAAAAATTGTTCGTGTTAACATTTTACTCAAAAAAGTATGAAGTTAAATCAATACCTTCTTACTGACCTGCTTTATGACAATATGCTTGTGTTGAAACATGAGTTATTAGCGTAAAGTTCCACTCGAATTTCTTTGCCTTGATTTATGAACTTCTAAAAGGGTTTACACTATTAGGACTGCATCTTCCATTTTCAAATTTGGGGATAGGAGGTGGAGTTAACAAAAAAGAGAAAGTAGTGAGTTTTCAAGGCAGTATATTTCTAGCAGGCCTTCTTGAAAGAAAAAATGCAATTTAGAAAAACATTAGGTATAATATCTGAAATATTCTTTACTGCTCTTTAGGTGAATCTGAACTATTAAAGCAATTTCTGTTTCTAAAGGTTCTAGAGTATTTTTCTAGGAGCAAAGGAAAAAACAGTAACAAAAAGACCTTCAAATGCAAAACTTCCTTCTCTGCTGTACTGAATGGCTATGCGTGTCAAGTTAGTCTGAATAATTAATTTCTTCAGCTCTGTTTACCTTCTTTTGGTCTCAGAGCAATTTGGGCATTAGCTGGAACGTTTCTGTGAAAATTCCAAACCTCCTAGTCTTTTCTGAGTCCTCCATTGCATCCCATTGACGTGCATCTGAGAGCTCCTTATCTGCCAATCTACCAAGACAGAACCTCCCCAAGGCATAACCCCCTGAGACACCACGACAGCCCCCCCTCCGCACCCAGCCTCATCCTATCCACTTCCCAAACTTAACATCACGAAATCTCTGGCATTGGTCACACAAACAACATGGCAAGTTGGCGTTCACACAGTGTGAAACCACAACTAATAAAAATTATGCAACGAGGCTAGCTGTCTTTTATTACAGAATAGGCTTCACCTAAGGGAAGCTGCCTGGAGAGCAGGCTTGGCACCAGGGACGCGCTGAGCATCCATTGTCACAGTCTGTATCTGATCATCTTTAGGAGTGGGTGACTCCAGTCACCTAGAAATGTCTCTATTAAACTGCCACAGCTTTTTCATTCCTATTTTTGGGCACATCTGGAAAATAGTTTTGTGACCATCTCTGCAACGTAGTGCTGAAATTTGGAAAGAGAAAAATACTGCATGCAAGCCCTGAAGCATCTAGTGATGATGACTCATTGTAATTACTGAAAGTTTATATCCAAGAAAAATCTTTCCATGCCTAATTGGTACAGTCCTCAAATCCTCGCCTGGCTAGGCATAGATCTCTAGTGACAAAAACATTTGCTGGACAAGAAAGGGAGACAGGCATGCAATTCCAGGGCTCCAGGAACCTTCGGATACCCTCTTTTGTTCAGGGCCCTGAATAATCCAGGAACAGATTGTTCCTGAGTTATTTTGGCTATCAGCTGACCAAGTTCCCAGGCAGACAGTTCCAATGATAGCCTCTGTTTGGGGATTTTTGAGAGCCAAACGCTGCTGTTGTCACAAGGACACAAACAGTTTGGGGGGGCTTCTTCAGAGCACTGTAAGCAAAGGGGTTTCCCTTAACCCTTCTTGATTTTTTTTGCAGTCTTCGTCTCAGGACACAGATCCCCAAAGTTGGTCTTCTCGTAATATCCTCAGCTTCTGGTGGTAAAAGACCGAACATTCTGTCAGGAACATCCAGATGACATTTAACTTTGTATGTAAGAAGAAAATATTGAGGTGACAGCATACTGTTCCTTAACACTTCTACAGATACAGCCTCCTTGATGGAAGTAAGGAGAGAATAGGTATATCTCTGGACAGCAATAAAACCTTAGGGCTTTTAAAAGGAGTAAGATAAATTTGTTTAAAAGCCTACCTCCAAAATTCATCATCTGCTCATGCATGAAGAAATTTTCCTCCTGTTTTCCCTTCCTCTCCTTCAGCCTTTGCCACTTCCCTGGATATTTGTGAGGTCTGCTGAACCAGAGCCATGCCTTATAAATCATACCTTCCCTTGGAGAGGGCTGCATGCCAGGGAGATGATAAAAGTGGACCACAAGACATGCTGCCATATTCCGGCAGCACGCAGAAGGGGTGGGGGAAGTGCACCAGCACATGGGTAAGTCAAACCCCCCATCAAGGGAAGGTTCCCACTGAGTCGTCCAACATCTGCTTCCAGCTACAGATAAACTCGGGGGGAATCGGTGCAGAAAGGCTGGTAGCGCAATGGAGACAGTGCAAATCTAGTCCAGTGCTCCCATGTTTCCCTCCCTTCCCTCTCACAATTTCTTGCCTGCCTAAACCGTATCATAGAACAATATATATGCTGACAGAATTCATAGCTCTATGCAAAGCCTGTAATTTTTCCTCAAGTGTGGTCAGGATATAACATTTTATGTATTTTACAAAATCTGGATTTTATTACTTTCTTTCATTGTGCCTGCACCCAGACTGAAAGGCTACATTCTGGAAATGTAGAATGAGATGATGGTAAACAAACACTAAACTAACCTTTCTAATTTTACCAATATCTAAGGAGAAAGGAAAACATATTGGCATTTCCATAAATCCAGCTTAACATCAATATATATTCAAAACAGTACTCATGTAAAAACAACACTTCTATTTATACGTATCCTCACACCACATTTCCAGTAGATTTTTTGGGAAACAAACAAGCAAACAAAAGCATTGTTCTAGGAAGCTGTTTCTTGTGAGCGTCTTTGTTTTCATCGCCTCAATCCACTTGCCTTTCTCTATTACAGGAACACCTAGATCTTGAAAGTTTGGATCCAGAAACTGCCTTTCAGAGTGTTTGACTCTGGCAGTTTAATTTAAGCTGCTGCTGCTTCACTGCCAGACGTTGATGATTAGACCCAGATCAGACCATTCTCGAACTGCCACACAGAAGAAACTTATCTTACTGTGAGCATTACAAGATCATGGCTATATTTTGCAAAGCATAGGCTATAACATGCATTGTATTGCTGTATAACTCAAAATTTGTATCTTACAAAAATGATCGACTTAATGCTACAGGAAATACAATTTCAATGCAGAACTGAAATATCTTCCCACAGAACTGTGAGGATTTGTGTCTCCTGTCAGAAGCATCAACATTATCTACAAATGTGTTTGGAAGGTCAAGGGTATGAGGGTACTGTGTGAGTTAGTTTTACCTAATGCATCCTGATAGCTATTGCTTACTTGCAAGGGATTGCCTTCAACCTTTTCCTTGACAGACATGCGAAATCTTCTTTAGAAGCAGGTGAATTACCTTTCAAAGCCAAAGCCATCTTTCTCCTTTCACCCTGTGCATCTATAAAGCAGTTCACCATTCTTTTGTAAAAGGTCTATAGTATGCTTTGTGTTTCTGGATAACAAATATTATTTATGATTTTTAAAATTTATTTATTAGAATTTATAGTACATAAATGCATCAGTCACAGTAGCAATCTTTAAGCATGACAGCTACCACGTCACAAAACTGAGATACTACTGTTACTTCTTTATTTTAATTATATGCATATATTGAAACAGATGAAATATTACAGCAAAACCAAGTCATAAAAAACTGTCAGCAAAATTCTTCTCTTTAATGCGTGTAGATTAGATTTATTGGTGGTAAATGCTGAGTTTTTAGTCATAACTGGTACTTGTCATTGCAAAATTTAGTTTCCTTTTAAGATAACTGAATTCTTGGACTGAATGATAAATTGCAAAGCAAGCTTTCACAGCTATAAATAAAATCCAAATACTTGCATTTTCATCTTTACTGTTATTCAATTATAAAATGCTGCTATACAAATGTCATGAGGTGAGATAAAATGCAAAGAGATGGGAGACCTTAATTAGGCACTGTTTATTGCATAAGAAATATTACTGGGAACAAATCTGTAAACTTGTTATCTGAAAATACACACACCTGGTTATTGGCAGTATTTTCCTGCAGTTTAACTGAGCTTCTAGGTCACGCCTGAGGTTCTGTGTCATTTCTACTTCAGTTCCCAGGTGGTTAAACTGGTGCTCTACCTAGTCCAACCACTGAAGTTGTGCGTTGCAAATAGGTGATACCACAGGATGATAAATGGGTTTGTTGATATAATAATGATGATGATGAAATAATATTGGCAAATGGTGTTATAAATATAAATTTGTAAGAGTGAAAGAGCTCTTCTGCTACTTATGGTTTAAAACAGTTCACGCTACACAACCTATTCGACAGGGAGGAGGTGGTGGGGCAGAGATATAGAGATATTTCACTTCACTGTCCTTAGAGAGCCTCTAGATCTCCAGGGCTAGAGGCGGGATTGTTTTCAGACTCCTGACTTAGGAAGCATTTTGTGTGGGGACTAACCCAAATATCTTCTGAATCCTGCTAACCTCACATTCTTTCACATTTACCTCCTGTGCTCACCTTGCACAATCCCCCAGGAGCCTGTCATCACCCACCACAACGAGCTGCCAGCGTACTCGAATGCTGCTAGCCTGAGATAAAGCCTCGAAGAGGTGACCCCTCCTGCTCAGTTCAGCTTTGTCTCCTTCAGTAACACCATCTCCTGCTCTGCAAAGCAGTGCCCTCTGTTCCCGGAGATCCCTTCCATCGCTAGCAGCAGCAAATAATTGCATTCGTAAAAAAATGGCTCAATTTATATGCAACCCTTGACGTTTAAAAACAAAGACGAGGAAGTTTGTCTCTTCCCCTTCTCACGCAGCCCACATAAAGTGATGTGACCAAGGATTTAAGTTGGAAATAACATGTATGCAATATTAGAGGGGGGTAACAAACATTGTCCTTGTGCAAATCAAAAAACCTCACTTACTTTTTGAGCCTTCCCTGATGTCAAAGTGTATAAGCCTAAAATGTTAGTTTCTTCATTTCTGAATGAAATGCATAAATTTTCTGCATAAATTGTTTGACTCTTCTTCCCCCTAAACTACTTCTGTAAGATGTCCAAATCCAACTGAATATTCTTACTCTGAATGAAACTGGAGAATCTTTCCTGCTTGGGTTAGTAGGACTTAGACCTGATATTCTATACAAGGAAAAAAAGATGGTGCAGAAAAGCCACATGTGCCAATTTATCTCTTCTAAAAATCATCCAGCCTTAATTAGAAGTTAATAGGAAAAAATATGATAGAATTCCCACAGGATTGATATGCTATTATACTGTGCCACATACAATATATGCAGCAACTTAATTTCATTTTTTTTTTACTAGCAAATAACACTACTGCCTGCAGGCACGTAATTTCTTATCAAGATCAATAAAACTTTAAAAACCTCTATTGTTTATCAGGATATATATAATCCTTTGATGATTCAAACATAATTTTATTTTATAAATATTTTAAATATGTTGTCTAACAGTGTCTCCATTACTTAGGGCACTTTTACTAGAGCACATTACACACTCAAACAACATACAAATGCAAAGCAATGTGGCTATTTCTTATCTTTGCTCAGAGGAACGTATGGGTAGTGCTTATTTTGTGTAATAACATGTATTACTCATCAACACTGGCTATGCATGAATTAGGCAATTTTTTATTAAATGATAGGAAGCATGAAGGGGATGTAAGTTCTATTTAGTGTAAAAGAACAGAAAATTAGTCTGTATGTAGAGAAAAACTTGCTTTCAATTAGATAGTAATAGAGATAGTGGGCTGCAACTCTGAAAGCAATTTGGTTATTAACATTATTTTTTTACTGACCTATTATATTTGAAGCTATTTTATAAGATATGGGACTCATACATAGGATTTTTGCTTGTGTTCCAACTAATGCTACCTCTAAGGAAACTTTTTTGCATTTTTCTTGAACTGTGACTTTTGAATCTTTCACCTGGAGTAGTCTCCTGTTATTACATAAGTGTAAAACACTGAAACAAAAAGGCAAAGAAAAAGTAATGAAAGAAAACCACATACACTGTTAAATTTCATTAATTTACTGAAAATGCTCTATCTTCAGGCTGTGACAAAATATTCTAAAAGAAATCTGACTATATTCTTTGGAAAAAAAGTCAGAGAGTCAAGTTCCTCAAAAATGTCTTGTCGTTGCCACTTTTTTCTTTTAATACCATAAGACCCTTAATTTTTAACTATTTCCAGCTATTAAAATGTATGCATATTTTTTAATATACCATCAGTTTAATGACGTACCCACTTTTCTCTGTACAATTTGAGCATTATAAATTTTTTTGCTTAAGGAAATACTGAATAACACAGCAATCAAGCTACATGAATAATTACAGAACATGAACACATGCTGTTCTCTAACTTTAACTTGGTATATTTTGCCAACGTCCTTTTTTAACTGAGGAAAGATACAGCCTAAGTATTATACACAAAGAAACTTTTATTTTCCCATCACTTGCTATTTTAAACTTGTGTTGGCATAAGGATAGCACAGTTAATTACAATAATTACCAAAAGACATTTATTAGCTGTAATAAAATTAAAACTGATATTTCTGCCAAAAATCATCCACACTTATCTGGAGGTGCTGCAAGGTACATCACAAACAGGTCTCTGATAATTTTTATTTGTGCATGTACCTGTGTTTGCAAATAGCCAGCTGTGTATCCCTGTAGTTATCGAGGCAGATGAAAACTGATATTTTCCTGACAATACCCCTTTCGTTTCTGCAAGTCTGATCAAAAGTGTCAGCTTGAATAATCAGCACTCAGCTACTAGACCGTCTACTATCCTGTCTATTATATAAGCATGTACAATGTTAAGTGAATGCATTTGAAGGCAATAACGGTATTTAAAAAGATCATATTGATGTTACTGTCCATTAAACTATTTCCCTAAAACAGACTTTTCCTGCACATAACACCCACTCTCATTGCTCCTCCTTTCCAGTGCAAAATTGCAGTGAAAGAACACCCTTCATCCAAACGCTAAAAGAAATGCCCCGCCACGCTGACTAGCAGTCCCTTACCAAAGTGAAAGCAGTAGGAAACAAAGTTTCCCATCTGAAATTCTTGAGAATGCAGTTCTCATACAGAAACAGAACTTACTTGACTTGTTTAAAAAATGGAGAATGTATGGGAAAATGAAGAAAAACAGTTAATCTACAAGAAAGTGGTTTCCTTTGCTCAAGACTAGAGCTAATGTAACTATAGGACATTTGTTTTCTTTTTTTATTTAGGTAAATGGCAACTTCTGCTATTAAAAAAAGTGAGTATCACTTTACTCAGTGATTAGTCCTACAGAAATGAATGATGCCATTCCATGAAGAAAATGCTATTTGGTGGGTACCCTTGAGGGTAGATTTATAAGTATCCTTACAGATAGTGTATTCTTCACGCTAGGGACTAGAGACTGTCATTATACCATAAATGTTTATCAAGCATTAGTATGTCCAACAGATCAACAGTAAGCTGATAGAGCATCATTACTCAAAAATATCCCTAGCAAACTTTCATTCTCAATTCAAACTTTCTTTCAAGTGCAAAGTAATAATTATGAAAACCTGCCTGAACATGGAAGAAACATTTACATTTTGTCTGAAACTAATGGGCCAGTTACGAGAATCTGGCATGGGAATTAGACAGTTCCCCAGGACTGTCAATCCATACCTGTTCCAACACTTATTAACATTAAATGACAATGGCATGAAAGTAAAATAACCTCAGGCAGCTTGTCTGTACTGGGAATGACACAAACACCTTCAGTCAAGTGTCCAAAAAGGGTCTGTCGCCAGTAACATAACACAACACACGGAGGACGCTATCACATCAACTTATGCAGCTACCCCATGACTGACAGTCAGCAATAGCATTTTTCTGGCTTAAAACTGCGTAGTATTTCAGATTTAGTCTACTCCCATAGTACTTTTATTCCTCGTGGAAAAGTTATAGGGCCTTTTCTTGAATGCATGGGAAATTTAATACCTTCTGTGTAAATCTGAAGTATGCCTTTCTCCCATTGTCAAGTGTTTAAGTTACAGTCTAGTAAGAGGACCAATACCCGAAATAAACTAGTACATATTCTAAGGTTCATTGCACTTTTTTTTTTTAATATGTTAAATATTCAGTCTTATCTTTGAACTACCGACAAATCTTGCTACTTGAAGATCAGAAATACTGTTAGATAAGGTAAATAATTCTAAAGGTATTATTTTCCTATACAAAATCAAGGTGATAAGGACTAGTTTCAATACATGGGAGAAAAAATATGCACCATTGCCAGTATATGCTTCATTGCTCTTATGCCTTTGACCACATGACTTTCACTCCAGCCATCTGAACACCTTCTGCGTCAAATCAGTAGGAGCAGACAATGACTAGCAGACTAGGAAGTCTTTGGAATATCCCCTTCTTCCCTTTGGCTCCCTTTTGCCTAAACATAGCTGACTAAAGCAAGACTTCCAGCTTTGAATAGATTTATTAAACACTGTCCCATTTTGGTTGAGCACAGAGGGCAGTATTAGTGTTGCCCCCTTCTGATTTTACTGAGACTAGGAAACCTTTCCTGAACGGTGCTATATGCCACTTTCAAAATAACAACCACCCCCCTGAAAGACTAATTTTTGTCTTTCTGTGCTTCCACTGTCCAAGAAATACAGCATTTTTCCCCAAACTATAAAACTAGTGTTGTAAAGATCTGAGTCTTTGCTACTATTAGAGCTAACAATCAGGATTTTATGTCATTGGAAGTGCAAAGAAACCGATTCAAAGCAATTGCAGACGACTTCTGACTGAACTAATCTGTAAGATCGTAACACTGTGGTATCTGTTCTACCTGATTTTCAGTTGCATAAAATTTTACTCCCAGACAGAACTAAGTATTAGCTAGAGATGACTTGGTGTGTCTTTTGCTTTATTCTTGGTGGGTTTTAATGTGGTACTACTGCAAAAAAGAAAAAAACCCAAGCCTTAAAAGTTGCATAGTCTAGAGTTAGTACCTAAGGAAATATAATGAGAAATGTCTTTCTCAAATTTCATATCTACAGAAATTAAACCCAAGAGAATTCTTTTTTATTATTAATTCTTCACATTTCTTACTCTCATTTTACACTTTTCTTGTATCTTTTATTCTCAGCATTAAACAGGTCCCTACATTTGATGCGCCTAAATTTTATTTCAAAAAATGTTTTATGAAAATAGACATTCTTTGAATGTCTATGAAAATAGACACTTTCCAACGAGGCAAAATCTCCTATAAATATTATTCTCCTAAAATAAAATTGTATCCAAGTTATGCCGTTTTAGATTCCTGGTTTTTGATGTACACCACTGATACCCCTACCAACATGATCTTAAGTAAGAGTTACATACGGCTGCCTGAGAAGAGGCAGTCTGCTTAAAGCTGAAACCCAGAATCCCAACTTTCATTAAGTTAATAGGATTTTTTTTCTTTTTTTTTTTTTTAATTTCAGTGGAACTCTTCTAAGATACAGCACAGCAAAACTACGTCCTTTGCTGAACCAGAAAAACAGCAAATAGATCAACCTCAATTATGTGTCATTTTTCTTCCAAGAAAATCAGAATAAGACTTGATGAATGCAATCTTACAGAACAAACCAAGATTAAATCATTTGAAACTTCAAGAACTCTGCTGAATGATGGCTTAAGGCCATGTTAACTGGAGACTCCCTGATGAAAGATTGTTTTATTTCATATCTTTCATCCTTATTTAAGGGTAAACAACTCATCATAAAAGTATTAAGAATGTTTAAATGTAGTATTTTGAACAATATAAAGTGAGACCTGCACAGAAAGGTTAGGATTTAGGATTGTAAATCAGGGGTGCTGATTACAGTGAAAAACAGTATCTGAAGACGAAGCGGTAATTTATGCACACTGGTGATCAACTGCCCAGTTCCAGCTTACTTGTGAACTGATTTATAAACACCCGGAGTACTAGAGGGCAGGGGATAGACGTCCTTTCCTTTATGGAAGAGTTTGATTCACACACTAGCAAAGACCGGTCTCCTTCCGCGTTCCTTGCTTGGACTCCAGGCAAAAGTCCTCTTTGGGATCTCGCATGACCTAAGCTAAATTCAAATCCAGGTTCTCCCTGGCTGGTATCTTTTAATGGACAGAACAAGCTGGAAAACCAGTTATAAACAGAAATGAGTTATTAACAGTAGGGATGAGAAAACTGATCACCATCATTTAAAAAGGAGTTATCTAGCACCATCAGCACACTCAACAAACGGGCAAAAGTACAATATATATGCTGCCATATGTTTTTTCTTATTTTCTGCATTAATGCTTTTAAATGAGGAAATGGCTGATTTGAATTTTACTCTTCCTTCTGCTTGGGAACTGTGGCCTACTCCTAAGCTCTGCTGCCTTAAAAAATGCAAAAAAAAAAAAAAAGACCTCTTGATTTTGTGATATGTGAGGGTAACCAGGGGTTTACTGACTTACTCATAAACAAATGAATTTGATATCAAGGTCTACAATGAGAACATAATAGCAGCCAGATCACAAAAAGCAACTAAATGCATAATTCTCTCCTTTTTCCTGAGTCAGATGAGGGCTGGCAGATACTCATTATTTTTTACATTTTCATAATAAACCCTAACATATGCCTTTGCGTAGAATCATTGTAACTTTTATAATTAATGAATCAGTTTCCATGCCCAAAACCAGTAGTGTAACATAGTAGATTGAAGCACAAATGAAAGAAACTTGTTATACAAAGGATAATGAAATCTTGGAGTAGTGCCTTACTGAGCTAGAAAGAGAGGGACCTTTTCTGTTTGTATCAGAAAAATTGGCATTTTTCACTCCCTTGATTTGACCACTCATGAAGCCCAAGGTTTATATTGACAAATACATGTGTAATGCTTATAGGTACAAAAATCAAATTTGAATGAAGATTTTTACATATATACTACTTAGAGTTATAAATCTGTAGTTTTTATTCAAGACACCCACTAAAGACAATATTTATTTCAATATTCATAATAATCTTCATCAGCATACATATAATTTTTTTTACATGCTGTCATGTGTTAGATTCACAAAGGAAACTAAAATTATAGATACGACAACCTTACAAAATTAAAATTATTTAAAACCACATAATTAATGGGCTACCACTATTTTCTTAATTTAGCATGCATGCAGATACAAACTGCCTATAAAGTAGTTTAACATAATCACGCGCAGAGGCATACAACTCTTCCAGCTTGTTTGTACTTCTAGTTTCTAGTACTATGTGATCATAGATTTTAAGAATAATCCCTTAGAAATTAAGATATTAAACCTTTTCACTTAGATTGTTGTCTTACGCTATTAATTTTTATTACACTCATGTCTACATTTTAACTAAAATGGCAATTTTTGATAGGATATGAATCTGAGGAAATCTCCAGGTATCAAGAAATGCATAGCAGGGCATTGCATTTGAAGGACTAGTTAATGACACATAGGATATTTAGAATTTCTTTTCAGTTGGTCCTTAACCACAGTAAACGACATTTTCATCTAAGTCATATTTCTGCAGATAAATAATAAATACTTCTCAGCAAAAAGTATAACTGTCAGTATGAAATGCAATATGGGAAGAAAACTAGTTCTACTCAGCACACACTAGAAATATTGTTAGACAAACATAATATAGAGATATAGAGAAGTTATGTATCTGAATAATGCTGATTTGTACTTTATTGCTGATGAGTAACAGCCGCAGGGACAGCATTTATTAATGGGAGAGTGCTGCTATATCTAGTGACATATGCTGGGAGCACTGCTTCCTGAATCACATAGATGTCACGGACGTTGTGCTACGCTTGGAAAAGATTCACACTGTCACTGAGCAAAAACATTTTGAAATTACATTGGCTTTTTGAGTTTCCTGAATTAATTCATTTCCCATCACTAGAGAGAACAGAGGAGATAAATGTCACACACCCTATTTAATTCACTTCTCCGTTTTTCAGTGAGGTGATTGTAAGCTATAGCAAAGTTTGGGCTAACCTCCTTGCACATTCAAGCAAACTTACCATGGTAAGATTGTTGATGTTTAGAATATAAAGCAGAAACTACCCAGTAAGACATTTTGTCATTCTTAGTGGATTAATGTTTATAGGAACATAGCTAAAAAGACCTGTCTCTCCTAGATAGGTTAGCTTAATTATCTAGAGGATTGCCCATTAGCACATTCAAGTGTTCTTTCATTTTACATTTATTAGCTATATTCATTTTATATGCCCACAGCAAATTCTCTAATTTGATCATTTCAATTTCTAGGTCCAGTCAAAATTATCCATAACACAATCTAGGCAGAAAAAACAGCTGTAATATTGACTTCATGTTTTATTTATGGAATATAAACTTCAGTTACAGGATTGATTTTTTCCCCTTGAAATTGAAATGAAATGCTGAGAGGTTTGGCCAATGAAGAACTTTATAAAGAAACAGGCAAATTCATACTGTCACTGAGCAAGTACCATTTTGAAATGGAGTTGACAGTTTTCCAACAGCAGTCCGAAGAGCTATCTTTGGGAGACACTTTACAAAGTACTTCCCGTTTGTTCAAATGGAGATAATATATATTAGTGAGCCATTGTTCTTATTTGGAAGATGATTAAATGATCACCTTGCTGACAGACTTTGTTCCCTTTTCCACTTCACTGATTCTAAGCTTGCTTAATTTTTCTGTTAGCCAATAGGCTTACTTTTTTCTCCTAAATTTGGGATTATTTTTAATTATGTCTAGTTTAGAAACAAACGATGCTTCATAATGGACCAGGTTTTATGATTTCATTAATAGAAAAATAACAATATTATGTCTGTATTTTAGCTTTAGAACTACACACATTTTTAAGGAAAGGCTTGGTTTTAAAAACAAACAAGGAATTTGAGATTAGTTTTTCAACTCTACCTTACATGATCATAAACATGCAGGCTAATCATTCCTTAATGCTACCCAATAAAGTGATAGTCTCATAAGAGTTGCTAGTAACTTTATGCCGCTGCAGTTTTCAAAAAATTCATTGCAAAATTAAGTCCAGATACAAATACAAAAATGGAAAAACAAAGAAATGTCCCACATTTTCAAAATGTACAGCTTTCCAGAAAGTAAATGGCTCCAGATTTCCATCATTTAGAAGCAAATCAAGATTCCTCATTATTCTAATTAATATGCAGCTTTCATGTCAAAGTAAGGCTCAAATCTTCATGAGACATCAGAAGACATATTATACGAATTTTACTAAATATGAAGCTTAAGCTCCTAACACATGCCAGAACACTATATGGATGCACTGTTAGAATAAAAGTATTAATACAGTTTGGAAGTATTTACATTACTTACGTGAACAGAATTGTTGATTCTGTCTTCACCATGGCATGTAGAAGAATTAAAACGAGTGATCAGTCAATTTGAATTAAGAAAAAAAAATAAACCCATCTAATATGAAGCAATCCAAAATTTGTTTGAAAGGACGTAGTGAACTGTCACACTGGGTGGTCATCAAAACCTATTAAACAGCATTGCAATTTTGATCTGCCAAACACCTGCAAAATTTAAACCTAATATGATGTTTATTCTGTTTTCTGAAACATCTACAAACTGATAAAAACTGAAACTAAGGCAAAAATGTAAAAAAGTTCCCAAATAAGAATATAAATTTTCTATATTTTTATATAAAATTTTCATAACAATGGTAGCTGTTTCAGCAAGAGGGAGAAAATTAATATATTTGCCATCATTAACACCTTATTTGCCTTATTTGCACATTAATACACTATTTTATAATTTTCAAAACCAATTAAAATTGAAAAACAGATTTAACCACATGACTATTTAAAAACTGAAATGCAATGTGCAGTCAACAGCTTCCCTCTCGTGTTTTTTCCACTGATTAACTTCAGTTTTAACCTCAGATTAACTTGCAAGGCAGATATAGTAGCAGCTGGAAGTAGTTGGTATCGCTTAAAACAAAACTTTAAAAGCACCCATGCTTTAGGAGAGAAATTAGAAAAAAGAAAGCTTTTTAGAGCTAAAAGGTTCATTTCTCTGTATAGGTTATAAAATCATTGTATGTCTGTACCTGAACTGCAGTTACAGAAAATATGTTCACATTTTCCTGTTTCAGTGCAATCTTCATATAGAAAAGACTGAATTGCAATTAATGTCATATTGATTTGAAGAAGAGTGGTGTACTTCGGGCCACTTCTTAAAACCATGCTACTTTAAAACTACAATAAGAGGTACACTGATTGTGACTGATAAAGCTATTTTTTTTTTTTAAATCAAGCTTCTTTGGACATCTGAAGCACAATTTGCTTCCTGGCCTTAGACTGAATTTCCTTATTTGAAATAAATAAAAAAGAAAAGATTTAGTGTAGGATCTCCAGAGAATTTAAGGCTGAACATCCCAAACTGACAGAGGAACTACTCACACAGTAAAATTCATTCAGGAAAAAAATTCTCATTTATTTACCAGGGAAAAGGCCGAGTCCTCTCTCTGAGAGATTTAATGCTGACTTGCTTGGAACTTCATCCCAGGATCATCTATTACTTTAAATCGGGGAATCTCAGTTGTCTGGGAACACATTATTTAGAAACTGAAATCTCTGCTAATTGGTGTATTTGTGATTCATTTTCATATCTACCTGAGATCTGGGAATCTTGACCATTATATGAAAGAAACTGTTGCATGTTTGTAACTGGAACCCTATTTTTGGGGATTAATGAACTACTCCAGTTAAATCTCAAAAACTAGAGGCCAGTCTCAGTAACGCTAGACTACTCTGAAAATACAGTCCTGATAAGACTACTGTTAAAAAACAATGCATAACTACTTGGAATAAGTTGATATTTTAAAAGACAAATGTGGTATTGTATAAAATTCACAAAAGGACTGGATACTTCTCCAGGTAAGAGATTGTTTTGTGTGTTGCTCTCAGAGGTTATGAGGTCATAATTACTGACTGGAAAGCTTGTACTTTTCTGAAGGAAGCACATTTTCTACTTTTATTTGGAGGACATAATAAATTACAGATGTGGTAGTCTTTTCAAGTACACAGGAAAAGTGAACAATTTGAATTATTGAAATTTAGAGTTATTTCTGCCTAAAACTTGTTTACTTACGTTCTTAAAGTTAAGCCATAGTTCAATATGTTTTCCCATGAAATATTGCCAATGACATTAAAAAACCTGAATGGGCTGTGACAGTGCATTAAGTAACTTTGTTCTGCAGGTATGGAAGCTGGGACAACTCTAGAAAATCTCACAAGAGCATGTGGTCAGAAGTCACATAAAACTTTGTCTTTGCCTATCACTATGTACCTGTAGTAGTCCCACGTGTGGTTCAGTGTTAAGAATTGCTTTAGTTCTCACTGCTAGCCAGCAGTGAAATGCGAATGTATAATTTGCATCCAAGTTTACCAATCACCCTGACTGCAATTGCCATTCTGATTGTTCAACAGCCCACTGGGTTGGGTTAATGCTAATAGCAACATTCATACTGGCAGTGGGCTTCTAGCAACCTCTCAAAATGTTATGAAGGGAGATGACAGGGAACACCAAATATTTATCTTTGTTGGGGTTTTTGTTGTTGTTTTGTTTTGTTTTTTAACGTGCACAAATTTGTCCAAAATTCTCATTCCTAGACTGTACATGAAGTAGAATATCCCATGCTGAATAGATGGTTAAGTACACATTAGTAGCACACAAAACTTATCGTGCTCACTTACGCATGCTGTTCTTCTCCGCTTGTCTTCGTTCAGTGAGAAAAGTGTTTCAAAAGGCTTGAAACAGTTAACCTGCTAGCACTCCTATATACCTTACCCACTGTAAGTAGCCAAATGTAATGCAAGCTGAAGAGTGACAGAGAATGAAAAATAGATTGGGTGTTTCAGGTTTGGAGCAGTAAATTATCATGTTATTCATTGAACTCTCCCTAGGCTCAGCCAGCCATACATCTTCTGTCAATACTCCAAATTCAATCTATAAATTAATGTCATGATTTTTGTGCTGTCACTAAATGTATGCTATTCTCAGGAGAGGTCAGGAACCGCAGAAGTCATGTAATCTTACAGGGTGATACATATTCACAAAGCCCAGGAGATCTGACCTACATTCCATGTAGATGAGCAGAAGCCTTTTTATCTCAGCTGATACCTGGAGTCCACTCCAGTGTTAACAACCTTGTGGAGAGCAGATGGGCTATTACACCAAGCCCAAAGGGAAAGGAAGTACTAATATGCCCAAACACAATAGGTATGAGTTAAGTAATTGTATCTGCTATTATTTTTACAGAAAGTTTTTAAGTGGGAGAAAATAATGGAAAAAAAGAAACAATCTAGACATCCACCAGCTATGTACTTCTCTAATGGCATATTAGTACTGATTTAGCAACATCCCAGTACTTTCCTGAAGAGCAGACTGGAAGGATTAGGAGTTTGAGTGAGTGATAAAGTAAATAGATGTGCTTAAAAACCAGGAACCTTAATACTACTAGTCCCAATAATAATAATAAAAAAAACAAACCAAAAAAGAAAGAAGAGACACAAAGCAAGTGATAAACAGTTACTTAGGATTATCTTAAACTTGCTTATTTGCTAACAGTTCCTTGATGCCTCAATATTTCTTTATATATGTATTGGGTTTACATGGCAAGGTTTTGGTGGTGAGGGGTGTGGCAGAGGTAGTTTCTGTGAGAAAATACCAGCAGCTGCCCCAGTGTTAAACAGAGCCAGTTCCAGCCAGCTCCAGGACAGACCTGCTGCTGGCCGAAGCTGAGCCCATCAGCAAGGTTGGTAGCGCCTCTGTGAAAACACATTTAAGGTACAATAAAAATGCTCCACAGCAGTGTGTGACAGGGATGAGTCAGGAAAAAAACGTGGGAGAAACAGCCCTGCAGACCCCCAGGTCAGTGAAGAAGGAGGGGGAGGAGGTGCTCCAGGCGCCGGAGCAGAGATTCCCCTGCAGCCTGTGGGGAAGACCACGGTGAGGCAGGCTGTCCCCCTGCCAGCCCAGGGAGGGCCACGGTGGAGCAGATCTCCACCTGCAGCCTGGGGAGGACCCCACGGCAAAGCAGGGGGATGCCCAAAGGAGGCTGTGACCCCGTGGGAAGCCCGCACTAGAGCAGGCTCCTGGCAGGACCTGTGGCCCTGCGGAGAGAGGAGCCCACGCTGGAGCAGGTTTTCTGGCAGGACTTGTGACCCCACGGGGGACCCACGCTGGAGCAGTCTGTGCCTGAAGGACTGCAGCCCGTGGAAGGGACCCACGCTGGAGCAGTCCGTGGAGGACTGCAGCGTGTGGGAAGGACCCACGTTGGAGAAGTTCGTGAAGGACTGTCTACAGAGAGAGAGACCCCATGATGGAGCAGGGGAAGAACATGAGGAGGAAGGAGTGGCAGAGACAACACATTATGAACTGACTGCAACCCCCATTCCGTGTCCCCCTGCGCTGCTCCAGGGAAGAGCTGGGAGTGAAGTTGAGCCTGGGAAGAAGGAAGGGGTAGGGGGAAGGTGTTTTCAGTTTTGTTTTTCTTTCTCACTATCCCACTCTGTTACTAGTTATCCCAAGTCAAGTCTGTTTTGCCTGTTTAAGTAATTCATGAGCGATCTCCCTGTCCTTATCTTCACCCATGAGCTTTTCATTGTATCTTCTCCCCCTGTCTTGCTGAGGAGGGGGAGTGAGAGAGCAGCTTGGTGGGCATCTGGCAGCCAGCCAGGGTTGACCCACTACAATATAACTACATGTTCTCTGTGTTCTAGATGGGAATGTTGGAAATAGAGGTAGTGCAGCTTTCTTTTACCCAACAATACAGTTTGAATATTGTCATTGAAAATGGTCTACCTCCTCATAGGTCTAGCATCATGTTTACTGGTAAGAGCAGGAGATCATGTTTCTATTTTGACTCTACTGCAAACCAGATGAGAAACATGGGAAATCTGCAGAGACATGATGCCTTCCTAACACAAAGATGCACTACTTACAGACTAGAGCTGGCTTGCAGCCAAGACTGGTTGTATCTAGGCATGAGGACCTAACCCCCCCCAAATTCTTTATTGACTCTACTCTTCATCAGGCAATGAAAAATACAACCCTTTACAGATGACACACCTCAATATGGTGCTAACATTTCTGCACAGTTTTAAGGGATAAGTCTCAAGACAGTGATGATTTGCCCAAAGTATGTTATTCCTAGAGCTGGTTGGGACTTTTCTGACTAAATGCAGATGCATCAAGACCTAAATGCACTGTCAGAAATCCACCCATCTCTCTGACTGTCTGCCTGGCAGGCTGCTGAAGGATCCACAACTTCAGCATCAAGGGCAGTTGTATCATATTAATGGGGGTCAGAAGCCTAAAAAGCCTGGGGAAGAATAGCTACAGTGCAATAATCAGGCTCTGGAGTCCTGCCTGAATTTCCAAGAAAAACATCTTGTTTGAATTTCCTTCTTACAAGAACATTTTTTAAAATCTATTTTTAAATTGCAATCTTTAGAACACAGGAAGTAGTAAATTTGAAACCATACAAATGTACACTATTACGTTTTGTAGTGCTAGGTGCTAGAAAGTATAAGCCTGGGAAAGAAATTGAATCCATTTCTCCTGGGTTTACAAAAAAAGTCTTAAAACACTAAGTCTCATTCATTTCTCTTCCAAAGTACCTACCACAGCAGAGGCCCCTATAACAAGTTATTCTATTAAAGACTACCACATGCATAATGCAGCATGGGACAGTTTAACCAAGATGGAAAAGACAGGCTTTTGCTTTACTTTCAACTATATACTGCTATGCCATTCTCTCTTCAGCCTAAGTACTCCTGATATATTTTTGTTTCTTTTAATTATGTTCAAAAAAACCTAAATGAACAAGACATAATCTACCAGGAATGATATACATATATACAATAATATACATATATACCTATAAATAGGTATAGCTTTTACTTCCTTAGGCCAGAGAGGCTTCCCAAGACTACTTCCAGCCTTATTTTTTATCATAAATATAAATAGACAATGATTTTTTTTCTTCACATTTCTTTTCTTCATGCTAAGACTTACTCTACATTGTCCTGCACTTCTGATAATGAAATTTGATTTGTTACAATTGGTTAAATGCCAATCAGACCATCATTTCAAATGCAGTGGTTATTAAGAATTCACTTCTATGATCATCACAATAAAATCAAGGTAATATGCCTAAGAACCTGAACAGCACGTGGAAAAAACAACCTTAAGTATAACAACAACGTTACAAAGTCTTTAAAAAAATCCCAAAGCCTCCTATATTGTGGAAAGCAAGTAAGAAATTACTTTCCTTAGTGTACAATGACAAATACTTATGATCTGTTCTGCAAACACCAGAGTGCTTATTAATGGATGTTTAAAAGGTACTTTTAAAATGAAAACATTAAATTTGCTTGCAAATTTCACCATTTTTGAGCCAAATGTGTTGTTTCATAACATGATTCCTGCATGTAAAAATGCATTAAAAAACAATCCTGGAGAGGTTTTAGTTTCTGCATTATATAACATACACAGCAATTTGAATGAGCAGGTTTTTTTCAGGACGAAGAAGGCATGGATCTACTCCTGCTTCAGAACATAGTTCATCAATTCTCATGTAGTATGGAAAGCCAACTGTGCAATTTCTCTGATGAATGCCAAAGTATGGCCACAGAATACAAGCATCTAGCTATATCAGAAATAAGTGGATGAAGAGGAAGAAAGAGGAGTTTTTCTCTGTTTTGCATATTTTTTTGAATATTTCATGTTTCTTGCTGGTAATAGCAACTGCAAATCCATACTACAATCTCACGCATGGATATTTTAGTGAAAATAGATTCTGTATTCATACAGTTATCTATAGTAGATGTTTAACTTGGAGATCCAAGTCTGCAATCTGAGATTTTTTCCAGGCTTTGTCACATTCATCTGCCATTCTGTTAATGAAGTTGCATTTCGATTCCCTCTTCTGCAAACTGCTAATAACAACTCAAAATATGAGGCAATTTTATGCATAAAACTCATCAAGATTCTCAGATGGTTTTCAGTAATACTTTTATGACTGTGCGTGAATGCCTTTTGGCAGTGTAGAACAGGCCAATATTTTTAAAAGCAAGCTATAGGGATGTTGTGGGATACATAACAAAGGCATGTTAAACTAGGTAGTGCCTTATGCCTTACCTTCTAATAAAATGTGTTTACATGATAAGAAGTGGATTTGGACTTTCACACTTATAAGATGATTAAAAATTTTTCTGTCATTGAAATTTATTTATGTCATGAATTATATACAAAGGATAAAACAGTATCTCCATATCTTTGTTTCATAAGACTAGCAGTTATTTATGGCACAGTACATTTATCAAATCCACTAAGAATCTCAAAATGGGATCAGGAAGAAATCTTGTTATATAGAGATACACAATGTATCAGTAATTTCAGATTTCAGTTTAAGGTAGACAGCCAGAGGCTAAGAAAATCTTTTTATTTTTTTCTTTTTAGCCACATGTTAGACCATGTTGTTAGACTGAATTTTTATGGGCTTGTGCTATCACACTAATACATACTTTGTTCTGGTATAAAACGTAGAGGTTGCAAATACTGCAAGGTTCATCGGATGTTTAACAGCTTACAAAAACCCCCCCCAACCAAACCAACAAGTGAGCAATTATGAAACTTTCTATTAAAGTCCAACAAACAATTCCACACCTCCGTATGCCTGACATCCTGGACTTCACCACCACTAACCTACCTCCACACTGTGCTTACTGGGAAAGGTAAGTGTACGCTGAACTTCTGGGGCAGATGTTTTGAGATTCATGTATTTCTCCTAGTCTCTCTAAAATCAATATTCAGCTGACCTTGCACCGCCTACCAGATGAAACTGTAATCTTGCTCTCTTCTGTTTGTCTTCTGAAGTAGCTCAGCTTCTGCAGGCAGGAAGATTTTTTTTTTCTACTCTCTTACTCTCAAGGAGTCCTACACACACTCTAAAATGGATGATTCACTATTATCTTAGCTATCTTGTTTGACTTTTGTTCCTATGGGAACAGTTTATATTTCCTATAAATTTCAATCCCTTTGAGTAAAACTGTGATAAGGAAAGCACTTACAGTGTCTACACTTCAATATGTTTGTCCAGGAACAAAGAATAATACAGAACTTCTCTACTTATCTGGATTCACTATGTTAAACATTAGTAAAGAGTGTCCAGACAAGTTTATAGCACATGAACAGCAAGGGCAACTGAATGCTTATCACACCTGCATTATATACTACAATGTAATGAAACTTAAGGGAAAGAAAGAAAAATTTTCAGCCTCCAATGTCAAAGCCTTAAATTTAGGGTTTCCCATATTGCAGTCCCAGAGCAAGTTTACCTTTTCCAGTTTCTGCATTTAGAAATCTTACAGCTTTCCTACACATTTCGTCACAGCCCCCACGCATGCTCCTGCTAGGCTGGAAGTTAACCTCGTTTCCTTGCTGTCCCCCATTTGCCCTACAAAACTGAGAATGAATGCAGCCGTGTTCTCAGCTCAGGGACCTGTCTGGGAAAAGTGCTGCAGGGATGATGACCATTTTGTGTGTCTACTGTTTTCAAATTTAGCAGCTGGCAATTCCACTGAAAAAAGTATAAGTTTGTCTTCCCAAAATATTTTCTTTTAAACACTAATTAATTTTAGAACTAAGTTTGCACTCAATTAATAACCTAAAAGTGGCTGAAAAGGATGGAAAGTAATAGTGTAGGATCTGTTCCATCAATGGCTATGCCTTGAAGATGGTGTAATATTTTCTGCATTCCTTCCATTTGCTAGTTATACATATAAGCAATGTGTGTCAGAAAATTGTAATAATCTAGTTCAGACAGATAACCACAAAAAAAAATAAGGACCAAAGAAAGGCAACAAACTATGAGAAAGGAGAGCAAAAATCCAAATATTTCTAATTTGTAAATGTTAAAGTCAGAATAAAGATGCATATTTATAGGCAAACATGAAAAAATTAGGAAATAAAAGTCATGATCAATGAAAAGGGAACTATTTGTCCAGAACAAAAGAATATGCATTCTAAATATTAATCGTAGAATATAACATTTATAATCATGACTCAGATTGAACTTTGCCCTGAAAGTGGACAGTGTTTCAAATATTATGATCAAAAAGGGAGAATGTAAGAATCCAGAGCAGCATATTTAACTTTATGCAATGCCTGTCTTTTCACTCTTTTTTTGGATCTCAAAATATTGTGGCACATGTGGAAGTGAGAACATGCATCTGACCTCCAATGAACCATATGCTTTACAGAGAAGCAAGTATGGCCCCTTCAGTACATATATATGTAAAAAAAAAAAGTCACAAACAGAAAGTCAAAAAGGCAGGGTCATAAATTTTCATTAACAATCCCTGCCACTTTAACAAAGAAATATACCATCTTTCAGAATATTTTCAACTATATAGGATTATTTTTCTGCATGCAAAAGGTGAACTTTGTATTCCTCTTTCCAGTACCAAAACTGAGTTTGTGAAGCTGTTCTTCACGTCCACCACCTCCATGATCCTAGAGCTTCAAACTCACAAAAACAACAGTGAAAATGGGAACTTTGATCTGGTTGGTTTTAAAGCTTATGTAGCCATTTGTATTGTTAATAATAACAGCAGGTATGATCACTGATGCTTCATCTCAAAGCCTCAATGTTTCACTGTAATTTTAATCCAAAACCTCCAGGCTTCTTAGCTGTCAAAGGATATAGTGATATGAATTACATCTAATATTCCAGTGACATCTGTCAAACTCTTCAAGCACATAATATTTTTGCTTGTGAAAACTATCAAGGAGAAAAAGCCCAGCTCATAATCAGTACTAATTTGGCAATAGCCCAAAAGCCTTTTCAGTACAAAAATGAACTGAATTTGTGCCTTTTCAAACAATAGCAGCAATGTAATTTTATTTTTTAAAGAAAGCAACACCAACAAATGGTGAAAACAGGTTTAAAAGGAAAAATATGTACAGAACTCTAAAACCCATGTGGCTGAATACATTGTCACTTGACACCAACAGCCTTTCATTTTCAACAAAGTAAAACTTTTTTTTGCAGTTATAACAAGACTTGCTTATCACAGTTTGACGGCACTCAAAAAAGTTGACCGCATAAGAATATAGAAGAAAAAGACTGCTTATGTTATAGATGTATAAAAGAGTTTTATCAAGGTAACCATCACAGCAGCAAGACATTCAAGAAATTAAAATGGTGGATTGAGCCAAAACAGCCACAAGAATATTAATATCAGTTAAGCTATATCAATATAGTGTAATGATGGATAAAACCCTAAACCAGAAGTTTCAAATAGGGTAGCTGATCGACTTTTTGCAATAACCCAATTCTATTTTCCCCAGGACTTGAATAGTGGAAGTTTTAAGAGAATGCCAAAATATAAACTCTTAAAAATAATGAAGATGTTTCTTGATTGTAATGACTCTAGAACTGCAGTTCATGCATGCCTGGAAATAAATAAACCCCTTCAATTCATCTATTTGTATACAGAATAGGTCGCTGTACTGAAGAGAAGCCAGACAAATATCGGTATCTTAGGGGATATCTGCATTTGTTTCACAGTTGTAGTTTTAAGATTTCTCTGTGATTTTGCCCCTTTTTCTCATGTTACCTCTCATTCTATACTCAAATCACTGAAATCACATTTCAGCCCTAATTTATTTTGTCTCTCTTGTCTCTGAATCCATATAACTTGCAACCCCCCATTTTTTTTTTATCAATAGGTTTACAAGTTCATCAATCTTCCTCACATTCTGTCATTTAGAAATCAAACTAAATTTTGCACAAACCTGTGCTGGTGGGTCCACTGAGCCTAAAAGAGCCAGGGACTTGTATCACTTAATATTTTGCTGGCATCACTAAAGGAAAAAATCATGCTCCCATATGGTCTGTCACTGACTTAGTGCAACCCAGAAACATCATTCCTTAAAAGCTAGTTGTTATTCAGGCACAATCCTCATCATGCTAGCAACTTCCATAATAGCACCATAAACTTCTAGCTTTAATCAGTATTCATGTCCACCAATTTCATTTTCTTGCTGGTCCTGCATAGGCACCATTGCTCACTGCATTGTATCTGCAACTTCAGAGAGAGTTTACAGGGCATTTCAGAATGCCTGTCTCGGTGCAGGCACTTGGGTTACTGCCACAAGACAGACATTAGGCTTGCAGAAGAAGAGCTTCTCAATAGATACATGTGTCTGAGCATAGCTATATCTATAAAAAAACTAACAGCACACTAACCTGAAAAAACCCCAACAACAAACAAACAAACAAAACCCATCCCAACAACTTTTTTTTAAAAGGTATTAGGGAAAGACAGCACCTCAAACCCAGTAGCTAGCACCCAGAGTTAAAAGAATTTCTCCATTTGCTTGATAATACACTGTGGAGTGCAGAAAAAAACCCGTGTGGGAATGGGGAAGGATTTCTGTGAGGCTTTGTGGAACCTCACTGCTTTAACTCCTAGAAATTCTCCACTAAATTTTCAGTCTACGTTGCTCCTGCTATTTGAATGGCCATAGCAACATAGACTGATACGGGGCATATATTCTATATTTGTTCTTGTGATGAGGTCACTTTATATCTTAAAAACTTTCCTTTTTTTTCTCCTTGATGTATTTAAAAGACAACAGTAATATCTTTTTAACCTTTATTATGCTGGAGTAAATATGCTCCATTCCCCAAAACTGTTTCATTTTTCTTCACAGTATTCTGTCCTTCCACTTAATGTGCTTATACATTTAGCAACATTTAATGTTGTCTCAAGTCTCAATGTGTTAGCAGCCTGGGAGTTTTGCATTTCCTTGTTTCTAAGGCAACTCAGATTTTCATGATTCTTGATAAAAAAATTTGTTAAAATTCCCTTAATGGCAATAACTTTCGCGGGATTTTCAGGGAGGATGAAACTGAGACCGTAGCATGTTCCTTGCTAAGGTGGCAGCAGTTTCCCATGGTCTGAAGAATTCCCACTCTTTAGAGTCTGTCTTACGTCCATTGAGTTATAGACTACTTTTCATGTTATTTAATCAGCCATGACTTCTCATTAGTTTACTTCTACTGAAACAATTCTGGTGGTAACTGAGACAATTTAAAAATGTTGCTTGCTAATCACCAAAGTCACAAGTCTCTGCCTACTAGAACAGATGTCAGAAAGAGATACAGTGACAGCAAGCAGCTTCCTTCTCTCCCTGAAGAGGGATAATTCTTCTTTAAAGACTTGTTATGCCATGCTTTTAATCAGGGAACTGTAATACCTGAGACTGGTTTGCTTTTCAAAACCTTTCAACAGAGCTTCGGAATTGAACAGATTTCTACAGCTGTTGTAGATGTTGGGAGTACTGATGGTAGTGATGGGAACAGCTAGCTGATAACAAAAGCATATGGAGGATTTTTGTCTGTTTTTCTACAGAATGTTTTCATTAGCAAATGAAGATTACCAAAAACTAGATGCTCCGCAGATGACTAATTTGCTGAAATCTGAATGGAAATACAGGGGCTACAGTCCATCCAGAGCTCAGACTTGCCAGTAGCTGCCTTGAAGACAATAAGCAAGCTGAGGGCCTAGAAGCTGTAGAAGCTTAGGAAAAAGCCATAGGCTCGCAGCCAGCATGCCTAGTGGGCTGGTATCACAGCTCTCAGGCTTTCTGGGGAGGACCAAAGTGTTCTACCTTTTTAGAGACCTATTTTAAAACAGAATAGCATTTTAGTGTGCTTAATTCTGTAATTAAGAAAGCTAAGTACCAGAAAAACGTGCTACTTTTTATCACATGGACTTCTAGGCTGCACAGAAGAAAAGATATCAGCTCATACTATCGAAACCAAAATGATATGGTTATCTTAAAACATTGACTGGTACAACTCTGACAAAAACCCTACCTGACATTGTTCAGTCTCCATATAAAACCAACTCGGCTTTGAGCATTACTTCCTCCTTCTTTCCAAGAAATTATTGACTCTATGCTCAGCAGACTTTTTGCAATTCAGCGTTCAAAAAGCGTTCAGGGTTCAGCGTTAACTGTCCTTCTGTCCACCTCTGAGGGTCAAGATGATAGGAAACAAAGCATCCGCTTCCGTGTATCTAGAGACTCCATGGCGGAAAAATGTTCACATTATGAAACTTTGGGCTCCTAAATAATTCAAGAAGGTCAAGCAGCTATGATTCTAAAAAATTTTTGACTGAGTCAAACCACTTGAGTGGTTCTTTCCCACTGAAGCCATGGGAAAGAAGGGGTATTAATAGAGTAAAGGTATTATTGAGTTAACTAAAGAAGTGGCCTGATTTGCCAAGATAAACCCCATTGTGTGTACACCACTACACACCATAAGGCTGTTAGAAGTCTAGGCATTGTCCCATAGAAACCACTGCCACTAAATATTTTTTGAGAGATCTGAGAAGAAGAAGAAAACATTTTAAATAAGAAGCAGCTCTCTAAATATTCCTTATTCTTCGATAACTTTCATAAAGGAAAGCAAAGTACTTTGCACATTTCAGCAGCAGTAAAAATGGTAATAGTTCCTTGTGGGAAGACAGAACTCAGTTGTGGAAACAAGCTGCAAAAGAAATTTTTTTTAGACCTATCTTCCTAGTTCAGAACACACAAAAGATGTGGAGTTCAAAAGAGTCAGGTTTTAATGAAACAAAGCAGTGTATCTATCTCATCTGATGGAGATGATGCAGTTTATACTGTTTAGACAGACTGATAGCATGGAGAAAGGCAAACTGATCGAAACTCCACTATATGCACAGCTAAGATTTGTAGCCTTTCAGAAACAGCAAGGTATTTCACACTTTTATAGCTGTATCTTCTCTGTGTTCTCAGATCAGGGAGTTGCAGGGAGCAATAAGATCCTCTGAAGTTGTTTCTCCTCCAGACTGAAGAGGCCCAGCTCTCAGCCTCTATTCATACGTCATGTGCTCCTGACCCTGACCTCGACCGCTGGTGGTCCTCCACTAGGTTCACTCCTGTATGTCAACATTCTTGTGCCGAGAGCACAAAACTGGACACAGTACTCCAGATGTGGTCTTACAAGTGCTGAATAGAAAGGAAGGATCGCTTCCCTGTACCTGCTGTCAACACTCTTACTAATGCAGTCCAGGATAAGTTCAGCCTGTTGTCCACCAGGACCCCAGGGCCTTTTCTGCCAGAGCTGCTTCCCAGACAGTTGGCCCCAAGCCTGCCTTGTTGCCTGGGATTACTCCAACCCAGGGGTAAGACCTTTCATTTGCTCTTGCTGAACTTCATAAGGTTTCTGTCAGCCCATTTCTCCAGCCTGTCCAGGTCCCTCTGACAGCAGCCCTTCCTTCCCAATTTGGGTCACCCCAATCTGGTGTCACCTGCAACCTTGCTGAGAGTACACTCCATCTCATCATCCAGGTTGTCAGTGGAGACATTGAACAGTATTGGTCCCAGCACTGGTCCTGGAGGGATCCACTACCTACTGGCCGCAAGCTTGGCTTTGCACCATTAATCACAACTCTTTAAGCCCAGCCTATTTTCTATCCACTTTGTACTGCCTTTATCCATCCCATGTCCCACCCATTTGTGGGCTATGGAGGAGGCTATAGGAGGCTGTCAAAGACTGTTGAAATCAAGGTATATAACAGCCACTGCCTTTCCCTTGCCAGACACCTCATCATAGAAAGCATGATTTGCATATGGAAAACATTTTAACTACGCCCATTCACCTTGTTGTCCTTCACGTGTTTACACATGATTTGCTCCAATAATGTTCTAAGGGACTGAGGTGAGGCTGACTGGCCTATAATTATCTGGATCCTCCTTCTTGTCATTCTTGACGATCTAGTTCCATGGACTCGTGCATGACACCCAAGTGATTTAAGTGATGCCTGACTGCCTTGCTCTACTGTGGGTACTGCTTCCCTCCCACTGCCTGCTAAGAGGGTCAGGGACCTGGAAGGCCAGAAGACAAGCCTTGCAAGTGAAAACCAAGGTATAAAAAAGGCGTTGAGTAGGCCTTTCTCATGCCCCTTGTCACTAGGTCCACTGCCCCACCAAGCAATGGGCCCACACTCACTTAGCCTTCCTTTTGCTGTTGATGTACTTTAAGACACCTTTTCTATCCTTTACCTCCCTGGCTAGTTTCAGGTCCAGCTAAGCTGGAGCTTTCCTGGCTCCATTCCTGTATACATGCACAATGCCTCTGTATCCCTCCCAAGTCGGTCCCTGCTTCTGTGTGCTTCCCTTCTTGTGTCTGAGCTAAGTCAGGAGCTCCACATTCATCCATACTGGTCTTCTGTAATGCTTGTCTTCTGCAGAATGGGAAGGACAGTTCTTGTGCTCAGAGGATGCTGTCCTTGAAGATTAGCTAGCTTTCCTGGGCCCCTTTGCCCTCCAAGGAAATTATCCACAGGATCCTGCCAAGGATGGCCCTGAACAGAGTGCCTCCCCTCATCACATTATTGATCATCTGCATCAAGAAACTGTCTTCAATCTGTTCCAGAAATCTGGATTGCTTGTGTCCAGCCATATCAACCTTCCAGTAGATATTGCTGTGGCTAAAGTGACCCAAGAGTACCAACGCCTGGGATTGTGACGCTTTTTCCACCTGCCTTAAGAATGCTTTATCTGCCTTCTCTTGTTGATGAGAAGGTCTATAGCAGATACTAGAATATCACCTGTGTTGGTCTGTCTTTCGACCTCTGCCCACAAGCTCTCCACTGGTTTGTCACTTCACCCAAGACTCTATCCACTCAAAACACACCTTTGTGTAGAGCATAGCCTTTTAAGGTAGGGCATCTCATACTGGCATCTTGTTAGCACCGTAAGGTACTTGTGTCTTGTATACACAGCTGAGTTCAAGGTTAAGGAGTTGCATCATGTTTGTTACAGAAAAAAGGGATAAGTGGGCCAGATATGCTGACCTTTCTTAGGTTTGCCCCTTCTTTGGTGAAAGAATCCTGAAGTTATGATTTGCTCTCACTCTTTTCAAATATACCTACACCATAGTAATTCTAGGGAAGAAGTAACATCTTTTCATTAGAGAACAAGGGGAATACAGGTGTAGGCAAATGGGAAAGTTTCTGTAGAACTGATTTCAGTGCTGTTGAAATATAATTAAAATGTTTTTATTCAATTATTAATCATATTACAGTGTCATTAGTAATTCTACACATTAGAAATTAAAGTCTTTAATGTGAACTACTTATCTAATAATCTGTTAAACTGACTTTAGAAAGCCACAGATTTCCTATGTCTGTGTTTTTAAATTTAAATTAATAAACAAACAAAACTCTGTCAATCCGTCTTTCATGATGGAATGTACATATCAAAGTTTGCAATACTTGATCCAAAAGCCACAAAATTCATGACCTTACACACTTTCAACCTACCTCCTCCATGTTTCTTGAATTTTGTTTCACTGTATTTAACTTAGATTGTACACCATGCAATGTTATATGATAATATTAAGATACTATTTTAAAATGCAGTTTCAAATATGTCACTAAACAAATAGAAACTTTATCATTAAATTTTTTTTCATTCTTTTTAAGAACAATTTTTTCAGGTAAAATATACCCTAGGACACAGACATATACAATTGCATTTTCAAACAAGAAAACAGTGCCCTTTAATAGCGCAGCGTTCTGCATCTCACAAGTAACAACCTGTCATTATGTACCATGATGCCCAAGTTTGTTCTCAACTCATTCACCATGTAGCTGTTCAAACCGCAGACTGCTTGACATCCAGCTTTACAATATCCTGAGGTTTTAGCTGGTATTTACCTCTTATTCGCAATGGCATGATAATTATTAGTTTAGTAAGTGCCTATAGCAAAACTTGGTAAAAAAAAGAATGTTTCACATCTTGACTTAGTAACATCCCATAGGTATTTTTTACTCAGTGTTACAAGTTTAGCTGAAAATCTCCAGTCTTCAGACCATCTGCGTGCAAAGACAAGTAATGGAAGAAAGAGCTCTGTAACATCCCCAACACCTCCCAAAGTATATCAAAAAACCCCCTACCAAACCCCCTGTCGTGGTTTAACCCCAGCCAACAACTAGGCACCATGCAGCTGCTCACTTACTCCCCTCCCACCCAGTGGGATGGGGGAGAAAATCGGGAAAAGAAGTAAAACTCGTGGGTTGAGATAAGAACGGTTTAATAGAACAGAAAAGAAGAAACTAACAATGATAATGATAACACTAATAAAAAGGCAACAGCAATAATAAAAGGATTGGAATGTACAAATGATGCGTAGTGCAATTGCTCACCACCCGCAGACCGACACCCAGCTAGTCCCCCAGCGGCGATTCCCTGCCCCCACTTCCCAGTTCTATACTAAATGGGACATCCCATGGTATGGAATACACTGTTGGCCACTTTGGGTCAGCTGCCCTGGCTGTGTCCTGTGCCAACTTCTTGTGCCCCTCCAGCTTTCTCGCTGGCTGGGCATGAGAAGCTGAAAAACCCTTGACTTGCTCTAAACACTGCTCAGCAACAACTGAAAACATCAGTGTTATCAACGTTCTTCGCATACTGAACTCAAAACATAGCACCGTACCAGGTACTAGGAAGACAGTTAACTATCCCAGCTGAAACCAGGACACCCCCAAAAACCTCAACCCCAAACTCCAAAGTTGTTGTTTACAACTAATTCCTTTAAGCTAAGGATTTCTGTCTGGTGCTTTAAGTTAATTCATCTGAGCAAGACTTTGATGCGTAATGTGATTTCTTCAAGCTAGAGATGGCAGTACCAACTGCTTACCTGACTCACACGCAAATGTCTTTGACGTCTCATCATGAAAGATAATTGCCACTGCATGCTTCTTTGTCTCTCGAGGCAATCTAGTTATGTTTTTGATATTGTGCAGCTCGGTTACCTTAAAATGAAGAAAAATATTTTAGGCCAGTGTATAAATAGCACAGATAAAAACATTAACCAAAACTACTCAACTTTTACTATAATCTGTTTTTTTCCCTCTAAGATTATTTACATTTATAAGTCTTTTAACCGACAAAACCACATAAATAGGTAGAGTCTAAAGTTGCAAAACCTTCTATAAAATGTAACGTATCAAAAAGTGAGTGGTCTACTTCCCTAATAAAGTTTTATTTGGAAACATAGTTATCACAGTGACATCAAGACAGTCTTGTGATTATTCTGTGTTTTTCAATTTCTGTATTCATACAACTTTGATCAGTTTCAGAATCTGCATCAAATACATAACCTAATGGAGGAACAGCAGTGTCTTATTAGTTAGGGAAGTAAATCAGTTATCATGCCAATTAGTATCACTACATTTTAAGGATAAATCCTCATCTGCCTTTAAAGTGTAACTGTCATCCTCATAAGAACTCACAACTTTATTTTATGTTCCAAATATTAGAAAAGCTTATCAACAAAAAAACAGTCTTCCAGCAAATTTACAGCATAAACAATTCAATCTATTTCCATTTTCCTTTGATGCAAGTAGATAACTACAAGTAACACAAATGGAAGAAAAATATGTTACTACAACCCAAGCTGGTAGCACAGCCTATATTAAACTGCTTAACACTTTGCATTATAAAATCTTTTCTCAGTTTCGTGGAACTCTGTGCAAACTTTATGTGTTTATAGTTAACTTTTCCAGGCAGGACATCTGCCTCAGGCAGAATTAATTTCTTAAAAATGTCATCCATATGAATTTGGCCATGTATGACTAGGGAAAAAATGGGCTGAATGTGGATGGGGTTTTTTTGCTTTGTTTTGTAATTCTTATGCTCCCTGTGTACAGCTCTAGCATTCCTTTTCATATGCTGGAAATAATGCTTTTTAAGAGACAGAGATTTTATATGGTGCAGTAAAAACTGGAACATGCTAGGGCAAAGACATTGCAAAAAAGATTGAGAGCAGATGAGCGGTAAGAGCCATCAAGAAGCCAGAGACAAAGCATGAATTGGAATGTGTAGGTGCTGATGAGAAACCTGAGACCAGAGTTGAAGACTGCTATAGGGTCTACCTTGACAGCCTTCAGCAAAATTCACTCGCTTGTCAATATCTTTGCTGTAACAGGTAGGCCAAAACTGGATGCGGTACTCGAGATATGGTCTAATGAGTGCTGAACAGAGGGGGATAATCACTCCCTGTATTGCCTGGTCATGGTCCTGTTGGCCATCTTTGCTGGCTGAGGCACCAAGCCCCAGGTCCCTTCCCACAGAGCTGCTCCCAGCCTGCTATCCCAAGCCTGTGCCATCGCAGGGGCTCCTCTGTCCCCGGGTCAGCTCCTGGCACTTGCCCTTATTCAGTTTCACAAGGTTCCTGTCAGCCCATTCCTCCAGCCCGTTCAGGTCTCTGGAATATAGCCTGACTACCGAAAGTGTATTGATGGATCTTTCCCAATTTGCTGTTTGCACAGTTGGTGAGTGCACGGTCCATTACCTCCTCCAGGTCCCTGATACCAATACCAACCAAGAGAGGTCCCAGTACAGACGCAGCAGCTCTACACTTGCTACTGACCTCCAGGTACAGTATGACCCATTAACCATGACTTTCTGGGTCTGACTAGCTGACCAGCTTTTCACCATCTAGACGTCCACCCACCTACATGATAACGTCCCAACTTGGATATAAGAATATCATGGGAAACAATGTCAAAAACCTTGCTGAAGTTGGGTACCCAGTGACATCCGGTGCTTTCTCCTCATCCCAAATCATAGATGGCTATCAGACAGGTCAGGCATGATTTTATCCCTGGTAAATCCAAGCTGCCTCTTCCCAGTTACTATCTTCTCCTTCACATGCCCAGAAATATGTTTTAAGAGGACTCAGTCCATGGTTCTTCCCATGGGCTCAAGCGAGTCTGCCAGACCTGTAGTTCCCCAGGTTGATCTTTTGGCCTTTTTTTGAACACAGGTGCAACATTTGCCTTGCCATTGGGTTCCTAATCCCTTAAAATTTTATTTTTTAGTCACATTTTCAGGGCTTTGCAAGAATCCATTTATTTCTCCATTTATTGCTTGGGGTGAAAGAGAAGGTCTGAACACCAAAGATACCACTGTCCCATTGAAGGAATGACTAAAATCTCTGTTAATTTTCCTTGATCTATGCATGGTAAATGGTCTAGTATGTGAGAGGGCTCCTATGGCTTACCCAAAGCACTGATCTCAACGAAATCCCATAAAAGGGAAAAGCAAGCGTTAGTAGGCAGAGGAGAGAGCAGACTCTAGAATTCAAAACCTGAGGAAACAATACCAAATCCAGAAGTCATTACTGAATTCTGAAGACCCAGAAGGGCCCAAAATAGGAGACAGAGAAGATATGGATCTACTAGTCTTGCTAAATAAGAAGAGGATATAAGAACAAAAGATTTTAAAAGATTTGGGACACAAAAAAGTCCAGGTTATTCTTAAAGAGAATTTATATTTTTTTAAATAATTTAAAGATGCATATAGATGCATATAGCTTTCCTCTCAAAGATTTAGAAAGATAACTGACAGTGCAGTATGAAAGGGAAAACAATAACAGGAAGAAAAAAACTCCAGTGATTCTAACACAAGCAAATGAAACTGGTATTTTTATGTGTGTGCATGTGTGGCTGTGCACACCATGCAGAAAAAAAACTTAAATCTTGTTATGTTAAAAATGGGAAATTTCTCTTTCTGGAATAGCAGGAAAGGAAATAGAAGTGCTTTGAATAGTGACAACAGGGCATATTAAGCCTTCTTCTAGTCACTCTCAGACAGTAGAGATCTATTCTCTTCTTTAACATCTGAGTGTTATAGATTACTGAAAGATCCTGAAATGCTGGTAAGTTTGATAATAAATAAAAACCCCCTTCATCCCTGGCATCAAAGCTACATAACTTTCACAGTAATTTTTGTTCAAAACATAACTACAGACAACTGGGGACACATACTTAACCATCTATAAAGATGATTTTATGGGTTCTCTAGTTGATCAGTACATTAAGCCTGTTTTATTTAATATATTGACAGAACATTTTTTTACGCAAGATCATTCACACACTTAGGATATTGTCAGCACAAAATGAATAAACAATAGAATTTTATTTTATTTGCTGCTGGGAATTTTATGTCTGAAAGAGACAATGAAATCACCACCAAATTCTGACGTGCTGCTCTTTGGTACCCATACGAGAGATTTGGTCAAACAAAATGCAAGGCAAATGAAGAAAAACAGTCTCCATGCAAGTGAAAAGGGGCTTTGTTTTAAACACGTTTCAACTTTCCTTTGTCTCTGGAATCATACTGCCTCCCTAGACAGCACAGAACTTGTTATCACTCCAATGTCACAGGCAAAGAGTTACATGAATTGCCTCTTCCAAACTCCCTGACTTACTTACTTTTCTTCAAGCAAGGTTTTACGAGCCATTCATAGTTTCACACAGAAGTCACATTCCTCTTGTGTACATCTTTCCACAAAAATGGACATATTTCAAACTATCATGAGATATTGTGAGATACCTCTTTTCTTTTCAAATGTTTTAATAGTTTAACATGGGTAGCCAAAGTATTTCTGCTAGTTTAAAAAAAATAGAAGATATTTAAAAAAAATAAATCATATCTTTCACCTTGAAATGCTTTGCTTTACAAGAACCGAAGGTTTTTCTGGAAATAATACTGGTTTAGTCATAACATTCTGAGGATAAAGGGAATTGATACAGATGTTAGTTACGAAAAATAACTAATTTTTCTAGGCAAACTAATAGAAAAAAGAAAAGAGGAAAAAAAAGTAACTGAGCTTTAGTGCTCAGTCCCATCATTGTATCTGAGAAAGCAGCAAATTTCACAGCATCACAGAATGGTTGAGGGTGGTAGGGATCTCTGGAGGTCATCTGGTCCAACCCCCCCTGCTCAAGTAGGGTCACCTAGAACCGGTTGCCCAGGACCATGTCCAGATGGCTTTTGAATATCTCCAAGGTGGGTGACTCCACCGACTCTCTGGGCAACCTGTGCCAGTGCTCTGTCACTTTCACACTGAAAAAGTGTCTCCTGATGTTCAGAAGGACCCTCCTGTGTTTCAGTGTGTGCCCATTGCCTCTGGTCCTGTCACGGGGCACCAATGGAAAGAGCCTGGCTCTGTCTTTTCTAAACCCTTTAGGTGTAGAGAATACACTTGCTGATGAGTATACAATGAACGAGATTTCTCATCTCTAGGCTAAACAGCCCCAGATCTCTCAGCCTTTCCTCATAGGAGAGATCCTCTAGCCCTCTCATCATCTTCATGACCCTTCACTGAACTTGCTTCAGTATGTCCATGTCTCTCCTGTACTGGGAGCCGAGAACTGGACCCAGCACTCCAGGTGTGGCTGCACCAGTGCCAAGGGGAAGGATCACCTCCCTTGACCCTCTGGCAACAGTCCTCCTAATGCAGCCCAGGATACCGTTAGCTTTCTTTGCGGCAAGAACACGCTGCTGGCTCATGTACACTAAACCCTATACAAGCTGAAGAAGCAGTTCTAGCTTTATCTGTTGGGCAAGTCAACACGCTGACAGAAAAAAACACCACCAGTTAGCATCTCAGAAACCTGAGCTGATGATAACGACGAGAGAGGTCATATTATCAAATAAGCCCCTCAGTATGTCTATTGGGTATGTAATCTTTAATATCAAATAGAGATATCAATTTTTGCTTCCATGTTCATCTATTGAAATTGTACTGTATGCTTCCCTCCGCAATCAGAGTGGAAAGATAGAGGCAAGAATAATAACACTGTGAAAGTCTATCCTCCCACTGCTAGAGAGAACTGAAGTTAATCAAATTCCGAATTCTGAGTTTAATGCCAATGAAGCATGAGTCATTTCTCTACTCTGAACACTTGCAATTAAAAAATAAACACCTGAGAGTTTATACTATTTTGTATAAAGGAAAAACGAACTTTGCCTTGGCAACCAGACTGCTTTATCTCAGTGATTTTTAAAAGTGTGGTTTAAATTTTTATCTATTACTTTTTAATAAATAAATAAATAAATAAATAAACATTTTAAAGGGGGAAAAAGTATCAAAACTACTCAAAAGGCAAAGATTCTAAAAAAGTCATAATTTTTTTAAAATTATTTAAACCATCTCTTTGCAAACTTTAAGAAAGTTTTAAAAGACTAATCAAATTGAAAATGTAACAAAAAGAGAAAGCCCCTTTTTTATGAGAAGTGCATTAGGCAAATCTACTTTTTTAAGCAAGGGATGTTATACCAAAATTTGCTCCCTGTGGTATCATAACCGACTTTTTGACAAAATACAGTCTAGCTCATCGAAAACATTGCTGTTCTTCAGAACAACTAAATAGTACTCTGGAACCACCTAGACCATTGGTAGCCTTGTACTAGTAAGAAAAAAAGAATAAAGGGAAAATATAATCTTACACATGTAAGTTTCTTACCTAGACTTTCCACAAAAAAAGATGGAAATATTCCCATTGTGGGATTATACTTTGCCTAAAACTTTGGTAATATTAAAAACAACCCAAACCAACAAAATCTTTGAAAATCACTTTTCCTATTTCCCGCATTTGTATTCCTGTAGAACAAAATGAACTTCAATGACAAGTAAAATCCCTAATATTACCTGTTCAGTGAGTCATCTTGCGAATAGATTTCCTGCCTACCCTTATCCTTTATGATTTCTTCCAGTAGGCTAAATAGATCCTTTTGTATTAAGCTATGATTATGTAGTTTACAACTTTTCACTAACATTAGTATGTTAACTTAGACTTTCTTTTCTCTACTAGACATTGGTGCTATCATTTAGTGCAGTAGTCCATATGGTGCTCAGTGTGGTACATGTTAGGGACTCTTAGCACCTGGCCCATTTCTCAGTTCTCCTACTCATCATCAATAATTCCTGCTTCATACGTCCATCACTAGGCAGCCCACACACACATTTGCTTGCTTTTTTCCTACTTGGTTTCTTGATCTTTTCCTGGATCAGTCTCTAAGACCATTTTTCTTGTCTCTAGAATGACAATGAACAATGGTTGAAGAAAAGATGTGGAATAGTTACTTAACTTGTATGTGACAAACTTTTCTTTGCCAAGCTTTTTAAATTCCACTTTTTTTTCATATATAAAAGTTTTTTTTCTTTTTTGGGGCGGGGCAGGGTAGGGCAGGGGGGTTGACACAGGTATATCAGAAGCATCCAACTTCTTTACTTCTGGTTAATATTTGATGAAAGGACATAATCCTTAAGGGCTACAAGATAGGAGAGTTTCTAGGATCAGTAAAGGCAGCATCTCACTCCTGGAAAATTAAGCTAGGGTAGGCTTGCACCAGGGTCTCAAGGCTACCCATCAGTGTTGGTTTCTGTAACTTGCTTCCTCTTACAGTCAGGAATTTGGATCACCTCAGAGATTCCACATCAGCACAGCTAATCACCAGTATAGCCTCAGGAAATGAAATGCACTTGATCTGCACACAATTTTTTGGGGTGAGTCTCAGAATGTTCACCAAAACCCCAAACTTCTTTACAGAGGAACATCCAGCACTGAACAAGAATGCAAAAGAGCCTATAGTTAGTTTTCTACCACTGTTGCTCATATATCTAGAGCACTTAATCAGCCAAAAATTGCTTCGCTTCTCATCCTCATTGTTTTTCTTTATTTTGATCTGCAGATGGGCCCAAAACTTACAAGTCTTTTGTGCTGGTATAGCATCTCATCTAAAAAGGGCACCACTTTCAGAGCTTCTACTTGCTTCCTTTAAGTAAATGTTATATAGGAATAATAAAATCAATAATCAACTCCTTGTAAATGCTGCCTAGACACATCTGGGTGGATCAATCATTAAAAGAAAAAAAAAGAAAAAAAGCTATCTGCTGCTCTACATTATGACTGTATTAAGAAAATTTCTATCTCCTCCCCCCCCCTCCCCAATTAAATAAATAAATAAAATATAGGACAAGGTATCAACCATAAGAGCAAGAGGAAAAGTTGGAAAGGACTCCTCTGAAGGAACAAACAGTTAACAAATCTCAAGTTATATGGTCAAAAAGATAGGATCAGAGGAAGAAGAGAGCTTATGCCCTCACTTAGAAAAAAAAAGTATTAAAAAAATCTTACTTTCCTTGAAGATTTTCCCTATCCTATGTCTTATGATAATCACTTGTACCCTGAGGGTTTCACGGGAACTTGAATTCACCTTTCTACAAGATCCTAAATTTGATGTTAACACCAAATTGCTTCCATTCCCTACTCTCTGTCAGAATGCCCAAGCATCGCCTGATGCCAGGGGACTGAGTTACAAGAAAAACTAAAGGATTGGTCTGTATTAGTTTTTGTGCATTTCTGTGCCAGCAGACTTGGAATAGAACTGAAAAACACCCTGACAGTTTTCAGAAGTCTAACCCCACTTCTCCTCCCTAGCTAAAACAACTGCCGTCTGATTTCAGTAAAGTCATGCTGTGGATTCCTAGTAAATAATTCAAGTGCAGGAGAATTATTAATATAAGATTAATATAAGATAGTCCGCAGTGGCAGGTAGCAATAGCCTAAATCCAAGCAAGATACATAGGCACAGGCTGATAATCAAGGAAATTATTCAGGATTGTTGTATGGAAACTTTGAACAGTAGTTCCATTCACTGAAGTAGACAGTTACCTCTGGCTAGCCAGAAGAGATCAGATAATAGATTTCTAGTAACAAACATCTGGTCTCTCTAAAAACGCTTTAGCCCTTACCTGTCTCGACGTGACATTTCAGAACTCTCCCACTCTCCCAGTCTGAGCACTGGCTATAACAACTCAACCATGTCAAGAGCTTATTTTTACATGGGAAAAAACACCCACTTTTTTCTGTGTGGGAGTCTGTGACCCATGTAATAGCAACCTATAGTCTTCTTTTTGAAAGTGCATTTGTTACCCAAGTAAATTACGGGAAATAATTACAAGAGCACATTTCAATTATGTTAGCAAAATATTTCATATGACAAAACAGCCACTGCCAATGCAACTTAAATAGGGTACCTACTCCTTAAAATGTTTGGGAGTTTTGTTGTTTTTTTTCTTTTCGGCATCTTAATTATATTCTTAGATGTGAAAGGCTATTAAAATTACAAAATACGCTTAATTTAAATAAAGGCTTATAGTAACTGGGATTTGTTGCTTCTTAATGGTTAACGTAATTTGACACTTTTCTGATTACTTTCTTTGGAACTACATTTAGTTCTCTCAGAGGGGAAGGATTTTAGGAACAATTCAGTACACTTTCTCTTGAATCCATCATAATTCATCACTGACCTACACTGGACATTTACTTGTTTGCTTATTGCACTAAAAATCTGTTCTAGTCAGGGAGCTGAACATCCAGGATGTGCACTATCCACTTTGGTGTTATATGGACATATAAAGAATGTATGTATATGACACATCTAGGGCTCTGGTGCGCAAATTGTACATTTAAATAGATCAAATAACTCTTCCACAACAATAGAAATATTACTTCCAAATCACATATTACATCTGCATCACTACAAAAAATATAATTCCACAGTAAATAGGAAAGGAGGTCCAGACAAGATGAAAACCACAAAAATGATGCATAGAATCTCAAACATGTGCCTCCCATATGAAACTGGGAGGGAAATGATTCTGTGATTCCATCTACTGAATGTTATTTCCACTGTGCAGGGCCCTGGAAATTACTTGGGCAGAGGAAAAGGTCTGAATTTACATAAATAGATTTCTGGTTTGCATTGTGCACTACCTTCCTGTCATTTAATTTCTATCTAGCAAAAATAGAAGCAGAAAAGAGAGCTACAAAATGTAATTGTTCATCCTCTTATTTCTTAATAATGGCCCACATACTACCATCTGTTGTATAATACCACGCAAGCAGTAATGTAAGGGAGCAAAAGCCAACACAGTGGCAAGGAGCAGGGACTCCACTAAGTGATGCCCAGACAGTAGAGAACTACCTCAAACCAGAAGCAGCATGACAACAGTAAGAGAGCGATAGAAGAAGCAAGAGCTATGATAACTATCATAGTAAGAAAAGGGCAAAGGAGGCACCAATATGCTAACATTACTCTGAACGCTGCTGCCAGGCTGCAGAAGGAGAAAAGGAGATGTGGCCCCATTGCAGATGAAAGGACTACAGGGAGGAGTATCCCAAAGAAACAAACCATCTCCCTTCAGCTCAGTTTTCAGCCATCCTATCTGCGGTTAGCGGCTGCTCCTTTTACATGGTTAAATCCAATTGCCACAGAGTAGAAGTTTTGTTACAGCTTCAGACAGAGCTGGACGTGATTTTGGCTCTTAGAAAAAGGCAGTCCGCTGCCTGAAAAGCATAAAGACCTTTGGGACTGGGGAAATGGCTGCATTAACAGAAGCACAGCCAGTACATCAAGGGAAGCGACTACCCTTCTTTACTCAGCACTCATTAGATAACATCTACAATACCTTGTCCGGTTTCGGGACCCCAACGCAACTGATAAACCCGAGCGAGTTCAGCAGAGGCCCCCCAGGAAAGCCAGAGCTGGACTGCCTGCCCTGAGGGGAGAGGTTGAGGGTCGGTGGCTGCTCCAGCCTGCAGCGGGGACAGCTTGGGGGGCACGGGAGAGCAGCCCCCCAGTGCCTGCAGGGAGGTCATGGAGGAGCCGGAGCCAGGCTCTTCACCGCTGTGCCTGCTGGGAGGAAGAGGGACAACGGGCATACGCTGAGACAAGAGGCGGTCAGACTGGATATGAGAAGCAATGTTTTCGCCATGAAGACAGCCCAGCAGTGGGACAGGCTGCCCAGAGAGGCTCTGCGGCCTCCGTCCCTGGAGGTTTTCAAGACCCGACTGGCCAGAGCCCTGAGCGACCACGACCGACCTCAGAGGTGGCTCTACTGTGAGCAGGAGTCGGGCAAGAGACCTCCTGAGGTCCATTCACATCTGACTTAGCATCCCTTTCTTAGACTCACAGGTTAACAGATCTGGAAGGCTCTTTGGACCTTTATAGGTTTGGGCAAACCCATATGGGATTAGGCATTCAGAACATTTGAGATGAAACACATTTTCCTGACTTCAGCACATTCTGCACGAGAACAGCACATGATGATCACCAACAGGACTAGGGGATGCAAGAGACTGAAAAACAAGACTTGAGGTAAAAACAAACTAAAAGGCAGAAAAAAATGAAAAAAACTATTTCGTGAAAGAATAGCAAAACTTAAAACACAAGATTACAAGAGCAACATAAGAAGGGTGAAGACAAATCCCAAGATCAGGAAAGTGGAAGAATGGCTCATGTAAAAGCAAAACCAATTCACAAAGAAAACAGAAGAGTTTTCCCCATCTCTGCATACAGATTTATCCTTGGAAGAAGATGAGTTGTTATGGTAACAAGACTCTTCAGGAATTTTGCCAAGGAGTGGCATATCAACCTCCACATTATGCCTCTGGGGCAGGTCTCCAACTGCTACTTCAGAGGAATAGGGGTTTCAGAAACTGCTACCAAGTAAAAGTTCATGCCTGTAAGCACTAAATGGAAACCACACCTATAACAGCAGTAAGAATCTTATCTGTTAACTGAAAAAGTAGATAACAAAAACAAACCAAAAAAAGGGGGACAAAATGAATGTGTATATTAAAAATAAATCAGTCTAAGTATAAGCCAGTAATGTCAGGGCAAGAAAGTAAAGTTTGATGGGAGGAAATATGTGTAGGTCTAACAGCAGAGGGATACTGAATAATTTCTTCTTGCACTCCAGATAAAATTGACATTTAAAAAACAATGAAAAAGTTTAAAATTTTCAGTGTTTTAGGAGAATGTAGATGACATTATATAAATTTAGACTGAATATAAAATAACTATCTTTTAATTTCTCAAAATTTAAAAAAATGTAAAAGAAAGAGAAAATCTGAATCTTCACCTTAACTGTCTCTTCTCTCTAAGTCTTCACTATTGCTAAGCATGCTAAATATCACTATTGCTGATTTCATATGGGCTACCACCTGGGTACCAGATTCATGCTGTGTTCTAACTGCCCACTTACCACGTAAGCGGTTACAAAGTCTTCACTTTGCCTCAATGAAATCTAAAAAAATTAAGGATGGAAACCAAACTTACTTGATTAGCTTTTGTTATGCCACTTTAAATGCTATATTGTTTCACAGTGCCTGTAAATCAAACCTACCAAGGCAGAAAAAGCATGTTAAGTCATACCAGCTGCCTTTAATAGGCAAAGAAGTAGGGGTTTTGCCAAGCCAAGTTACCTTACTTTCTCTCAAACTGCACTGCTGTAGTACTGCCAGGATTGAACTGCTGCCTAATCCATAAAATCAGCCAGCCTACTGGGATTATTCTGGTTTTGGCTGGTAGCCTGGTGTTTTAAAGCAAGAGTTAAAATCTGATCAGTTCATGTGTATGTGGACCTCTTCCCTTAACAAACATTTCAATTAGGATTTTTAAATGCACACTGAAAAAGAAAAACCTTCACACTTCAAAGGGTATTTTTATAGACAGTCATTTGTAATATAAAAATCCCAGTTCTCCCCAACCCCATTTCCTCACTATCCTAAACAACCTTTGAAATATGTTTTCCAATCTGACGCTTTATTTTGATGTGCAAACTGAATACCAGACTACTGTGTTAGTATGGCATTAAAAAAGGGGGAGGGGGGGAACAACTTCTGTAAAAGTGAGTGTTGACAAAATTTAAAATAACTAATACCTTAATACTAAAAGAACATTCTAATTTGCAACCCAGGTTCACACTTGAAAAATAACACCATGCTAGAGGGATGGCAGAGAGGGAAGATGATTCACAACTGAAATAAAACAGGTTTCCCAATTACCTCTCCAAATTTCAGCTACAATCAAAAAAAAAGGTACTTTCAATATCAAACTTCCTGCTAGAGTTACTAGGTATGCAAACAGTGGCACTGTGCTTATGCCTGAGAAACAAAACGGGGCATTTCATTACTGTAGTTTAATTATCCAAAAGGAGTAATAGGACAATTCTTCACAATGAACGTGTAAATGAATTACATCATTATATGAGTTTTAATAGCCTTATGAGGCTACTAAAATATACTGGATAGTTAGAAACTGTTTCCATTTTTAAGAATTTTCACTTTTAACATTCTCAAAATACATGGTTATGTCCAGACCTTTTCTAGTTTCAGCCCAAAGGTACTGGTTAATTAAAAGGAATATGTTATTTGTCTTTGAGTAAAAAGAAAAGGAGAAATGTACTTTTCCAAAACTTCCTTTAGATTTTCCTCTTGGTTTATTTAAATTGGCTGACCTGTAATAATTCCCAAACTTATCTTGTTAGATAAGCTCAATTAAAAAGAAGTATTTATTAACACAGACTACATTTGAAAACAAATTACAAGCAAAGACATGCTTACAAAATATAACTTTGCTGAGCACAGTAAGTGATGGGTATATAATTCTTCCTGCTAAACTGCTAGGTATAACCCTAACTACGTAATCTCTCACTGCATTGACAAACTGGGTCAGGAGTGTTAGAGGATATAAGTAACTGTAGGCTTTCAATGCACATAAATTATTTTGGTTGTATCTATGCTGTACATTATGCCAGTGGCTGAGCCCTAGGTTTAACTCCCCTTCCTACCCCTTTCAAACTGAAAGCCTTCAACTTGGGCTGTAGCTCCCTTTCGCCAGACTGAAACCATGGGGAAGCCTTGGCTCAAAATTAGGTGAGAAAGGCTGGCTTACTTCCATTGCACCACTCACAGGGGGAAAAAAAAAAAAAACCAACCAAAAATCAAATCACAGTTGAGAGGCACCTCATGATGCAGGATTTAAGCACCTCTCAGCTGCTGGGTATCCGCTGAACTATCAAGAGCTTTATTCAGAAAAAGAGAAACGACATTAGCCAGGAAAGGAGAAGGGACATCATCATCTTTGCCCTCCCTGTTCCTGGCTCTTCTCACTTGATCCCAAAGGTGAGGAAGCCACACACAAGCACAGGACTCAGCTGGGGGCTCTGGCCAACAGCAAGCGGTACAAGCCCACACATGCACATATACAAGCACAACCACAGAGATATCCACTGGCCTAAATTGTTTTTGTTTGTCCTTAAAATGGATTCAAACAATAAATACAAACCCACCACAAAAATAGTTATTATTTAGCAAACTTTATCCCCATTGATTTTTAGAGAGTGTCAAGATGCCTCAGTGTCTTCAAAAATAACCCCCATCCTAATCCAACAATACCAAGACTGGCATTTTGATACTATTCTTAAATATAAACATATATATTAAAGGCATTTCAGATATTCTAAAAGAAGTATTAATAGCACCGTATTACCTATGAGATTCTTGATGCTCATCAGAAAAATACATCAAGTAGATGAAAAAACAGATATATAATGAAAATTTATGAGTTTAAATTAATCTAAATTCAGCACATGCCTGTACATGTGTGTGTACACACACACTCAAAGTGGTCCAGAATTCTTTAGGAGAAAAATGCAAAAAACAGAAAAATGCAATGGAGAGAACCTGAGGAAAAAAAAATAATGCAATAGAGTGCAGTAATTTGAAACAGAAGAAAAGCAAATATTCTGAACAGGAATGTAAACCATCTTTTAGGATTTCTTTTAAAAGAGATAGTTTTAATTTTTTGACAAACTTTTTGAAATGTTTTCACTGTACTTCTAAAACTAACTGAAATTTGTTAGCTGATAATTTGAAAATTCTTTTAACTTAATTGTCATTGGGGATAAATTAATTTTGAATATCTATTATGACAATTACATACAGCTACATTTTCAACTCTAATGCATTTTTAATAACCTTCATCAGCCAGTGATTTGAATTTCAAATTTCCTTCTATGAAGAAGTAATAATTAGATAGCTTTATGCCAATTTTCATAATAGATTGTTCTTTATTTACGTTGCAAAGCCTCCCTTACTATAAGCAAATCAAAACCTTAAATGAAACTTAGTACTCATAAGACTTACTATATTTCATCTCCCTTTATTAAGAGAAAGTAAATTACAGTGACAAACCTGTCTGCCCTCCCTGGTACACCACAACATGATGTTTGTACCTGTCTGCCTCCTTTTATAGCTATTGCACAAGGGACCATGCCTCCTCCCATTTCCACATCAAAATTGTAAACATTCCTCCAACAACACTGATACAATTCAGAGTAGCTTCAATGGAAAATGTTGTCATTAAGAAAAAAGAATTCCTCATGTAACATTTCTTTACTAGTGTTATAAACAGTAGGCTAGATAATTAGGTCTTTAACTTTCATCATGAACTTTTATTATTTATGTAGTATACTTACTTTCTACACTTGAATAGTGAGAATAGACACACTCAATATTGGAAAAAATAACAAATACACAGTCAAGGCTACTTCCTAGGAAAGGAAGACTTGAGTATTACTTTGACTAGTAGTTCTATAGGTCTAGTCCACTATTCTCCTATTGTTTGTATGGCAGTGAGCCCCACTGGGTCTGATCTCTGTATGTTAACACAAATACCTTTATGTTTACTGGCACCCCTTCTATACGTATTGTGATACACATTGTATTAATTATATGATCATATTTGATTTTTCATAGCTATTTTTCACCTCAGTCAGAATAAATGATAACTACCATTCTGTTAAATAGAGGCTTTACAAATTATGTTTGATTCTCATAACTTCATACTGTTTTTCTGACTTAATGGTATACTGGTTACACCCTGGCTTCTCTCAGGGTTCTTCCATAATGGTCATGACACAAATACTTCACACAGATGGGTTTCACAAATATTAATTTCCTTTCACACCTTCCTCACTTCTGAGAGGTGTGGATTATACTGACAGGAAAGGAACAAAGAAACTGTATGGTGAAAACAAATGAAAGTCAAAAATATGTTCTTTAAACTTCCAATCTGAATTTGAGATATCCAGGATTCAGCTTCTCAACAACACTTGCATTGAAAAGGAGAGCTAGCTTAGTGCAAATCTCCACAGCAGAATCCAGCTGGTTTATATCCTAGCTCAACAGTTTCTTCTTGATCTACCCCCAAGGACCAGTGGAGACCTCCTTCAGAGACCTTATTTCCAGTCTCTCTTCAGAAGTACCTATCCCCCAACGTCATCTGGGTACCTGGTTGTTGTGGTTTAACCCCAGCCGGCAACCAGGCACCACACAGCCACTCACTCACTCCCCTCACCCAGTAGGAGGGGGGAGAGAATCGGGTGGAAAAAAAAAAAAAAGTAAAACTTGTGGGCTGAAATAAAGACAGTTTAATAGGAAGGGAAAATAATAACAATAATAATAATAGAATATACAAAGCAAGTGATGCACAATACAATTGTCCACCACCTGCTGACCGATGCCCAGTTAGCTCCCAAGCGGTGATCCCCCCCCAGGCCAACTCCCTCCAGTTTATATACTGGGCATGATGTCACATGGTATGGAATATCCCTTTGGCCAGTTTGGGTCAGCTCCTCCTGGCTGTGTCCCCTCCCAGCTTCTCATGCACCCCCAGACTCTGCTGGCAGGGCAGTATGAGAAGCTGAAAAGCCCTTGACTTAGTATAAACACTGCTTAGCAACAACTAAAACGTCAGTGTGTTATCAACGTTCTTCTCATCCTAAATCCCAAACGCAGCACTGTACCAGCTACTAGGAAGAAAATTAACTCTATTCCAGCCGAAACCAGGACACTGGTACTGAAACCCTCACTCCCAGACAAGGGGTCTTTCTATTTCAGAACCTGCCACTCCTGGGAAATGTCTAAGAAGTGCACACCTTCCAGCTGCTGAAACATGAGGTAGGTAGTGTTACTAGAGACCAATTTGCTTTGGTGCAAAAATCTGAACAATCCCTCTTCCTTTCTCTTAATGTTCATCTGTCCTGCTGCACTGACACTCTTTGCTCGAGATATAATTGGGCTGAAGAGACAATCTACATCCATCCTCATTGCTTCCTTGTCCACCTCCCTCTGATTGTCAGATTTTTATTTCTGTACCAGTCTCCTTGGTTTTGTGCAAAGTCAAATAAAATGGATTTCAGTCTACTCTCAATAATATGCACTTTCTTCACCATCTTCCCATCCCATTCTTCCCCATAGCATTTCTCATATCAACTTCTTGAACAGCCAGCTTTCTGTCTGCCAGAAGGTCTTGGTGTTTCTCCCAGATATCTAATTGATAAGGTGCTTTCATAGAGTGACGGAGCATTTATTCCTTTATTTTCCTCCCATGGTCTAACATTTGGTCTTTTTCTTCTCTAAGTTTTAATTCAACAATTTTCCTGTCCATGTTACCTAAATGCCAGAGGATATACATACAGAGAATGGCTCCATGATCTCATCTCAAACACCTGACCCCGCACTAGTCTTCAGAAATGACAAGTAGCTATTAGAGTGAATGTCAGGCTTTAGCCCTGAAAGAACTGGAGGGAACACATTTCATTACTCAGGAGAGAAAATTATCTGAATTTCCATCATATACAAAGCTTTACAGATGACAAGAGACATTTTAGCTGTCAAAGTCAGAAGCGTTTCTAACAAACATGCACAAAATACAGGTTTGCAAAGGCTTTAAACTTTGCCAAAACATGGCTAGATTTTCATGGCAAAACCAGAATATACATAACTGACACACAGACCATCGTCTTCTCTACGGTAAAGCAGTAACACTAAAGTAGTTCAAAGAAAAGCTCTCTTGAGACTGATTTAAGAGACACTAGGAAGATTAGGTATATTTTTTCCATCACTAGAAATAACTGAAATATACTCGGGAGAGGGCAGGACAAGTTTGACACAATAGATGCAGCACAGGGATATATCAAGAGCTTGTAGCAACTTTAAGACACATCCTTCATAGTTCACAGAGAAGTCTAGGTTGGAAGGGACCATGGAGATCATCTGGTCCAACCTTGAAAGCAGGGCCTTAGATTAGGTTACAGGGGGCTCTGCCAAGCTAGGTCTTCAGGATTTCCAGTGAGGAAATACTGACCTCTCTGGTCAGCCTGCTCTGACTTTTAGTGGTTCCCATGGCTAATTTTTTTTTTTCTCTTTATACCCAGCTAATTTACCCTGAAGCAACCTCTGCCCATTGCCTCTTGTCCTTTCTGTGCGCATCCTTAAGACAGCACCTCCGTTTCTCACCTCAGCCACCTCATCAAAACTGGAAGGCTGTGATTAGATGTCCCCCGGGCCTTCTCTCATCACTAGTGCAAACCCAGCTCCTTCAACCTTTCCTCATACGTCAGGTTCTCCAACCTCTAATTTCCTTACTGGCCCACTGCTGGACCCTCTCAGTTTTTTCAGTGTCTCTCTTGAATAGAGCAGCCAGGGGACCAGAACTGGACACAATATTCCAGGTATGGCTTAACAAGCATTCAGTAGGGAGAAGCCTTCCTCGTTGAGAGTCCTCAGTCCGCTGCCCATACTCCTGCTGAGGCAGTCCAGGACGTGGTTTGCCTGCCTTGCTGCCAGGGCACACGGCTGGCTCAGGCTCACCGCACTGCCCAGCAGGACCCTCGGGGCCTTTTTGGCAGAGCTGAAAAGTCTCTTTTGCTGCTTTGGTTATTAGGTCTCAGGTGCAGGACTTCATGTTTAGCTTTGTAGAGGTCACGGAGCCTCCATCTCTGAAGATATTCAAAACCCAGCTGGACATGGCCATGAGCAATGTGATCTGTCTGATGCTGTTTTGAGCAGGAGACTGAACTAGATGGACTCCAGAGGCCCCTTCCAACCTGAATTGTTCTATGTGTCAATGAAATTTTGGAAGTTTTACATTATAAAATTCTTTCTTTTTTTTTTTTCCCCTCCCTCCTGTTGAAATGTTTAAAAGTTCCTCTCCCATCTGATAATATTTTTTACAGTAAAGAGTTCAGTCTTCCAGCTTGTTTTAAAACTTAATAGAATGGGAATACAGGCTCCTATTTAAAGAGCTGATTTTTAAGAGTGTCCCTTTTGCTGCAAAACTGTGCACACACTCAAGTACTACTACGAATTTGCTGTAGTAAGTGTACACGGATCTTCATGTAAGAACCACCACTAACATGTCTGGGAGTTGCTTTGTGTTACTAGTAGAGACTAAGGAGTATCTTATTATCTTTACTTTTCCCATCATTTATTCCCTCCTTGATACTTAGATTCAGCCGCTGATGCCACTGCTAAGGAATTCAAAGCCATCCATTGGCACCACTTCTTCACCTACCCTGTGAATTGACACTTCTAATTAATACTCTGTGCCTTCAAGGTTTACAAGGATGAGTAGAGACCTACAGAGGGAGAGATGTGTAGTGTCATTTAAGCATTTTAGGTCCATGCTTGTAGGAGCCCAAAGTCTTGTCAGCATGCTCATAGATTTCCTCACTCCATTGTTAAGGAACAAAGATGATATTACCTTAATACAATCTTTGTTGAAAGAGATTTTGTTTTATTAGTTTGCATGCTGCCCCTTGATGTGCTCAGACTCTATTAACAGCTTTACTACCAGCACAGCTCCAACTATTCCTGCAATTTGCTTTTGGTGCATAGAATGCTTGCTTTGAACAATTACGTTGTTCAGATACTTCCATATTTTAAGAAGGATCTGATAATTACTGCAAATCTTATTGTTTGGTGTACAGAACTGAATAATTTTACTAATGGTTATTCATTTAAATAGGGTTCATTTTAATCTTGTCAGCTGAGTAATAGCTGCCCATGAAGGCAATGTCCTTTGTAACCTTCCCAAGCCAACTAGATGGTTTTGCTAGAAGACAAAATATTACTTGAAAGTGCTGTAAACAAATATTTGAAGAGAATTACATGTCAAAATGGGGAAAACCAAGGATTTTCAGGAAAATTTAGTTCTCTCTGGTTTGGAAGACTCAGCAAAACAGGGGTGTAAAAACCACACAAAGTACATTTGGGCACCTCTTTCAACCTCAAAGAGCAAAGACTTACAAAAAGTAACTGTTAAATTCTCAATTCTTTGCAGATAAAACTTTGCAAATTATTCTTCAAAACTAATATACTTAAACACGCACACACACATTCACTGGGCTCCTAAGAAAATACTACATTGAGACCACTATTTTGAAATTTTCTGAAAGTTCTGGGCAATAAAATATGAACACACTTTTAAAGAACAAATGATAAGGGGAGAAGAGGAAAAGGACAAAATGGTTTAACTTTGGGACTGTTCTCAAAGTAAAAATCCAGTATCTGTGAATGTGACCAGATCTTCATAAGGTACTCGTATTTAGCTTTCATCTAATATGAATTTTTGAGTGAATTTAACCAGATGAGAAAATAAATACTTAATAAGGAAGTTTAGATCAACTAACAAACAGTGGAAGCAGAATGGTCAACATAGCAAAACCAGACAGATTTGAATCTGAGATTTTAAAAAACAGAAAGCATAAACATTATACCAAAACAAACAAAAAAAAAAGCAAGGAAGGGGAATTAAAATAATATTCAGATTTGCATGCAAATCAAGCGTTATAATATATCTTATCACAAAAAGTGCAAGAACTCAAGCCTAACAATTACATTTTGATAGATGTTTATCCAACTTCCTTTTGCGAATGCCTTTGCATCAGAGAAGCAATGCAATATCAAGAATCAACAATAGTAGCATCTCAGAATATAGAGGTCCATAAGGAGACTTACATAACTTCTGATTTGTAGTGAACATGAGCAACACAAGAGGCTGAAATACTCCAAATAAAGCAGAACTCTTGGACTAAACTAGAATAAATAGTAGGCTAGTTCACATTTCTTTAGCAATATGAATCTTTATTTAGGCAACCTGGCAGTGGCCAGAGAACACCGAGGAAAAAAAACCAAACAACCCAAGGTAACTAAGTAGAAACAGAGAGAAGTGCTTATAAGGATTATAATAATGCTACCACATGTAAACATTTTTACTTTTCATTTTAGAGTTGTAGTTACATTTGAGAACAGTATGGGCTAGCACATAGATGACTGTGGCAAAATCTAGTGTTTTTCAAAGTTATCAGGAATTCACTTATCCTGAAATATTTTGAAGTGAATAATGACCTCATGGTTTAAGGCCATCTCAGTTAGAGACTAGCAACTCTGCTGTAGAACAATAAATTTCTTACTTTTCCTGCATACCAAGTTTTTAAACACAAAAAGAACCTGTCCTCTCCTTCCTCTTACAAAACAGGACTATGAACACACCACAGAAACTCTAGGTGTGTACTTGCGCATGCATGTGCACAGGAGATCTTATTGCCAAGAACTGTTCAAGAAACCGCTGTAGCTGATATAAGAACTTGCCATAAATCACTGGGATTGCATTACATAAATCACCATTTTCTGAAACTAGCATTTAGCATTCCACAAGTTTCTTCAGGACAATCAAGCAGTTAAAGAAAAAGTGTAATGTAGCTCCCCTTGTGTGGCCCTGGCCACAGATTTAATTTAGTAGATTACAGTTAGAAGGCTACTGCTATTCTTCTTCTTGATTATTATTTATTTTTGTGGACACATATTATATAACATGTGCTTAAGACCACCTGTTCCATATATATTTTTGACTATCAGAAGTCATTGCTAAAATGTTTTCCAATTTATTTTATTTTGCATTTGCGGATTTATATAAAGCACATCATAATCGAACATAACAGAAAAAACAAGTAACAAAAAAAATCTAAAAATCTTATCCTACTTTAATCTTGCTAACACAAAACTCGAAGACTTAAGAGTTAGCTGTTGTTGACACAATTCTAACACAACAATCTCTCATATTGGGGGGATTAAATCACTAAGTCTTGAACTCTATGTCAGACATCGCGTATTTATTTATTTGAAGGGTCAGCACGCCAGCAGCAACAGATTCAAGCTTCTCTTGCTCCAAGACAGCTACATCTTGTCAGGGACAGACCCAGCTCACAACACCTTCACCTTGTGTGAAGGTTATTTACCTTATTAGTGAAAGAGAAGCATGCATTAATGGAACTGGAGATTTTACAAGGAATGGAAGAATCCACGCCTATTGGTTTCCATTTTTGAGTTTATAGACTACCATTAGTAATTCAGCTGTCATCCTTAAGTTCCCTTTGGGCTCTTGAGTGAATATGTTCTCCCTACTTCCTAGTGACCATTCTGTGTAGCTGGAGTTGAAGTATCTATGATCAAGTTTATGATACAGAGACGTATCTGCAGAAACCTTGCATACCCACAGCACAGCATGCCAGTTTGCTGTACAGAAAACCCCAATGCAAATGTGCTCATTTCGACTCTCTTTCTTGCACATTTCCTTTATAGTCTGTCATTTGGATGCATGGGGTCTTTGGCAAGCTTTTTGCTCCTGATGGGTCAGAATCTGTATTTATAACCAGTCTTAGCTCTTCTGGTTAGTTGCTCTTCAAGCTCTACTTTGATCTTTCTAATTCTGCTTTAACAATTAATTGGCCAACTGTGTAATGCTTTCTGGTTTATTTGGATACACTTCATGTTTTGAAGTTTGATCTCTCATTTCTAGTAACCTTCAGGTTGCTACTTAGCCATGCTGACTTCCTGTAAAGCTCCAGCAAGCCTCTCCTAAATGGGTCACAGGCACTGGTACTGTCTGATCGGTACGCCTCCAAAGCCTGAAAGAATTTCGCTTTTTACATACTTTATACCTGTGTCGTGGTTTAAGCCCAGCCAGCAACTAAGCACCACGCAGCCGCTCACTCACTCCCACCCCATCCAGTGGGATGGGGGAGAAAATCAGGAAAAGAAGTCAAACTCCTGGGTTGAGATAAGAACGATTTAATAGAACAGAAAAGAAGAAGCTAATAATGATAATGATAACACTAATAAAATGACAACAGTAGTAATAAAAGGATTGAAATGTACAAATGATGCGCAGGGCAGTTGCTCCCCCCCCGCCGACCGACACCCAGCCAGTCCCCGAGCGGCGAATCCCTGCCCCCCACTTCCCAGTTCCTAAACTGGATGGGACGTCCCATGGTATGGAATACACTGTTGGCCAGTTTGGGTCAGGTGCCCTGGCTGGGCATGAGAAGCTGAAAAATCCTTGACTCTAGTCTAAACACTACTGAGCAACAACTGAAAACATCAGTGTTATCAACATTCTTCACATACTGAACTCAAAACATAGCACTGTACCAGCTACTAGGAAGACAGTTAACTACATCCCAGCTGAAACCAGGACAACCTGCTTTTACAAAAAGGAGAAAGCTTGCTATTTACGCCCTCTTTTAAGTTGGTAAAGCTGTGGCGTAGGAACAGCCACCAAGAACATACCCAAGCTTGGGATGGGTGCAGAGCTATTGTCACTTTACGCCCTCTTTGGAGGGAGCAATGGGAGCAGACAGCTGTTCTGCACAACCTCTACAAATGAATGTTCAAGGGAAAACAGTACAGCTCAGCTGTAACTTACCCGTGCAAGGGTGTAATGATCTAAATTTACAGTAATGAGGAGTTTTAATTTGATACCAGAAACTGGAATGATCAGATGAAGTCATGTTTAAACTAATGAATGTAATAGTCACTGTTACTGTCAGGAGACACTTGTCTATAAGGACTAATGCCATTACTGTTATTTATAATAAGAAAATTACTAAAAAAACCCCCACCAAAGCAATGCACAACAGCATTAGAGAATTTACAGAATAACAAATAAAACCACATATTGGCTGGATACTGGGGAGGGAGGGAGTCTATCTTGTAAAGAGGCCAGCTTGTTTACTCCTTAATAAATATTCATTTAGGGTACGTAAACCAGAAAATCCCTGGTTTTAATTCTCTTAGCTTTGTGCTACCAGTCCTGTTTTTTCTTTTTTTTTTTTAGGCCTTCTGTAATTCATATTGCCCAGTGCCTGGGTTTATTACATAAGTATAGGAGATACATAGCCATCTAGGTAAAGTGCTTTAAATAGAAATTTGATTTGAGCTACATTTCGAGCTCAAACATGGAAGAGTGGAGATCTTGATGAGTTACTTATATCAGGGTACTGTTTGTGATCCTGGATACTGATTTGAATGCAGATAAATCAGAGGTATTAATTTTAGTTATGTTTCCACTTGAGAGAGAATATTTTCTCCTGTAACTCTGCGTAAGAAAGCTAGAAAACCCGCACAGTACAATCTAGTAACACTATGTGCTACTCCTATACCTTCTCCCAAGGTAACCTAGACCGATCAGAAGGTCTGAAAGACCTAAGTTCCTGAAGAATCCCAGTACGTGCAGAGTCCCCCTCTGTACCACCCTCTTTCTTCTAGTAGTTATAAAGAGACTGTACAGGTATAAAGATCTCAGGGTTGATGTACATAGTGTTATATGAATATTAGTGTGCAACCAGAGCCTTTCACCCTTTCAAGCATGTTGTCCTTTCATAAGGAGTCAGGCTTGCAACTTATATTTTAATCTTCCTTAAAAACCACCAGGTCTCATTTCTTCAATATTTAATCAAATTTTTCATTGATTCTCAGAGTTCAGAGTTACCCTTCAACTTTGCACACCAGATGCCCTCCTTGTATTTTGTGAGTGAATATGGAAACAGAATTTCAAACCAGGGCTAACAGTTTGCTCTGGATAGCAATAAACATACATTATAAACTACTTCAAAATACAACCAAGCAATAAGCAGCTCAAGGAAAAAAATAAAAGAGAATCAAGACATTTTGATCCAACACCAGCAATCAAATAACTATATTTGCTTCCATAACGACCTGCACTGTTCCCTCAATAGTCACGCTCGATGACTATTCACAATTCACGCACATCTACTTCACCACTATTTCATTTATCAGAATGGAGGCAATTGAGGAGAATAATCATCACGAAATAATAAAATATCCTTTACAAAAAAAAAAAAAAAATCAAGCCTGAGGATAAGACTCAGGGTTTCTATTTTCTGATAATATAACTTTGGAAATGATTTCATGACTTTATTTGAAAAATAGGTATAATCCAAGTGAATGGATACAATTCTTATTTCTCTACAGCCAGAAGCCCAGTATCCTTTTAAATAGGAAAGAGTATCCATTTCTTTCTCTTCCCCCTCCCTGCCCCCAAGGAGTGGAATAAGAGGGAAAAAACAGGGATGAAAAAGAACAGCACCCCCCCTTCCATTTGCTTGTGTTAAATGCAAAGGGCCACGCTTCCATCAATACTACAACATGCAGCTGCATTCTGTGCCTATGTTATTTTTTTAGCTTCTCAAGCGATTCTTGTATTTCACATGATTTTTCTACAAAGATGACAGTTGACAAGCAACATATTGTGTTTCTGAGCCCTTTTACACACAAAGTATGCTATAGGCAGTAACATGCTCAAAAAAAATTAAAAAACCCAACAACACAAAGCTCCCCCCAAAGCCCCACACTTTCATGCTTCTGCCCTGTTGCTAATCCACACAAACTTCATAGATGAGCGATCTCCTCAGGATTTCAGCCATCACTACAGCTATTGTACTGGGTCTGGCTGAGATGGAGTTAATTCTCCCCATAGCAGCCCTCACAGTGCTGTGCTCTGTGTTGGTAGCTAGAAAGGTGTTGATAACACACCAGTGTTTTGGCTACTGCTGAGCAGTGCTGGCACAGCATCAAGGCTGTCTCTCCAACACCCATCCCCATCACCAGCACGCTGGGGGTGGGCAAGATCTTGGGAGGGGACATAGCCAGGACAGCCAGCCCAAACTGTCCAAAGGGATATTCCATACTGTATGACATCTGCTCAGCGATGAAAGTGAAGAGAAAGGAGGAGGAAGGGGGTTATTTATTATTATGACATTTGTCTTCCAGGGCAACCACTACACGTACTGAAACCCTGCTTCCCAGGAAGTGGCTGGACATTGCCTGCTGATGGGAAGTAGAGAATAAATCTTTTGTTTTCCTTTGTTTCCACGCAGAGCCTTTGCTTTTGCTTTATTGAACTGCTTTTATCCTGACCCACAAGTTTTTTCCATCTTATTTTCTCCTTCCCCCGTCCTGCTGAGGAGGGGAGTGACAGAACAGCTTGGTGGGCACCTGGTGTCCAGCCAAGGTCAACCCACAACAGTCTTTTTTGTTGCCCAATGTGGCGTATGAGGAATTCGAGATAAGGGTAGTAACTGGGAGAGGTAACGGGCAAAACATGGACTGAACTCACCTAAAGAGAAAAGAGTGGAATGATGGTGGGGAATTTCATTTGTAATTGTGAAAGGGACAAAAGGTGGACTGTGTGTAAATTGTCCACTTTCATTCGGTGTTGTGATGATGTTATTTTGATTTTGGTGTGGAGAATTCTTTTTCTGTTGATGTGAGTGAAGTTTGTGTGATGAGTGTGGATTTTAATGATAATTTTTAAATATGTGATTCACAGAAGTGAGAGGTGGAATGTATTGGGTTTGCATGGCAAGGCTTTGGTAGCAAGGGGGCTACAGGGGTGGCTTCTGTGAGAAGCTGCTAGAAGCTTCCCCTATGTCCGACAGAGCCAATGCCAGCTGGCTCCAAGACGGACCCACCGCCGGCCAAGGCCGAGCCCATCAGCAACGGGGGTATTGCCTCTGGGAGAACAGATTTAAGAAAGGGGGAAAAACCTGCTGCGGCAACTGTAGCTGGAGCGAGGAGTGAGAATATGTAAGAGAAACAGCCCTGCAGACCCCCAGGTCAGTGAAGAAGGAGGGGGAGTTGGTGCTCCAGGCGCCGGAGCAGAGATTCCCCTGCAGCCCATGGGGAAGCCCATGGTGAGGCAGGCTGTCCCCCTGCAGCCCAGGGAGGTACACGGTGGAGCAGATCTCCACCTGCAGCCCGGGGAGGACCCCACGCCAGAGCAGGGGGATGCCTGAAGGAGGCTGTGACCCCGTGGGACGCCCGCACTGGAGCAGGGTCCTGGCAGGACCTCCGGATCTGTGGAGAGAGGAGCCCACGCTGGAGCAGGTTTTCTGGCAGGACTTGTGACCCCATGGGGGACCCACGCGGGAGCAGTCTGTGCCTGGAGGACTGCAGCCCGTGGAAGGGACCCACGCTGGAGCAGTGCATGAAGAACTGCAGCCCATAAGAAGGACTCACATTGGAGAAGTTTGTGAAGGACTCTCCCATGGGAGGGACTCCACGGTGGAGCAGGGGACAAGTGAGGAGTCCTCCTCCCCCTGAGGAGGAAGGAGCGGCAGAGACAACGTGGGGGGAGCTGACCCCAACCCCCAACCCCCGTCCCTCTGCGCTGCTGAGGGGAGGAGGGAGAGAAAATCGGGAGTGAAGCTGCGCCCAGGAACCGGGGGGTGGGGGGAAGGTGTTTTAAAATTTGGTTTTATTTCTTATTATCCTTGTTTTGATTTGATTGGTAGTAAATTAAACTGATTTCCCCAGTCGAGTCTGTTTTGCCCGTGACAGTAACTGTGAGTGATCTCTCCCTGTCCTTATCTCGACCCACAAGGCTTTTGTTCTATTTTCTCTCCCCTGTCCAGCTGAGGAGGGGGAGTGATAGAGCAGTTTTGGTGTGCACCTGGCATCTAGCCAGGGTCAACCCACCACAGCTATCAGCCCAAACCATCCAATTAAACCTTTTAAAGACCCATCATTAAGTTACGTTTTGAAAGTACATTTTTTTTGACATTTATGTTGAAGAGAAGAATCACTTTTGCTCGATGTGGGCCTCCTATGCATGGGAGTAAACATTGCCACTGTAGTCCATCACTGAAAGTGCCAATAGTCTAGTACACATCAGTCCTAACCCTGGACACCAATATAAGATCAGAATTTTGGATTTTTGGCAATATGAAATTACTGGGGCTTTTTTCCTTAGAAAACATTCACAGGATAATTGCATGCTATTTATTACACATACATTTTTCATTTAAAGATACCCAGAGGTTACTGGAACTTAAAGGCTAATTTGTAGTTTTAGGATAAAAAGCATTAGACCTGCCTTCAAGAGATCTAGACTTACAACCACACTCTTTCACTGCTTGCCATCTGACCTTGGTTAAGTCGTCTTTGTGTTTCAACTTGCCAGTTTTAACATAATGTCTAACATTGATATGACATAAAGCTAAAGGTGACTGGGTAGAAGACAATAGTACAAGCACAGAGCCCTGCCCTATTTTAAGATTATCTATCTAACTTGAAGACTACTGAGTGACTTGGGGAGCTGATAACAGTAACTTACAAGACAGAAAGAAAAACCCGTGCTTGAATATCTTGTCTTCCATCACAGAAATTATAGTGACAGAGAAAGCAGGGAGAATTTCATTCAATGAATCCTCAATTTTTGCCCTTAAAAATCCCTGCTGGTGGCAGAGCTTATAAATCTTGAAGAGTTCTGGGAAAAATATTACATGTTCAACCAGTGTCACCATTACAATCAAGGCATTTAGCATTTTCAGAACTTGTTCCATACTTAGTTAATAACTAATGGCTAAACATTTCATTAAGCAGACAATTTTACGCATTTCCAAAATACTAATGTTTAAAGAAAAAACTTCAGTCTGTCACTTCACATACATTGGGGGTTTTGTGCTCATCTGGAAAAAACAGTGTGGTATCTCACCTGCATCCCTGAGATTTACAGACGTTTTACTGTGCTTTTAATGTCAGGATTAGGTTTTCAACCCGATTCTCACTGTCTTGTTTGCAAACTAGACAAACCAAGAACACACTCTTCCCAATGAAGAATGGTAAACATGCAATGCTTCAGTTCATGAGAAAGGCATGACTTACCTTGTGAAAGTTCCTGAAATATGCTGCTTTCTCATCTGGAAATTTTTCTAGCCTTCTGGGTCCTTTACTGGAAGCCTTCTTGAAAACCAACCAACAACGCCTGAAAATCTGCAAACAAAATCAATGGATTACATTAGCTTTTCTTTAAAGGTGGGCAGTATCACAAATGTATTCAGTTACATAACTGACTTAGGAAGAAATTTTAAAATGATAATATTTTATTTTGAAAGTCTGGAAAATTCTGACAACATCCATTATTTCTACAAAAGTAATACCAATTTGTCAATTTATACATATTGTCAGTCCTTTGTACACTTTTTTGCTTCAATTTCTTTCACGCGTGCCAAATTTGAAAATTCCTGAGATGCAAGTAAATCCATGGACTTTGAAAATGAAAAGCATTATAAGGCTGTCATTAGAGAAAGTACTTTCAGAAATCACTCCACGCATTACTAGCTTTCACATTTACACTCTATTTCTATGAGGGTATTGATACCATTGAGAAACATTCATTGCAGCTTTTAACACAACACCGTATCTGGCAGTTAGTATAAGCTTGTATGCAGAGAAAAGAAAACACAAGGTTGAACTAAGCACCAGTGTGACAATTACTGGACAACAACATCTAGTTCTCTCACTTAGTTCAATGACAAACTCTCTACGGAAAAAATAAGGGCAACCAAGTTGGTGAGGGGCCTGGAGCACAAGTCTTATGAGGAGCGGCTGAGGGAACTGGGGTTGTTTATCCTGGAGAAAAGGAGGCTGAGGGGAGACCTTATCGCTCTCTACAACTGCCTGAAAGGAGGTTGTAGTGAGGTGGGTGCTGGTCTCTTCTGTCAGAGATATAGGAAATGGCCTCGAGTTGCAGTGGGGGAGGTTTAGATTGGATATTGGGAAAAATTTCTTTACTGAAAGGATTGTCAGGTATTGGAACAGGCTGCCCAGGGAAGTGGTTGAGTCACCATCCCTGGAGGTGTTCAAAAAGTGTGTAGACAAGGCACTTCAGAATGTGGTTTAGCGGTTTAGTGGGCATGGTTGATGGTTGGACTCGATGATTTTAAAGGTCTTTTCCAACCTAAACAATTCTATGATTCTATGCAGATTATTAAAGTTTGAAAACTAGTGGTGAAAAATAAAATCCTCCAGAAAGCACAAAACAGTATTATCCTCTCATTTTAATGAGAAACACACTAGATTTTGCTTAAAATGCATTTTTAAGCAACGAGCGTACTTTATTAGATGATTTACCAAGCATTCTGATGGTATTGCCATAATCAGAAGTTTAAAATCAGGAATGAATTATCAAATAAGAATACATCTGCAGTTCAAAGAGAAGCTGATTAAGGATAATCCTCTAGACTGTATTATGCAAGTAAGGGATTAGGTATTAATCTAGTTTTATAATCTATGAAAATAGTTTACTTCATTCTCTTCTTCAGTACTTGCACAGCTCTATAAACAATACCATACAGACTTTTATGTTATTATTTCAAGGATATACTGAAAACCAAAAAAACCCCAGTACTAGTTAATGGTTCCACTGGCCATATGTGGAAAACAGCCTTATTTCTTCAGAAATTCTACAAAATTTAATGACACAACACAAGAAGTACAATAGTATTTAATTTGGATCAAACACATCTCCCATTACAAAAAAAAAAAAAAAAATTAAAAAAATCAAGGAAATATGAGAAGAGAGAGCTAAAAGAAGTTTTCCCCTCAGTGTGATGCTGGTCTAAACTAAGTATAAGCAGCAAATATAGTGTCATTAAAATAATTAAGCTTAATTAATCACATTCTAATGTAATAAAACTGACACTATCCTGTTGCCATTATCTCAGATTAATGTTATCAGTCAGAATAAGTGTTTTCTACCTACTAGTGGACAACAGTATCTGTATGTTTAATTATGAAGACTTCTGGAAGAAAACATAGCATTTAATGAAATCTCTGCAAGTATACTTCTTCCAACGCATACAAGTTTTAGGCTTTTTCTACCAAGGTTGTAAAGTGGCAACTGTACAACTGTACTTCCTATCTCAGAAATTACTTCACCTAACCTGAGGGAAAGCAAAGACAATATCATATTTCCTGAAAAAAATGGCATTAGACTGTGAGACATCATAAACCATCTTTATTATATAATACTTTCTTCAAATAACATCTTGGCAGTGTTGCAACTTACTTTACCAAAGCTACAGCACTACTCCCACAGTTATCTCTTGATTAACCCATATTAACTCTTCACAACTTTATGGTGTGAAAAGCTCCACACACAGGTAGAGGATATTCATACTGTTTTGTTCTTACTAAAAGCAATACTACCAGCTGTCCAAAGGGGACAAATTTATTCATTTAATAAGTGTCGCTTTTAATAGTACTCCTGGCTCTTCTGGGACCTGGCTTTTATTTTAGTCTATGTGTGTTTTCAGCTAATCTCTCTTCCTCTGAGGAAAGTCTTTTCCTAAGAAGTTCTTTATCAAGGTAAAAACCATTGCCTTCATTTCAAATCTTTTATTGATTTCCTTATTTTTGTTATCTGTCCTTAATGGTTTACAGTCCTCAAAGACTTCTTTTTAGAAAAACAGAACAACCTACAGGCCCCATCATCAGTGACGGTGAGTTTTAGCACAGTCATGGAATCTACATTTTACAGATGACCTGAATTTTGGACAGCTGGTGATAAGGTAACAGAAGTTTTGTGTTAATTGAGTGAGAAGTTTTTGAAGGTTGGGGCGGTTTTTTGGTATTTTTTTCTTTTTTTTTTTTTTTTTTTTTTTTTTTTTTTTATAAATATATATGGCACAGTCCTATTTCATTATAATGCAAAGTATCCGTTCCATCCAGGACATCAGAAGTATCCCTAATAAATGGAAAACTACACATGCGAAGTCAACAAGGCAGATTTCTGCAAGGATGAGAACATTTTCCAGATAGAAGGTCATCTAATGCGTACTCCAAAGCAACTCCTTCAGTGACAAGTGAGCAGGGTCTCTCAAATGGCAACTTCAGTCTTTTTTTCACTGCATATCAATCTGGGACAGCGTGGAAGTGAGTTTGAGGGTTTGCAGCTAAACTGACAAAATTCAAGACGGAGGCTTTGACCCCCTTATTAGTGAGCACTTCAAAGTATCCATTGATACTGAGAGAGCTAAATGCTAGTTATCTTTAACGATGCTCCTTATTAGGCCTTTTCCCACATTTCAGCATTGGGAGAAATTAAAAGGCTTCAGTACATAGACTGCAGGAATGAACAGCCCTTGCTTTTAAGGAACAGCGAATAGCAAGAGGAGGGAACTGTAAGTTTTACCTTTAGACTGTTATTGCTGCAATTTATTGGCATCTGTTTTTTCCAGACCTTTAGGGAGAGGAGAGATCTGAAGAATGGAGTGGCTTGAAGAGGAATCTTGATATGGTATGTACATACAGCAAGGTACATCCTTGCATTTGGATTTTTTTTTTTTTAACTTATGTTTAAAGCTGGTATAAACATACACAGTTCCACTGCATTTCAGCAGCATTCTACCTTGTTACACCAACGGTTTGTATCTCAGTGTTTGAAAAAGCATTAGCATATGAATTTACCTATAAATATGAATAAATAGGTGCAGATGTGAGCACACAGCACACAAACATTTGCCTTTCATAAGGCACCTCATTGTTATACAGAAGCCTACTCAATTATTCACGAACTGTGAGATACTCTTTTATCCCTGGCCTACTTTAGGATGCCATTGGCTGTAATCAAAACTTCTGAAAGAATTCTAAAGTCCTCAGATAATTGGGGTAGCCATTGTGAAAGAAATCAGCATCAGCCCTTTAACAACAATGAGAACCACTCACAGTGTTGTCTCCATAATATTTAGTATTTCCTGTGAGATTTAAGTGTCTGTTTTTCACACATACATAGCTGAGGAAATGCCAAATATTTGATCATTTAATCAGTTTTACAGCATTCTTGGATGAGCACTCACTACTCAGCAAATATGATTTAAAAATTTTGTATCAAGGGCAAACAACACAAAGTCTAATCCTACGCCATTGCTTTTTTCTGGAGAAATTCAGAAAGATAGCATTAAGTACTTGCTATGTTTAGGTTTCCTTTCATTAAACTATCAATTAGAAGGACCAAAACTTGTTCAGTACAAACCTGAGAAGGATTCTGTTGAAATTACCTGCTGAGTCCATGGCATAGCAGAACCTCTTTAAACAACATCATTCCTCTCTCAGTTTTACAAGATGGGCAAAGCAGAAAAAAATATATTGCTCTAGATCCCACTACCTGTGCCACTATGTATCAGTAAGCAAGGGCAGTAACTCAGCACACTTGCGGTCTGCTGAGAACTGATTTGGCTGCCCTTTGCAATATCATATGGGAATGACTGTCATTACAACGTACAAGCTTGCAGGGGAGAGTAGCCTCTGTTCCTAAGGATGGACTCTGAGTAGCCTCATCTCATTAGTGAGAGAAAACGATTCCAGACCTGGAACAATATAACCTTATCAGCCCCAAGTGATTTCTGAAATCTTTCCAGTCAGAAATTCGACTTCCAGTGCTGCTCCATTTCTATTAATCTTTAGAGATCCCTTTTTTATATTTTACTTGAAACACTGCAATAGATCAATTAATGATGAAAAACTCTGCATAATCTTCTTTTCTTACGTTTTCTTCTGCTTATTTCACCTCTCAGCTCACCTTTCCAGCATGTTAATATTTTTTAATATTCTTGACTATGCAAAAGTTTGGCCTCTGAATGGATCAGCGTTCTTCATGCTCATATCGTACCTTTCTGTTTTCTTGTTGCCATGGTTGTTCATAATAAATCCATTAAAAGACATGTTACAGGAAATCTATTGGCTAAATTAGTTTTTTAGAAAGAAGAAAAACGTTTTCCTTTTCCTAAAATAATTTTAAATACTTGGGTTTACAGTGGGAATCTTACAAATGATTTTCCATTTTCCAGAGATTTCTAAAGCCTTTTCCTAATCACTGACAATAGATGCTTTTGAGATTAACATTTCTTTTTATCCACAGCTGTAGCTAATAAAGCTTTGCCAGTCATCACTAGTATTTAGAGAAGGGATTTTTATTGACAAGTCTCTACACATTATTCCAGAAATTCCACAGTCAAAAAAAACAGAAACAAAAAACCCCTCATCCATCTTTTTCTTTTTTTTTAATAATGCCAAAAAAGACAGTCACAACACTATAAGCTTTTTTTTCCAAACCACTTAAGATGCTCTGAAATCTCCCTACCCCTATCCAAAAGATAGTACAAATGGCAATCACTTTCTTGCGTATATTGGGAAACCATCTAATTTTCTGCCACTAGCTGTAGAAACACTTGTCTCTTGAGAGAAGCAGCAGTGAGTCAGCTCCTAGTTACTAAAAGAAACCATCACTGACCAGGATGGGCACCGAAGCATCACTCATGGGGCTTTTTGCTAGCACAACCCATCAAATGGTTCTCCCAGGAATACATCTACATAATAATATTCAGTCTTGCATTCACATCTTGTTATCTGCAGGAAAGGCTAGTTGATTTCTCCTCCCTGACTTTCCATGTGCAGTGTTAGACAAGACAACATCTGCAGTATATGCATTAAAAACACTAAACCATGAATATGTTCATATTTACTTCACTAGTTATCTCCATTAAAAATGGATATTGGTTTCTATGGGGTATGTGAGAGAAATGCAGTATGCTGTGAGCTACAAAACATCTTGACTCACAAATTAAAAAATGTAGGATTTGTAGTAAGAAAAATAAAAATAGTTGTCAAAGTAAAGTTATATTTAACCATTGTTTTGACACCCACCACTTTTTGATTTGTCTGTGCATATTTTGGTAAAGGGAGAAGAGACAAGGGGTGACACCTTACCACTTCAGTGGAACTACGCTTGTCACACATTCAAGTAACATTTAAGAGAAACTGAAAAGCAGTTATTATCTGTAAAAAGGCCGAAGAGGAAAATGGGAAGACAAAACCATTCATACCTCAGCTAAAGAGCAAGTTACAGGATATAAGCTATTGCTGAGTAAAGTCAATAGAAAAACAAACAAACAAAACAAAACACCTCATTCTTGCAATCCACCTACTTGAGTTACCAACACTTTCCATTAAAAAGACAAAAGCAAGTACTGCTGTAACAAGGCATGCCATCCCTCCCGCACTTCTGGGCATCTTTGAAGTCAAGGTGCCCTAGAAACAGTGTTTTCCCTGTCTTCACAGCAGTGATTTTGCTGCCTGGGTTTTTGAAATACAGTTAGCACTGCACTAAGTGGGTGCATTTTGGGTGGCAAATTTGGATCTCTATGAAGGAGCAAGAGAGGAAGCACAGTACCGAGCTCCCGAATTAGCGCAGAGGATGCAGAGGCAGGGAATTGAGGCCAGCTCCTGCTCCTTTACCACACCACTGGGAACTCGCACATCTCCCAGCAGCAAAGCAGAAGATCCTCCACAGTGATCTGGCACCTCCCCCCCCCCAAACAGGAGGAGAGGCAAAAATAATCCATGGCCCCGCTCAGATGCGTGAGGTTATTTGCTTCTGTCAGCAGCTCCAGGATGTGGGGCCAAGACTTTACCACAAGATATACAATAAGCCTTGGGAGGTTTTCTTTTTTTTTTTTTTTATTGTTTCTAACTCTCCACCTGCTCTTGCCTATTTCAACATATTTTCTTCAAACTTTCCTGAAGTATCTACCACAAAGCAACTGTAATAAAAGCAAAGCTGTTTAAACTGTAAAGCCAGGATTAAAAAACTCACAACTATATCCCTGAAAGATCACTAATAATGCCTTTAATAAAAAATGCTGTCTGAAGGTGTGTTATGAAGGATATCCAACAGGGAAACATTCCTCATATACGATAACCTTGCACGTACCCTTGAGCTTCATTTTATCATCCTAATTAGGAAGCAAGGTTAAACCTCTAGTTTATAAACTTGCAGCATGACGTTCTGCAACATTATAGAAAAAGATTAGGCCTTAGATCATTTTAGTGTCATAGTTCAAATCCTAAAATTTCCGATAGCATTTTTTTTATTATTATTATTTTCCAGATTGCAGATCTGCTGGCATTTAAAGTTAGGAATAGAAGAAATATAGAAACATCTGCTACCAAATGTTTCATCTCAGATTAGATCAATCCTTGTGGGCTTGATTGCAGTCAGTGAGAATTAGGATGGTTAGAGAGAGATGATTAGGGACGATTCACCCAGTTATAGTATACATACGTCATCTTTCTACTGCCATAACATACCATTATAGATTCATATAGATGTTTATAATATACTGTAATTTATGGTGTTATAGTCACAGGCTATACATGCAATCCATAAAAAGATTTATTTTATTATTAGAGAGTTCTGTGAAATCAAAGCACACCATAGTAATTTTCCAACTATTCCTATACTAACTAAACTACTGTGTGTATAAACACTTTAGCTATGGAATCTGGAGTCTTTTTTTTCTGTGTTTAAAAAAACAGCAGAGGATATATATCTGAAAAGATTTGCACGTTGCAGTTCTGTGAAAAGTGTTATACAATTTTATCAAACCTTAAGCACCCACAGCTTAAAAACTCACCACCGTTACTTTGCTTTGAACTGCCAGCAGGGCAATTCAAGGACAGAAGGACAGCCTACACAAATAATGCACTCAGTCTTCATAGCAGTCCACAGATCAGCAGAATTTATCACTTACATCTGAATTGATCTTACGGTTACTTAAAAAAAATCAGTTCCAGTAGCCATTTTTTGGCTTTCTGCATTTCTGACTCAGTTTTGGCAAGACTAACTTCAGTGATTCTTTTGGAGGAAAACCAATACTGCTTGCTTCATGTCTGGCCTCAGAGTAAATGACAAAAAAACCTCAACACAAACCACAACAAAAATTTGGTTACAACAGTTTCAGCAGGCATCCAGCAGGAAAATCCCAGAACTTGCAATATTTTTAAAGAAATCATTACGCCCAAGAAATCTCAAGCATTTCACTGAGCTTAAGCTGAATGTGTAGGAGCTACCTATGAACAATTATGTAGCCAGAATTTGTACCCAAGTTTGTATCTCTTCCCACAGGTACTTTTCTAAATGTAATCAGAAAAAAATACCAACACAGAAAGTTATGGTTTCATTATACTTTAACATTAAATTTGAGTAACTTCTCAAACTGAACTGGAGTAACTAGCTTACTTAAATAATCTGAAACTTTTTTGATGGAAATACCAATTTTTTCCCCACTTTTTACAACATTTGATTAGTTGCAAACAAACATAGTCCACTTGAATATGACAAACCACAAACAATGGTTTGACATTCTGCAATGGAAAGCCATATTTACAGAAGAAAAGTTGTAACTCCTTTCATCAGTTTTTTATCATATAGCTATGTATTGAAATAATGGAAATACCACTGCAGTAAAGCTCCTTAACTCTTGATTCCTCCATAGATGAGCTTATTAAGCTGAAATGCAGTATCTTTTACACATACATAGTAGACAGTCATCACTTTGTTCTTGAAAAACTTAAAGGCATTTAGCGTACAAGGGAACTTAATGCTGAGAAACAGCCAAGTTAGTTATTGAGATAGATTTTGTATTTGCATCTTTATAAAACCCAATTCAGACCTTTACACATAATCTGAAAGAACACACTTATATTGAAAGATGGTATCTATCTGCTCAGATCCTTAGTATTTTGTTAGGAAGGCAGGGATTTCTGAAAGTATGTGTTACAAAATCAAACCCATGCAACAGAATACCTTAAAATGAAGCAGAGCTTCCGAGCAGAAGAGTAATTGCCAACATCTGGTCTATATATACTACTGATGGACAAAAACTCAAATCATTTTTACAGCTCCAATTTAGAGGGTTACAAGCTCAAATTCAGCTTCAGAATCCAAAATTATCCCTTAGGTTTATTTCAGCTACCACATCTATCCTTACGTTTCTCTACATTATCACACAGAAACCTGTCTTAGCAGAGGTATCACGGTCCTCAAGATGCTGTTGTTTTGACTGATAAAATAAGTTGAAACAGTGTGCTTTGCATGGGATTTAATACAGCTGAGCACAGCACTAAGTCTAAAGCACTTTCCACAAAGAACAAGTATGTGAGCTGAATATAAGTGCCACTGTATATTTATGTAGGTGTATAATTTCTAACAGCAATTGATCCTCAAAGTAGAATAGAAAAGTTAGAGTCTTTTATTCCTGGATGCATTTTTCATTTCAGCATATATCTAGAAAATCTTGCAAATCCAGCCATAGTGATATATATGGGTGAAAGCTAACTGTAATCTATAGGTGCCACTATTAAATGCCTGGTCACAGTCCCAGGCATGCATGCATGCATGAAGTGTATGCAACTTGTTTAAATACAGTGAGAATAAACAATATATGAATGCCAACGTAGAAGAAAATCCCTTCAAACATACTCTGATACACCGTACTACAGAACAGAGCACAGATTCTAAAAATGGCATTTGACATACCATTCAATAAACCTCTGAAGTATCAGGTTGTATGAATCAATCATGTTTGTTTCCTACAAATCAAATGTATCCTTTTTTATGAAGTTAGATATTCTGCTTTGACTCTCCTATAAGTATTATGACGTCTGCTAGATTTTATGGAGAAATTCATCTTACATAGAAAAGGTGTTTTGCAAAACGAAGCCTGCAGTAGCATTCAAGCAGGACCCTACAAATAGTAATGATCAAGAGGATGTCTAATATCAGTGCTGGTTTTCTGACATTTGATCACCTGCATTACTGTAACCTATAGGTTAAATCTCCTCCTGCCACAGAACCATAGTTTTAACGGATGCTAGCGTGCCCTCAAAGACTTTCTCTTACTTTTAACATAACTGAAGGGGAGGAAGATGAATTAACAGCTCATGGTAACTGGAAATAGTTAAAAGCTCAGAGGTAGCAAGAATCCTCTGCAGCAGGAGTAAAAAGGATACTAAAATTGAGTACTGCAGTGAAATCTTCTGCAATATTCATACACAGAACTACCTGGAATTTTTAAAGTAAAAAAACAAAACAAAAATCAAACCAAACATCCCCCAAAAAACAACCATCATTTGCTCTGGGTCTTAAGAGTTTAAGAGGAACATGTATGCAGACAGAAAGATAAATATTTCAAATACTTCATTCATTTGTATTAGTGATTTGCTTTCTGCTACTCTTGTGCTACTTATTTTACAATATTTCCTGAAAATCTCTGCTTAAAGACGTTACCAGTCTGCTATTACAATGCAGCAATATTGCACCGAATAAACATGTAATCCAAAGCAAGAAAAGGATGAGAAAACAAACACTTCTACACACCACTAAGAGGATTTGGAAGAAAAAGCTATAGCCCTTAGCTCTTGTAACTACCAACATCAGTTCTGTTCGGCTTTTGTTGCAACAGCAAATTTTTAAAAGATAAAGACAGCTTTTACTCAAAGAAAACTAGCATGAAAGAGCTTCCCTAAGAACTCAAATGCAGCTGGTGTGTTACATTCCCAGCCAGGATGTTCTGTGGGGAAATGTGCCACTACAGGGGATTAGAAATCGTGTTGTTACAACCCCAGGGAAATAATACAGAGGAAAAGCAGATAGTTTCCAAACCCAGACTTCGTAAGTCCAAAAGACCACTCTGAATTCCTTGCTCTGTACCTGTGGCAGGTCTCAAAAAAATCTGCTCTGGAAGCGTTTTAGAGATTCACCCAGAGTTTATCAGGTAAATCCACAGAAGCCATGACAGTGCTTTAGTATGCTTTGGCTCAGACCCAAACTGGTAACACTCAATGCACCATAGATCAAACACAAATTTCTTTGTTAAGGGAAAGATGGTCATCCCACCAAGTTAATAATATTATCTCAGAGGAAAAAAAAAAACAAAACCAACTCCCCCCCATCACTTCCACTGATTATCACCAGCTTTCCAGAGCTTGTAGGAGATAAGACTGTCCTTTTATACCATTTCCCATGGGCAGAAGAAAAATATTAGTCTGCCTAACCGATGCTATTTATTTTGATATTCTCATCACCTGCATATAGCAAAAAACATCTTGATTTTCTATGCTCTGGGGATCACCTGAGGGCAGGAGTGGGTAGAAGAGGAAAAAAAAAAAATATTGTAGCATTTCTGGTCAAAGCAAACAGAAAACCTGTGATACCCTATCCAGAGTACAAATATCTTGCATATTGGTTCAGTATTAGCTAACACAAGTCCCTTTTCACACTAGCAGTATTAAAAGTGTAAACGGGTCAATAGCAGAAAATTGTGTTGCTCACTTCCCATGACAGCTGAGATGGTCTCAGCTGCAAGACCTGAAGTTGTAATATGTAGTCTAACATAAAAGAGAAAGGGGGAGAGGGGTGGGGTAAAAATGTTGTGTGCTCCTTAGTATTAATTCTACCAGAGCAAGATTTGGCTTTTGCAGTATTAACTGATTAATCCTCACACTTTAGTTGTGAAGTTTGAGTCAGAGTTTGAGAGCAAGACTTAAAAAGTAGGAGACTTGTTGCAGATACAGATTTTTTATGTAGCAATAGGAATGAGTAAACTCACAAAACCACAAGTCAGCTTTCTTGTTAAGCAATCTTTCCATGCAAAAAGTCAGGAGAAAACTATAGTTACAAAATAAAATATGCAGATTTTATGGAAAATACCCAGTAGGTTTAATAGAAAGATTAGTCTACCTTTATTAATAGCTACTCTGAATAAGAACATACTATGAATCATGAATTAAAAAAAATTTGGCAAATTCTGTATAAATACAGAGACTGTCAGAGAATGGACTAACAACTTCATTGTAATTTTTTGTACTAGAATAGTGAAATAAGTGAAGTATTACGAACAATTCTTAGCTTCTTCAAGATAAGAATTTCTGTATACGGTGCCAGTTGACTGGCTCACCACAGGTACTGCTTTACACATCAAGACTCCACAGAAAGTGTGTCTTCTTGACCTATTTGTTTTGTAATAATGTAATGGGGAAAATTCCCAAATGATTTTCAATACCTCAGAATTAAGATTTCTGATTTGGGGGTGGGGCGGGGTGAAGAGACAAGGGAGGAAAAAAGTTTTCAGTGTAGAATTACATAAATGAACACTTGTAATCCCAGGCATCCTCACTGAACGATTCAGAGTTTGAGAGGTGGTTTTTGCATTTACATCATCTATATACATATATCAGACAATACATACTGACAACAGCAGGTAAACTTCAGTCTCTGGAAGTTAATTAATATATTTTCTGGTCATTCACCAACAGATGCATTGAGATATTTATACCATAAATAGGATTCTAAATTCACAGTTACATTTCCACTATCTCAGAAATTAATCTAAGCAACTCTTTTTATGTGGCCACAAACTCTTGCCAGTGTATGTAAAGGTCTAAGTCCAGCACTGCAGAGCAGTAATTGCTACACATGCTCCCTTTTTGTTTTAAAGCCTGCACTTAAAATGACCCAGCTTGCATATCAACTGAAATAGAGTTAGGTAAGAGCTGGGCATAGATGAATGAGAGGAAATGTGCAAGTCACTGAGCCCTGCCACCTTCAGTTGCAGAAAGCCATGCAAGAGGTGCCTGCTACTTTTTGATATCCTTCTCTACTCGTCACACTATTTATATCCAGGGAGATATTTGAAGTCTGACAGTTTTTCTTGTCCTCATGGTACTGGCTCACTAGGATGGAAATAATTTCCTTTCTGAGGAGTAGCAGGGAGTAAAAATACCGGCCATTTCACATTCATAATTCTTTTCTTGTAGGTGCTCAGTGGCTAATACACAACCATTGTGCTTTGGGGAGCTAACTTTTATTGTGATTTAATTTATGAGCCTTGTCCCAGCAGAAATTTTAATTCTTGCAGCTAATATCTGCATGAACGGATTTTTGCTTTTAACTCCAAATCACTTGTTTTAGTACATTCCTCTATTGGCTTTTGTATTTTTAACATATATTATAATGAATCTATCAGTAGGAAAAGCCATTCAAGTGCAGACATGGTAGTTCAATGCAGCATTCACCAGCGAACTCATGGCATCAGGTCACAGAAAGGCAGCTACTGTGACACTCAGCAGCTGAGGATGCTGTACCATCTTACCTTTTGATGGCAGAGCCTTTTGTTCTATTTCTCTTTAGAAGGATCCAACTCTATTCTTTTCAGACAGCACACAGTGTGTAATTTCTCCTTCGGCTCCTCTACATTTCAAATTACCAAGTCCCTGCTTCCTATTGCTTTCCCTCAGGTCTTCTTAAGTCTGCCCTGCTGGACTTTAAATCATCTTTCAATAATCACCTTAAATGAGTTCAGTCTTGGTTTATGATGGATTTAAGCTCTAAGAATTTATAAATGAGTAAAATATTACATAAATGGAGCTGACTCATAATGGAACATCAGCCATATTTACAGTGAAAATTTTTTACTTTTTCACAGAATCCTACATTTCTCTACTGTTATTTCTGTTATTGCTGCTATTTCTATTGTTGCATATGACAGGAATTCCCTTCTACCATAAACAGTCTCCATTCTTTTATTATTAGCAGCACAGCAATTGAAGAATATTATTAGCATTACTAATTGTCTTACAGGATATGTTCAGGAGATACACTGTGCAATGCCGTAGAGGAGTTGGTTTATTTCCATCCTACATACACAGCTGAAGTCTCCTATTCTTAAACATTAGCAAACTTCATTCTACAACAATACTTGCTTTGGTGTGAAATGTTTTAAAATGTTTTGCAGATCTTTTTGATGCTCCTATCCTTGTTTCTGAAGACTGCAGATAGATCATTAGAATGTAGGTTTTAATGGGACAGACATTGAAGACAGAAGGTATATGGGGGTTTTCATTTTTTCTAAACTTGGTCTTATAGAAAGTAATAGCATAGTTGTTCACTACATGGTTTCCATCTCCTATTTATATTAAGCTTTTCCAGTCATCTTTTGCAGATGAAGGGCTTGCTATTCAGTTACCTGTATCTCAAAAGGGGGTGAGCGCAATATTCCCACTGACCACAGGCAGAAACAAGAATAGAAGAGAGCAATGGTCTATTTCACAAAACTGAGCCAAGTTTGGCTTCAAAATACTGTCATTAAGATGGGTGGTCAAAATTACTCAGAACAGTTCTACGTGAGTATTTTCCCAATTTCTTTTCAGAATTTTCTTTCTTGCTCATTGCTAACAAAAATTCACAACCAAAATACAGTAGAAAATAAGGCAAATAATACTTTTACAAAATATACCTACACCAATCAATACTAGAGCTGATCTTCTGGACAAACTCTTTCTAGAAGCATAGCAGTGTTAATCTTTTTTTATCCTATATCTTCCTTGCAAGAACCATTAGAATTGTCCTGACAGAATTTGCACAAAGTAGTCCACATATTCAGCTTGTCTTTCTGTGCTCTTTAGCATCCAGAAATTGTGAGAAGGCCATGATTTTTTAATCTTAATCTTTAGTTCTAGAAGTCTTCAAACAACCCTCAATTAAAATTGAAGTAATATAAAACCCTTGCACCCAAAGAATTTTGCCTAGGACCAACTAAAGTTTTTTCAGTTTCTTTGGATAATTATTATTTTTTGCCCAGCACAAACTTTGGATTAGACCATGTTTTGGGCTTATTCTTAGAGTCTTAGGGCTCATTTAAAATGGGATTATTTTAAAAGAGAAGTTAAAAGTTCTCTCCCCTTCCCCCCATGTCTACAAATAGAAAAAAAACCAGGACCATGAGCTAATTCAGTAACACAATACAGCACATACTTAATTTCTTTAAGGCCGTGCATGTTATGTCATTCTACTTGTCACCATCCCTTTTAACAACACTATATCACTACTCCAGATGATGGAAGTCACTTAGGCAAGTGGGTGTTTGTTCTAAAAATACACCCACGATTAAATGTCTCTGTGTGTGTGTATACACCTTTACTCAGAAGCTTTACTGATGGGAATGTATACCCTCAAAATGCTGGCATAGAAGATGTCAAAATTTAACTAATTTATAGGCACCTCAAGCGGAAAATTCATTAGCACAGAGGATTTAAACAAAGTATGTGTTATTAAAAAACATAAGCACTTGCAAGCTTTGCTGACTGAAGTTCTTAATTTTTAGGGCAGCACTCTTTCCGATGTTGCCACCAGTGATTAAAATTTCTTAGAACTGTCACAGAGATGGTGCGTGTCTTACAAGGGAGTGCTTACATTAAGAAATCTATTTTAGTATCTCTTTCATTACTGCTGCAGAGGATTCTTGCAAACTTTGAACAGCAAAAGTTTGATATAATGGCTGAGATTATTTTAAAATCAAATACTAGTAGTCAACAGTCCCACTCAGGGGTGTCGGACTAGCTGACCTCCATGATCCTAAGAATACGTGAATTTACAACTAAATGCAACTTTAAATGCTTACATTTTCTTTTAGACTCAAGTTTAGTTATATTTTTCTCTGCAAAGAATTTCTGAGTAAAAACAATCTGGAGAGCTCTTTCTCTAAAAATACAGCCTTTTTATTCTTCTCAGTTTTGCCCTTTATTCTCTTTAAAATTGGACTTCGATGAGGCGGAACAAAATTGGTCCACAGAGCCTACAAGAGGTTTTGCCACTTGTAGACCCTGGAAGCAGGACTCTCAAGCAAAGGCAAATGGTTGAAAGGTATCAAAGCAGTCTTATACCAAGGTCTACTACTGAAACTGTAGAAAGCGTTAACACAGTGCGCTCTTCCCAAGCCAACCTTAGTCTTCTCTTTCCATTCCACCTCTCCCATTCTTTTATTTTTACCTTCTCAGTACAAAACTTTCATCACTTTTTGGGAGAAGTAACTTAGGATGGCAGCTCTTTTCCCTTTTAAGATTGCAAAAAGATCTGAAATTCAACTTTCTCCCTTCCAAATAAAGGTCTTCCTAAAAAGCTTAGGTTTTGTTAACTTTAGTGAAAACCAAGAAAGTCAATGAACTAAGGTAAGGGTCTTTCAACAATGATTGTGGTCCACTACATAGCTGTAAAATATGATTACAATGTCTGTGGATTAAGGTTTAGTAATTTCTAAAGGAACATTTAGTGTTGCTTTGTCTAGAGTAAGGATATGCAATTCCTTTTTTTAAACCCATCATGCTTTATGGCTCCAAGTCACATAATTCTCTGACCTCATCTCTTCAGTCTAAACATAGCACAGTTCAAAACATGCATGCAGATGTCAGGCTCTGAACAAAAGCTGAATAGAAATTAGATTTCAAGCACTGGAGTGGTAGTTTCCATTCTTCTGAAAGTATGAAGGGAAAGAAATAACTCATCTGGGATCACAGTTTTATCTGCTATTACAAAAATGTGTGCTTTTACTTTCCACTATACAATGTACATTTTTTTAACAAGTTTTTGAAGTTTTGATCACATCATCAAGACACTTGTATCAAGACATCTGTGGGTAAGTTAAAAACTTGTATCTTTTACTGTCAGCCTAGGATAACCTGTATCCTGTACACATTAGATATGACAATTTTGTTAAATTTTAGAGAAGAAATAGTATATGGCCAACATTATGGGGGTTTAAATTAAGCTTTTTTTTTCCATAACGGGATTTCCTTCCCTTTTCCGTGTCATGTTTTACAAGGAGCACTGAACAAATCACAGAGTGTTTATAGCTCTGCCACCATTTGTAGCAATGGTTTTGATGCCAACAGCCATCACAAAGGTTACACCATGACCTAGGCTAGAAAGGCCACAGTCTCAAATCAGCTTCTTTCTGTCGATTTCAGAAAGGTACTTAACACCTTGCAAACTAGAAGCTGAAATTTAATTGGTCTTAAGACATTCCTCTGCTGTATTTCTAACATTTTCATTACCAATCCAGGAGTCCCACGTGTTGGAGGCTGGTATGACTCCACAGATGTAAATTATTGCTTGAACACAAAGAATTTGCTTCTAAGCACTCCAGAAGACTAATTTCCTGCATGTCACCTGCTATTCATGGTAGCTGAATGAATAAGGCAAAAACTTCTGTGTGAAGACACCCCGGATGAATAACTAGATTTTGATTCTTTCATTTTTCATCTAAACAACTACAAGTACTGCTGAAGGCAAGCATAACAAGTTGCTTCAAGCTATTGGCAAGTTGTCAGATTCACCAGAAGTGATAAAAAAGTTTAAAAAAAACATTTCCCATTTTCAATTCCCGATAGTAGATTCCTTTCAGAAAATATGACAGTGGTAAATATATAAATAAAGAGAGATTGGCTATCCTTCTTTTCATGTTACCTTACTTCTGTTTTCTTCCTCACATGTGAGTATTCCCCACACCCCAGGCAAGCAACTTTTCACAACTAAATACAAACTGGCTGAACTAATTTGACTTCTGAGAATTAGAAGGAAATGAGAACTACATTTTTATCTTGTCTCACTGAAGAATCATTTTTCAGATAGAATGAAATAATTAACATTAACTCTCCAGAGAAGACTCCCAGATAGTCTGAGTCTGAAAACAGGGGAATTTTGCCAGCAGAAATGGCAGCTTATACCTCAGTGATTTGAAAGCTGGCACTTCAGTTGTCTTGTTTATGAGCAAGAATTTCACCTCTGCACCTGAAACCTTGCATCTATTCAAGCAGCAATGACTGAAACATGGAAAAGAAAGAGAGGTCCAAGGAAGTACACTTGTGACCTTGTGAGATGGTCAGCTACCCACTCTACTTGGAGGCAGTTGCATCTGGCATTATGGCTGAAGGCCAGGATGGTTGTCCACAAAAAAATGAGCTACCCCAGGAATGACCAATAGGTCATCATTATCATTCAGGAAAACTCACAGGAGAATTATGACTCAGACACACATTTTGTATTAGAGGTAGCTCTTGTGGCTATAGTGGACAGCCCCTAAAAATCATTCATCACATACATGAATGATCCTGTTCAGACCCAGAGGACAGATATTTCCTGCATTGCAGCAAAACAAACAGAGTGTAACAGTCTCAGAAATGACCATTTCTCTTCCTTCCTATGTTTTACAATACTGCCCTCCCCCCAACAACTTCTGTACTTAATCCTTCCAAACCAAGCAAAATACATGTCTGACAGAACTCCTTCCCCTGCACGCACATGCACCCCCCCCACACACACCCCCAACCAGAAACTTCAAAGTACATGATTGCTGGTAGTTCCTTCCTCTATTACTTTGCTAATTTCTTGAATTTAGTGAGGAGAACTTGCGCTTACAGCTTACTGGAGAACAATCATCCCATTTCATGGGAACTGAAAAGGTAGGACAACAGGGAATTTATGTAAGCTCTGCTGTAATTTGACATCCCTGTTGAGTGCCCTAATTTCTGGGTCAAAGTAGTTTTGCCTCCGATCTCTGTAAATCAGGCACAGAACCTGAACCTCTCAAAATTCAGACAAGTGCTTAACTAATCAGCTATAGAAAAAAAAAAGTAAAAATCTGAATATCCTGAGGTATTAAAAACATCTCAATTAACTCATCATTAATATCATGGTTTGGTGTATTTTTCATTTTTTGCTTGTACAGTAGCCTAGAGACTTCTCCCTCATTTATCTCTTTGCATTGGATCTGGCAATGAAGCACAAATGCTGAATTGGTGGCATCACAGCCATTTCCATAGCAACACACCAATTTCCCAAGCGTCCTCATGGCTCTACTGTCACTGAAAGATGAAAGAAAAGCAAGGCTGAGGGAATGTTTGTCAAGCATCCAAACACAGCACTAGTTTCAAGTACCCTCTTAAAGTAGACCAAACTCTATACCTTCAGCTAGAATACTGGCACAAATACTTCTAAAAAACAAACAAGTGTTTGGGTTGGTTTGTTGTTGGTGGGTTTTTTGTTTGTTTGTTTGTTTTTAAATCAATCTTAACACAGAAGTTCTTAAGTTAGTTCCAGTAAAACTAAAGCAATGAATGGATAACTACTTCAAAACAGATGCTGGATTTTATTGTTCATTCCCGTTCTTTGTATCATCTGTATCACAACATAGATTATCTAAATAAGGGATGCCCTCTTTACATGCTTTACTGCAGTAGCACTCAATATAGCCCTTAGAGGATACAAGAATACAATGTATACTGGGTTTTAAACATGAAGTTGATATAAAATTTCTTTGCCTACTGCTGACATTCATTATTTACTAACAACACTAATAGCAAATTGATATTCACAACAGCATAGGTTTCATTATTAGTCAACAAATGAAAAAGCTCTGGAAGAAAGGTACCACATTAATAACAAGATCATAATTGCTGAAGATACCAGTAAAATCAAAACAATCAAACAACCACTTAATGCGACCTTTTTAAGCAAAAGATCTGAACTCTGATGAAATCTAAAAATTGCATGTTTTTCCAAGAATGCCCCAGAGTATATTTCTCAGCAGAAAACTTAAAGCCAATAAAAAAATCGTTTCACTACAAATTGTTACGCCTTCAATACAGCCAAGCCAATTAATCACTGTGCTCCTATCAGAGCATTTCAAATATATTATACCTTGACAAGTTGCCTACACAATAGCAGCCTTGTAATAGAAAGTAAAAAGCAAAAGGAGGAAAAATTAATAACACATTGAACACATGCTCTGTCTTCCATAGTCTTCTCTGTCTTTTACAGAACTGCTCTGAATCAAACCTCCATACTTTTCTTCTTCCCAAGTCACATCTTTACAATTCAAGCCCACCCACATAACTACCCAAGAGCCAGCATGGTTTTTTCTCTCAAATCCTATAACCCTTTCAGGGATTCAAGACAAAAAAGTCAAGCCTTGACAGACTTTTACAAGTACCAAATGCTTCCAGTGGCACCCAGTCAGCAACAGCCAGCCATTCCACACCTAGAGGATTTAATACACTTCTGTGACTAAAGAAAAGCTCTACATTAAAAGATGGGTCTATAACCAAATCAAGATATTTCTGTCAGTCAGGAGAGGGGTAGAGAACAACATGGATCATCTTCCAGTATTATGCATCACACAAACCCCTGTTTTGATGCTTTGATTCACAGTGCCTGGTACCTTAAAAGAGAAATGGCGAGCTTGCATGGAGAAAAAGAGAACTGGTGTGATGGCTGAAAATGTTTTGTGATGCGGGAAGTTTATGATTTGCAACCCATGTTTTATCTGACAGTGAGGGAACCTCAGCAAAAACCATAAGTGCGGTTAAACTTTATTCTTAACGTACCAGGAACATGTCTGGAAGAGATCTGAGCTCTGGCGTGAATCTACTCTACTGGACCCTTCCTATTACCTTATCTGCTGAGCCCTACCCTCCTCCTACCCCATCCTCTCACCCTCTTGTTTCCTCCAATTTCAGCTCAGCCCTATGAACTCGTTCAACCCCATTACTTTTGTTCATTGCACTCAGTCCCACACTTCAGGCACGCATTCAAGGTCCAAACTTCACCAGCTCACCTCCACTCATTCCAGTGCATTTTCCACCTGCCCTGTCTAGGAAAGCCATGAGCAGTTCTCTCCACTTGCCTGAAATTCCTGGACTGCAGAACCTCCCTCCTATCAGACTGCCAAACTCACCAAAGCACCCTTTATTCAGGTACACAGTGCAGTGAAACATCTAAAAAGTGCATGTATTTACCTAAGAGATAACAGCAATAATGTAATACTGTAAAAGGACTATTGTTTCCAACTATTTGGCTGTAAACCCATAATCTCTAAACTCTTCCTATTCTGTCTCACTTTTACAACACAGTACCACTTATGCTTTTTATTTGCCTGCTTTTAGAAAAGTACCTTTCACAGAGGAGGACCTACTAAGGATTGTTGATGCAGGGTAACATAGGAGTATTAAAGAGGAAAGTAACAGTTCATCTTGCTCTCAGTTAGGTCTCAGTGCAGAAGATTGATTCACATAACCTCACTAATGTGAAATTTCTCTTTTGTTGCCTATCAATGATTTTAGTAATTTCTACACCAGCTGAAAGAGTCAGGGTTTGGAAAATGTACCTAGTTTCCTTAACATACTTTGAGAAAAACATTGCAAAAACTGCTCAGCCAAATAGGCTTCTTAGAAGAGTCTACACAGCAGCTGAGAAAAAAATGGATGAAATGTTCCTGTGGTACTGATACAGAGTACACAGCTGCTGCCACTTCCCCCATACTACAATGCATGCATGCAAACCAGTGGGTACACAAGGCTGAAGACCTACCTGCCATGCTCCGAATCTACTATTTTGTGATTGTCTACTTTTCTCATAAGACTGTACACCAGCTCTTTGCAAAGCAGATGTGTCAGATAACTTCTCCTGCCCCTTTTTTGCCTTTACGCTAAAGAGTGGAATCGCATTTGCCCTACCTTCTATTTTATATTCCCTATCTGTTGAATACATAGGACAAGGCATGCTTGCCTTTACTGTTTCATAGATTTGTTGTTGCTATAGTACTAGATACAGTTTTCTATTTTAGACATGCAACAGTGGGAACTATAAATATTAAAAAAAACAGTAAAATCTTCACACATTTAGCTTTGGTTTTGCCTCAAAACTGTATGGAGACTCAAATACTGTAATTAAGAAAAGATATTTCAGGTACTACAGACGTAATTGCAAATATTTATTCATCATCTTCTTTTTTGTTTTAGTCTAAGACATATGCCCCTGATCTGACAGCTGTGGTGACCCAACAGCCTGAGAAGGAAGTCAGTATTATGTTGTGAGAGCAAGATAATAACTTCATGCAAAATGATTCTCACTGTTCATTTTTCTAAAGAGCAAAATCATTAAAAGTAGAGCATAATGCTCTGTAATTATAATCTAAGTCATTTCCCCTGTTAAAAATACATTCTAATTGCTTTAAGTGAAAACACATCATTATAACTTCCCTTGAAAGGGGAACTAATAAATAGATTAGTAAAATCCTACAGTCAGTACATTAAACCATGTTTATTCATTCAGCTGAGACTGGAACATGCAAAGTACATCTTCTTATGGAAAGACACAATTAGGGAGAATGGCTGGCTCATGGGATTAGCCAAGGGATTTTGAGTTTTCCACATCTAGCTTGGTGGTGTGAATCCTGCCCAGCCTGGTGTTGACTCAAGCTTATTACCATCTGCTGCCTGTTCAGTGTCCTACATAAAATGAATTGGTTGTCTTTGCCCAATTCCAAGCTCACAGGTGGCCGGTATTACAGCAACTGACAGTCATTAGCACACCTTTAAGCAATTTCAGCAAAGATGCACACGATGTCCAAAGTATAACAAAGATGCTTATGTGATTTGCTACGAGCAGTCTACCAAAGCCGCACTTTGGGAAGAGACAGGATAGTAGAATGGCTATTATCTCCACTCTGAACTGTGCTTCTGCCAAATCACTGAATACAGATGATTACATTCTTGCATAAAACTTTAAATGTCTAATTTCACTAGATTTAAAAATCACAAGGAAGTAAAAGGGCAATACCATTTTTTAATTCTGAAAGCTTACATTTTCTCATCTCAAAGGAGGATTTTAATAGTTAAAATATAGTTACTATAATTAGTGTGCCTGTACTCAGAGTCTCATGGAACTGTTTTGATGTGTACAATGAATTATTACAGTTTCTATGACTCCTAGAGCAGCTGTGCAGGCAACCACCGTAAGCAGGAGGAGAGTGACAAAGAGAGTTACGGATTAAATTATCTAGGTCCCATATTATTAACCTTTAGGTGAATGGGCCTGCTTCCTTTGGTCATCTCGGTAATCTCAGATACAGCTTTGTTTTGTGAAATAACCAGTAACTCATACAAACTGCAAAAAAATTACCTTGTAAAAGCACTGTGTTGATACTGTGTCTGAAGTATAGTAACATTAGGTATGCAATTAAAAGGTAATGAGTATTTGCCATGTACTTCGCTCTCTACCAATGAGTCCCTAGTTAAGCTAGTTATTTGTAACCACAATTTGTAACATGCTAGGTGCTGTAAAAGCTTTTCAGGAAATCCACCCTGATGAAAACCCCTGTATTTCAATGTTTGTTTTAGTTTCAGAATAGATGAAAACCTGAGGTTTTTGAAGTTACATGACAAAAGTTTTGGAAATCTCTCACTTGCCAAACATACAGATTTAGAATTAATTCCTCGTGGTGATGCACTGCCTCTGCCTTATTCAAGTTGCATTTCAGGCTGCTACCTTTTTCTCCACAGGCCAGAATCCTACATTGCCCATTATGTGACTCCCACGATAACACATACCTATAGGTCAAACTAAACTTTGTATCACAGGGAATGATTTTTGGTAAGGAAGCCCAGGAAAGGAAAAAATTTAAACTAAATATTTATTTTAATGTCTAAAAAATGAAAAATATTTTTTTAAAATTTTTAAACTCAAATTGGAAATTAGAAACATAAATTTAAATTTACCGCTATTCTCTACTTTATTTTCCTATAGGAATTATATTTTTTTAAAAGGAGTATTTGGAGGAACTTCCCAACTGGCCTCTAACTGTTGTATCTGTCAGCTCTATAAACATTTCTCGTTATAGTCACTTAATTCCAGTGGTCTTCCATAAAGCAAACAAGCAAACAAAACCAGTCAGATTTGAAAGGTTTTGGTTTTTTTTCCAAATACTAATTTTGAAGTTTTTCTTGAGTTTTCATATAGTTCTTTTAAACATTCAAACTGTTCAGTAATTTTCCTTTGGTCTTACGCATCAGGATGTCCTTTTTTGGTATGATAGGCATTTAAATCAATGGAAAACTTTCCATTTATTCCAGAACACAATCAAGACCTTACTGTTCACAGGCAGATATACACTGAAACCGTCCAAGAAAGGCTGACCCTCTTAAGAGTTTTAGTCCACAGAGCTTGTGAGTTTCCTTTCTTCAAGAGGAAAGATGGTCATTTGGCTGAAGCACTTATGGGAATCATCTTGTTCTTTAGATCCATGTCCCTCTTTGGATGATAAATGACACCTATTAAGACTCTTGCTTTCTCATGACACAAAACACAAATCTCTACTGAAACCTGAAAAAATGCAGATTTTGACAGGACAAAGAGCCACTGTGCCAATTTCTGTGAGAGCCCAGTCCACAAACTGGCACCGGGTTTCATATGTATTTTGTATGTATCATTAAAAAAAAATAATATTCACATAATAAAAAAAGATATAAATATGTAGACAGTAAAATAAGCAAAAAGCTGTTGATTTCCTGAATCTGAAATGAGTTATTCTGTCCTATGAAGCTTAGTTCCAGCCAAAACAAAAATATTGAGTATCTATTCACAATAGACAAGCCTTATGGAAGAGTACATAGAATTTATAATTTACTGAGGATCTTTTTTAAAGCAACAACAAACCAGAGCTAACAGAAAGAAAAGCAAAGGAAAAATGGCTGTGTAAATTGTAGTGGCTTTTAGTTAGGTATCTAATTAGTGAAAATGAAAAGTAGAGATGGCAACCTGCTTACTTTAGCAATTTGATTTACTCTGATCTGGAGTAGCTTCTGCATATTTTACATGTCACCTTTATAGCAGAAAGGCTATCTCACCAACAGCACTTTGTATTCACAGACACTCTTCCTCCTGCTATAACTGAATACAGGGCTTCCACCATATATTTTTCTGCTTCCCTGTGACACATGACCAAGGTTAGTAATATATTAAAGATCAAGTTAATAATTTTGAACAGTTTCAATAGCTGAAAAAGTACCTGTATTTCCTACTTCACTTCAGACAATGGAACTTCAGTAGCTATAAAGAAGGTCCCTGTCGATAACATCACTCAATCCATCTAGCTACCTCATCCTTCTCATATGCATACATTTGCATACAGAATCTCTTGATAGACATAAGCAGGCTCCCTTCAGCTTCAGTGAGATTGACTGCAAGAAGCAGCTATAGCTGTATAAATATCTGCTGATTCAAACTTTCATCTAAAATGCAAGAAAATGTCATGACTGAAATAATTCATGCTTCAACTTGCTGTAATTGTAGGGCACAATCCAGCTCCATGCAGAAAACTGACACTCGGTTTATTCTGTTAAACAAGACTCTTCGGTCTCACTTTGACAAGCTATTTGGGATATAAGTCCCTGCACAGACTTTCATTACAGTACACATAGAATTCCACTCTTGGTCTAAAGAACCATATACATTTGTACAAAATTACTTATGCTTAACAGGCTTTGTAGTCTTTGTAGCCCAGTATTTACATCTTTCTTAAAAAAAACAGAACGAAATGTATAAAAGACACTCATTCATCCTGCTAATAAAATTGTGTGCAACTCAAAGAGAAAGATTCTATTTGCCGAATATTATATTATAAATTGAATTCCATCAGGGAAGGTTTAATTACATATTTTCTTAAAGTTTAATCATACTGTTAAGATGAAATTGCAGTGTTATAATTAAGATAGAGCACTTTCATGATTAATAAAAAACAAATTATTTAGTAGTTGGCAAATATTCAAATACCACTATTAATATGTTGTTTTTAAATGAAGATTGAAAAGAAAAAGTTATGTCTATGATATGACAGCATTATGCAATGGATTTCAGTAACATCTTTGAATAGACTTCATTCTTAAAATGCAGATAATAATACACCTTGTGCGAAATTAAAAACCAAATATTTTTAATACATAATTTTAATTTGCATACAATTCTAACATATTTTTACCTGAATTTTGGCCTGTATTTTGGAAAAACACAGAATTCTAGAAAAATGACAAAGAATTCACAACAGCTGTACCAGGGATGCAGGTTTTTGTTAATGCCCATTATGATCAAAAGAAAAAGCAAGAGAGAGAAATGATGGAAGAATTTTCATAGTCAAAGCCAATTTGTTTTTATAAATAGATTTCATGATGTATGTTACTATTTTGATAGCTCTGAATATCAACCAGCCTTAACCATCCTAAGTTGTAAGGAAAATGTGTGCGAGTCAACATAAGTAGGTTGGAATAGGGGTGTCAGCTCTCTCTTAAAGCAAGTGAGTTTGGCTTGTGCAAAACAGGTTTCAAATAGAAAAATTACATTCTATATTGTAAGAGGCCACTGGCTTGCCATTTGCTTTGTGATTAAATGGCACAGGCACCACTATAATGAGGCAGTCTATCAAAGTCTTCTACCTGGTTGTTTACACTCCATGAGACTGTATGAATGAAGGTTTTTAAAGTTTTCATTAAGTCCTTGGCTGCTGTGCATGCACAACTCAAAGCCAATTATTTTAAAGGTACATGGGGTTTTACTCTTTTTATCTTTCTTGAGAGCATTACTGCTGCTGCTTATGCTTCACTGAACAATACAAATAGGGACAAAATTCCCATCTTTCAAGTGGCCTGTTAAAATTATCCTATTTATACATAAAATGTGTTCTAATACATAGACGTCAACACCTTAATTCAAATTCTCAATTGCAATAGTAAATTCAGGGGGGCAGGGAAGGTTTAATGAAATTACATAGGTATTTTAAATAAAAGTAATTATCTGGCTGAATATGTATGTTCCTGTATACTATTTCCCTTCTCTAAATCATTTCAGTTCGGGGGGGAAAATCTTATCTATTTGAAGAAAAGAGTACACAATAGACCAATATATAAATATCTATTCAGCTACCCTGCCATCCCCCTGGTGTCTTATTCTATTATTGTTTCTTCTATCTGTAGAATGGTTTTCTCTCTTCTTTTTTCTATTCCAGACCCTGATCATGTAAACACTTCCACAAAGACAAATTCATTTTTTGAGGACTTGATTTAAGAAAACTATTGCAACAGTTGCTGAACTAATTTCTGAGCTGACAAGGAGGAAACGTCCTGAATTCAAGAGTGGAAAGCCAAGTGACTCATATCTCCACATTTTCTTCAGGTGAGGTTATCCATCCTGAATCGCAAGTCCTCTACAATGTACTCCTACGTTCACTGGTGACATCTACGATTTTTTAAAATTATTTTTACATTGTTTCAGCATTTAAGTGTTTATTATAAACTCACTTTTTTTTTCTTTAAAAAAAAGAACTTGCAACCTAAAGGCACCATTTCTCTTTACATAATCACAAATGCTTTTGCAGATATAAAACAGAATAAAATAGGTTCTGCATCATGTATTTCAGGGGATTTACCTCGAAGAACTCCTTACATAAATATATTTACCTATACCTATACTTTCCTATGGACCAAGCAGGCACTTCATGAGTAAATTTGGATGCTCCAGAAGCCGAGAGGCTAAATTCAAACACCAAATTTTGGAAGAACAGCTTAATGAAAGTAAGTTAATATATCACCAGAAACTACATACATATATCATCACTGAAATTTTGAGCAGTATTGCTATTGTTCAACAGAAATAACCTCCCTCCCAATCACTAACATCTGTTACACTTGAAAATTAATTCATTACATCCTCATTTAGAGAAAATAAGAATATCTAAGCCGTAGATTTATTATTTCTATCTTTACCTGAGACACTGAATTTACATTAATTTCTCATGCAACAGATGAAGATCTTTCAGTTAGGGAGGCACAAAATTTATCCTGAACCCATATTTAATTCATTGATCTTAGAGGATGAAAGTAGCAACCAATTTTACTGAAAAAGAATAGAAAGATTTATTTGAAATGTAAAGTCTTCTGTAATTTTTTTTTCCAGTTTAAATCAAGATAAGAAGTTTGAACTTTGATATAAGTATTTAGCTCATGCCATTAATGTCCCTCTGTCAGAAAACATGTCACCAACCAACAAAGTTGTATTTCAGAAGAAACAAGGTACATGATGAAAGAGCATATACTGGTACTACACAGTATAACACAAGGAGCATATAATTTATAAGCTAAAATACAAAGGCAATTTATCTAAGTATAACTGTGTATACTAAACTAAGTTTTGAATACATATTTGGACTTCTGAAAGACTTTTGATGCTGGCTATTAAGGAAACAAGGCAACCCTGACATAAGAAGGAATATCCTGGAATGGATAAATAGTTGAGTAAAAGATGGGAAACAGGGGTGGGAGCATAGGTTCGGTCCTCATGATGGAGGGGGGTCAGCAGCGAAGCTCTGCAAGAGCCTTCACGGGGTCCAGTGCTACTCACCATATCCCCTGGGGGCCTCATAAGAGGGCAAACACTGAGGCAACTGGTGATGATACACTGGTGTTGGAGATAACTGGGGTGAGGGCAGGCTGTGAGGATGCACACCAGGCACTTCTGAGCAACCAGGCACTGAAATGGCAGTAATACTGGCAATGCTGCAATGGCAATAGTATGCCAAAATTCAGCATGGAAACACATCAGTCAACACTAGCCAGGGAACCAGGCCCATCTGCTTTAGGAAATGAGGGGCTTTAAGCCTCAGGGTCAGTGTAGAGAGTTCCCTAAAAAACATCAGCTCAGTACTCAGTAGCTGTCAGAAAGGCATCAAGTGCTAGGAACAAGTAGGAAAACAACAGAGAAAAATGGAGAGCATTCTTATGCTACTAAGACCGTGGTTCACCCACATCTGAGCTCATCCCATCTTTCATTCCTCTCCAAGAGGAAGAATAGGAAGGGTCAGAGGGGCAAGAGGAGCTACCCCAAAGGTATGAAACACCTCCTGTCAGGGGAGCAATGAGGCCTCTTCAGCATGGAGAAGGGATGGTGTGGCCAGGAGAGTAGGTGGCTAAAACAGATCTCTGAGATCACAAGTGACATGGTGTGACAGAGCTGGGAGTAAACTATTCACCTCTTCCAGTAGAGGAACTGAGGGCAGGAGATGAAGACACCAAGATCCAGATTCAAACCACTCACAGGAGGTGCTTTGTCTGGCAGTGGGTAGGGAGCCACAGAAGTATTTTCAGCAGAGAGTATTGTGGATGCAAAAAGTCAGCAGCAGATTCAAGGGAAGGATGGACAGACACTGGAGGAGGGATCTGTTAAGAATTACCAAGCAGAGAAACCGTGAAAGACTTAGGAAAGCTCATGAGCGAGAAACCATTGGAGGTTGGGACACCAGTTGTGAAAAGTATCATATACGCTTGTTTTGCTTTTACTGTTCACTGCATGTCAGCTTACGGGCACTGACGGAGAAAAATGACTGAGCTAGATGCACTTTTCATTCTTATGACCCATAATGTACCTTATGTTTATGAATTGGTTCAATACCCAAGTAGTCACATCTCTGCTCTTGGCTAAAATCTTGAAGGGACATTAAAACAAAATGGGAACTTCAGGCTTTGTGTTTACTCAAGATTTGCAGCATAACTCCTGACAAAAATGGTGGCTGAGTTTTCTGTCAATGACAATTCAAAAGTAACAACGTACCATTTTCTGCAGTCATTTATCTTTTCTTCAAATGCCTTCTTGTGCTAAATCTTACCTTTTGCAAAATTTTACAAGACAATGACATCAAAGAGATAGAATGCGAACATGCAGAAGTATATCTCTACACTGACTAGCTTGCCTTTTTAAAGCTGCTGAAGAGCCCCATCATGCATCCTGTGCATTCTCAACTGAAAGTCAGTGATAACCCTATAGAACTTTCCTGTAGGTAAATAACTGTTTTTGAAAGATATATGAGAAGATTTGTGAAGATGAGGCAGTGTCAGAAATAATATTTTAATATTTGATGTCTGAAGAATTTATAAACAATCTCGAAGGCATAGTACATAAAAGGTAACATGACACCATAACAAACAAAAAAACCCCAACTCCCAAACAACAACAACAACAACAAAAGAAACACATACAGTCTTTTCTTTTTTTTTTTTAAGTATCATTAAAAGCAGATCCAAGTACTCAGTTGACGAAAGAAAAACTTGGATGTAATGAATGCATAAATCCAGACCTGTGACCTAGAAAATCCTGTAAGCCTCCTAGTCCTAAAAGAAACAAACTGAATACAAATACAAATTAAAATACTAAAATACAGTGACTAAAAGCCTGTTTCTAAACAAGTCGGAGAAACATCAGGGAATTCTTTGGAATACTTAATCCTACTGAGTTATTGGACATGGGCAAGATGAACCCTCAAGGCCCATTTCAGTTTCCACAATACAACAACCCTATGGACAGAACTATACCTTCTTCTTGCTTATAATTAACCAAGAGTAAAATATAGACACTATCCTTTCCACCCCTTATACTTGATTGCGTAGATGATGGCACACATATGATATGGGAAATCCATGTCTGGATCTTCAAATAAATGTTTTCCTCAGGATATTGTAACAGAAAAGTCAGCTATCGACATGTTTTTAAAGAGAAAATGATTATTTTTTTTTTTAAGGATTTTAAATTATTTCTCCAACTAGAGGTTATTAAGCCGTTTCCAAATAACCATTCAATAGAGAGAGAAGGAATATCCTTATGCTAGTTTTCCAGACCACTCCTCAGTCAGCGTATTTTGGAACCCAGTCTGAGCCACCTAGGGCTTTCCTCAAGGGAAAGCCACTGAGCTTAACTCTAAAATTTGGCATTTCACTTCAGAAGCCAGAGCTGAAATGTTACTTTTTAATTGTTTAGAATATTTCCTGACCTAGCCTTTAAAAATACGCTACAGTAATAGGGTTTACATTAATTTACAGATTAAAATGTAGACAAATACATAGTGCTGGACTGCTATTATCTGATGCAAGGCACATTTGAAAATCTCCTCTTAAATCAGAAGAATAATAATAGTGGTAACTGCTTATTGGGAACATAAAAGAAACACCAGAGAAAAAAGGACAAAGTAAAAAGGGATCAACAGGTTATTTTTTATAGGAAAACAAATCAAATAATCTGATTCTCACTTTTGCTGTTAATCGTCGCTGTATTGCGGATGTTACCACGACACATTAAAAATCTTAAGCCTGCCTGTGTCGCAAACTCTGCTTTGTCAGACTATATCACTTAAATTCAAAACCCCCCAAAAGTTGGCATCTATGTTTTTGTCAGATGAAATATTAAATCTCTGCAGCCTCAATTTTTATTTCAGCTGGAAATACTGTTTGTAGAAGTCTGTTACACACTGTAACCATTGTGAATGTCTAGAAAGCCCTCCCTGAAACAAGAACCTGGACATGTTTGATTTGGTGAGGAGACAAGGAAAGGTGTTCAGCAGAAAGTGTACACTAGCGTTATTTTTTCTATAACCATTACTATAGATTTTTCTTTCTTTGTTACAGAACAGTGTTATTAAAAGTGTGATCCTGAATTTAAGTTTCTATGGCGTTCTTTCATGCCAACTTCTGCATGAAGGATATTGTAGATTTCCTTTACTTCACGTTTGTGGTTTGTTTGCTCTGGTTTCATTAACAGATGGCAAACAACTCATATGGGACAATTTTGTGCAAGAATTTCTATAAAATAATGTTCCAAGAAAGTTGGCACAATATTACTTCAATTGTGAAATTGAAAAAGTCAATTAGCTCAGGGCTTCACAAGCCTAATGTTGGCAGAAATCCATAGCACTAAATCAGCAGCATCAGCAAAACTGTAATCTGTGAATTGATTGAGAAAGTTTTCATTACTAATAGCTAAAGTTAAGTACAAGCATGAGTGACCAGTCATGAATTTCCATTAACAATACCAACCTGAAAAATATCAGTAATAACACAAAGTATAAAATAGATGTGAGCTGACAGCTCATTATGAAAACGCTACTTCATTACTGTTACTGCATTTAATAGAGAAAATTGGTATTCATCCATTAGGTATATATACAAAATAATTTAACCTGAAACAGAATCCTATAGCTGGTTTAAACCTCTTTCCAGTGACATGACTGATAGCCTTTCTGATAATTTTAATGGGATCAAAACCTGTTATGCTACTATGTTCCTTCTTCAGCATAGATAGGGAATAAGGAAGTGCTCTATGAACTTGCTTTTAAATATATAAATAAAAATCTATTTCGTTATATGCGTTATTTTCTTTTTTTAATATCTTGTATTTTAATAAAATTACACAGTTTATACTAGTGCAAGATTTGCAGTGTTCTGATTTATGACCATATGTTCTAAACCTTCAGGTTTTATCTGTAAAAATATCATTAATAACTTTTTTCTAATGTTTTTCCTCAGAAAAAGAATATTAGCATTATCTTTATATAATTATTAATTAAAAGGTTTTTATGCATTGAGTGTAAACTTACAGAGTAAAAATCAATTGCAAACATATTTGCAACAGGAATTAAAATCCATCTGCCAAGCTGTTGCTTTTTTAAATTCCTAGTTGTCAATGCTGAAAACAAATGTACTTAGGGAGAATGTCGTTCTTCAAGACAAATGCTAACCATGCTACAGTATATAAGTCTTATTTATGTTAATTGTACAATACTTACAATGAATAGCTCTTCAGCCAGAACTCCCCAGTGAAATAAACATCATTCCTCCCAATTTCCAGATGTTCCTTATTATTTTTCTTTCAAAAAGTGAAAGCAGCATACTTATAAAACATTAACATAATTAAAATCCCACAACATGCAGATCATACGAGCTATCAGAAACAATCTGAGGGCTTGTGCCCAGGATTTATGTTTGGACAGGAATTAAGAGAACCGGGTTCTGTATGTAAACATCTGGTACAGTGTAACCAATGTACAGTTGCTCCACAGTTTCTTGTAAGTCAGAAAAAAATAATTCCCTGCTTTGACAATATGTATCACAGATATTAGGATTTTAACTGAAAGAGTTACAATGGAAAAAGTAACATTTTCTAAGGAAAGCAGACTTGTCACAAATAATTTAATGTAGTACAGAGGCATGAGAAAGAGTTTGATGGAAAATTCAACTATTTGTAAACACAGTCCCTTAAAGGCTATCTACAAACTACTTAATTATACTTCATTTAGAAACTATTCTTTGCTTCTCTCTATTGCTACTCCTAGAAATTTTCCCACAGAAGGGAAATCTGGATCCTGTTCTAAGCCTTTAGGCTATGTCTACATCAGGCAGCGAAGAGATCACCACAGAGATAGCGCCATGTCTGTAGATGGTCCACCTAAGATGCATTTCACTTGGGATTTGTGTCTTGTACCATTGAGGAAGTGCCTTTAAGGATTGGAGTGCATTAGGCACACCCCCGAACATCTTTGGGAATATTTTCACCTGAAAAGAAATCTAGTCAGAGTCCTCCCAGATGGCTTTGCAATGCAAAACAAAGCCTAAGTAGGGAGAAAAAAAAAAAAAAAAGCCCTTCTACTCCAAATGAAACGCTAAGGCAGATGCACTCTTAAGAGATCTGTTTATGATAAAACCAGATCAATGAAGGTGATCAAAAACATATCAGAAAACAGTAAGATTAAAACAGTAAGATAACGGGTTTTCTCTGTCAGCCAAATTTTGTGAGTTTTGGCTGTTCGTGAGATACAGAAAGAAAGTGCAGGACCAAGGGGCTTGGCTTGGCTAATTAATCTTACTAATTTTCACAGGATATAAAGGAGGAAGATTAAAAGCCAAAAATGTGTCAGACATTCCTTTGTCATTCTGTGAAAAAAAAATATCAGAAACTAAACAGGTATTTGTGTGCTTATTTGGTACTAGATTATTTTATTAGAGTTTATATAAATTTATTTTTCAAAGATCCCTTGCTGTATCTGTGTCTACAACTGAAGAAAGGAATTTATACCTTTGGAGTTATACCTTACTCCATATTAGTCTCCTATCTTCTTCCTCCTGTTTGCTCTAGTTTTCGCTTAATGTTATTGAAGTCAACTGATGGGATGATCTATAAAAAACAGAATAAAACCAGAAACTAGGCTTCTTCCTTAGCTCTTGATGTGTACAGGTCAGGATATGTACATGTATTCAATCTGCATTTCCTTTGAGCAGGAATTTATATTTCTTTTAAGCGCACATTAATGGTAATAGAAGTAAAATTAGAAACACAGCTGTGGGATCTAGGTCTCCAGTACAAAGCAAAAACAGATGGAAAAAGATAGTGAATCTGTTTGGATTTTAAGGAACTTTAACTCCTTCTGGGAGCAAAGACTATCACAAATTATCTGAAAAGAGGTATAAGAGCAATGATTTTCAGTGAGTTTTCAATGTCTCAATGGAAAGGGAAACAGATGTACATTTACCTATCAAAGGCAACAATCTCTCTTTGTAAAAATACTATCAACTTTTTTTTCCTCTTTTTTCTTCTTTTTTTTTAAGGAAACGTAAATTTTCAACATGACAGCTCTGAAGTGATTAAGCTTAATAAGTTAAAACATCCACTCAGTAACATTCACTTCAAAGAGATGAACTACCTGTAAGTAATTAAGTTAGTAAACTGAGATTAAATGGAACAGTTAAGAGGTTAAAGCCTTTTTAAGCAGGATTTAAATTATCTAAAACACTAAGGTAGAATATCACATTGAATATATATGACACACCTTAAAAGGACCAAAAGAAAGCTGTCTTTTTAACAATCAGAAACTGGCAGAAATAATTGAAAAAATGCATTCTTTAAAAAGTGAAAGCTGTGTCCAGCCAAAGAAAACAGAGATGAGCATAAATTTTAACATGTTAAATGCAAAACTGTAAGTCAGGCCAAGGAATATTTTGAGCATAGAAACCTCAAAAGAGAAAAAAAAAAAGAATATCCAGTGCCAGGGAGCCTGCAGGGCCAAAAGATTATCAGTGTGTAACAGAAATGTTCAAAGAACATAAGGCTGTAAGAGAAAAAAATAAAATAAGCAATTAAATTAATTCTTTGCATCAATCTACCAAGGAGCTTGAGTGACATCCAAACCACTGTTTTGGTTGGGTTTTTCCTGGCATTAAATAAGTAGCTGTCTCAGTGAAAGCATTAGTAAAAGAGGTTTTGGAAAATAATCAATAAAATGAATAATAAAAGATTACTACAACCCAACAGTACTTATACAAGAGCTGAGCAACTCAAGTGCAAAAATTCCAAAAGATTAAGTAAAGTGAATGAATTAGCCTTTAAACTGGCCCCATTACTAGTGTAATAAGTAGGAAATGTGACAAAAAATTTTCTTGCAAGAGATTGGGTATAAACTGTGGAAATACAGAGCAGTAAGCCTGGCTTCCACACTGCTCAAACTAGTTGAAAACAAAACAAAGAACAGTGAATAGGAAAGGCATTGTAAAATTGTGAAATGTCAATGTAGCTTTTGGAACCAGGGTTACTGCTGCTCAGAACAGACATGGTACAGCTAGCAATGTTTGGAGAAGGGAAATCATAGTTACTAAAAGCATGTAATGGCTTCTGAAATGGGATAGACTAAAATGATGGAAATACCTCCGTCTGAAAAAGGCATGCCTGAGGAGAGAGATTGTGTAAGCACATAAAATCATGACTGGCAAGGTGAAGACAGACAGGGAATAAGTGCTTACTGTTTCATAATGCAAAAAGTTAGGGGCATCGGATGAAACTACTTTTTCAGAAAATAAAATAATAAAGGAAGTACTCTTCATATCCCTAAAAATAATCTTGTGGAACTTATTGCTCTAGCTGTATCAGATGCCAGTGTAGACAAATTCAGAGGGAAATGCTCAGCAAGGAGTAGCACTCATGACACTACTCATGAATTCCTTAGGTCAGGAAACACTGAATACCAGAACCTGAGGAAAGAAGTACCACTCTGAATTTGGCCCGATGTTTTACTGCTACTAACATAGCTGTCTTCTACTAATTTGATTGGATACTGAGTTGGACAGACAGTATGGTCATTACATGAAGCACATTTCAGAAAAAAACAGTATCCATTTACTTTGCTGTTTCTGGTCTTTATTTTACCATTTTTAATACATTCATACATTACATTCTATTAATGTCTTCATTCACTCTCTATGGCTTCTAGAATCTAACTGTGCTCTCATGAAGTTTTGAGCAGAAAATGTGAGTAGAAAGAAACTGTACAAGTTTCTTCAATGAATCTCATGTGCTCTAATGTCTACACTGAAATGACACAAACGTTTTTGCATGAGCCATTATTAGCTCATATGAATAAAACAGGTCATAGTTGGCCTTCACTAGAGCTGTGCTGGAAACCAAGGATAATAATAAGGGCTTATGAATCCAGGAATATGGCCAGGAAGGATGAATTCTGAATGAGAACTCAGTCTCACAACACAGATGAGAAAATTCAGTTTCATTTCAAATACTGAGTGTGATTCACGCCCTGTCCCTTTCAGAAGTCTTCACAAGGTGAAAGACAGCAAGACAGAGCAGCATTCTACAAAGCATGACCTAGCATTTCATTTGAAGCTCATTCCTTTCCTCACAGAATACAGGAAGAAAGGAGTCATGATTTGATTGCTTTAACTGGTCAATAATGCTCCTTTTCTGTAGCCGGAGTATAAATGTCTGTGGATTAAAATGGTATCTCTGAGGCAAACATATTGAATCTTTAAAGCATCTACACTAGCAAGCAGTAAATCTTCCATAAGCAAACTATATGCAAAAAACAAAGTATGTATTTTTCTTAGAGAGAATCCTGTCAAATTTGATAATATTGTGACTACTGATGGACTATAATGCCTAATAAAAGGTCTTACTCTATTCTCACAGTAGGTGCCAAAAATATGCAACACTTAATCTCACAAAAATTGGATGCGCCAACCTTTTTATAGAAATTAATTTTACTTTCAAGCAGTTATGTTCACTTGCTTTTGCTTCACAGTTCTTATATGACCAGTGGCCACCCTGGAATGGATGCAGAGGACAAAAGTCTTAACAAAACAAAAAGTTATTTGAGTCTTTAAAATTTTAAATACTCAAAAGAAAAGCCCTAACAAACATTAAGACTGAGAAAAAATAACTTCAGGTTTCAAGCCAATCTGCAACAATCGTGATGAAACTGTGTTTTCTCTCTCATTAGTGGCAAATGGAGACAAATGTTGAGGATTTCTTATATTCTTCTATTTTTAAATTTACATTAACCAAACACAAGAGAAAATAGATCCTGCTCCCAGCAGAGAGCATAAATATTTCTGTTCCCAATATTATTCTAAGGCTGTGTTTTCATGTTAAGATGCCTTTGGCAACAAAACTAGTTTTAGGTGTTCCTGTCCCCAACCACTTATTTGTGCTCCCTACCTCAGTGCACTGCTGGTGCCAAAACACAAGAATATTTGTTTGTGGAACCAGCTTTAAAGCCTTATAATAAATTATTTTGGCTGATGGGTGGATGTGGAGGGCTCCCGTACTTATTTTATTATTTCTAAAGCAGGATCAGTTCCCTCATCCATATCTCAGGTGGCACAAGTAAGTGGCTGCTCTGTTGCTTCCCGGAAAGGAAAACATAGCAAAGGGAGAAAATCAGGGAGACTTTCTGACCAAAGTCAGGAAGCCACTGACCAATTTCTATCATCAATCCACAGCCACAGAATTCTGCACACACATTTAATTATGAACCTTACCAGTTCCCTCCCAGTCATCTCCCTTCCTTTTGCATAGTAGTGTAAGCTATTTTATAGTGGCAGAGAATACAGAGGTCTATCATTAACAAATATGTCTCTTTTGCTGTATTAGGATTCAAGAAGATGTATGGTGATGACCATCTGAAACAAACAGTACTTATTATTCCTATAAGGAACCATAACTTTTTTCCTGAAGAAATGTGTGAAAACAGTTCAGTGTATTTGCATAATACTAAGCCAGAAAAAAAGCTCAAAAGCAAGACACTACAAAGAAAAGGTTCTCATAGAAATCTGTAGAAAATGCAGAAAGTACAGGATTCAGATCTACAAACAGGAACTTTGTAAAGGCTGTAGATACCTGCTCAAATCTCTGCTCTTCCACTCTAACACTCTGGCAGCTGATTTTGTGACCAGTTTATAATTGAGGAAAACAGGGATAGTGTCATGACCTGTTGATTTTAAGGACTGTAGCAGTTGAAATAGGACAGTCAGCACCTGAGTTTCTCTAGAACATTCCAGATTATATGTAATATTTATCTATTATTTTGCAGTATTTCTTCCACATACCTTCTCCATGTGAAACCCTCACAGAGACACTGCGTGAGATGAGAAAAAGAAAAAAATAATTGCAGCACTTTTAACTTCTCCTCCCCCAAGGCCTTTAAAGTGAACTATTAAGAAGTCAATGGCTCCAATATCCCAGGCAGAACTCCTCAAGAACCATACTGCTGCTGACATAAAGAAGTCATGGTGCCACAGGGTTGGTGAGAAGGGGTTTTGCATGTTTTACATTCTCCTAGCAGAAAATAGGGAGGAAAAACTACCCCCCTCTCTGTAAAACCATAAATCACAGTTTTCCTCTTGAGAGTTCTGCAGTGAGAACAAGGAAGTCTCCTCTCACATCCAGGTTAGTAAACTTATGGTTAATTCTGCATTTTTAAGAGGGCCAGATGTGGGAAAATCATTCTTGAACTAAGTCAATTAATGCAGCCCAAAGACAGATCTCCAATTCTTTTTGACATCCAGAGTGTTTTGTATGAATTAAGACTTCAGGTAATTACCTAGCTAGTCACTGATCTAAGCATCAGTCAAAAAATGATATGTTAGATCCTTTGTTTTCTCCTCAAGTTGCTTTCAACTACAATCTCAAACAACATAAGCCTTCTTTTGTCATGTGTTGGATGTGTTCTTCTTGTTAAGAAATCTGATTTGGAGACTTCAAAGATGGTACAAAATGGAAAGCAGAACATTAAAAGTCAGTCTGGCCATGCTCACTAAATGGCAGTTTGACAAATCTCCCCATGCGGTTCCCTGAAACAATTCTACAAAAAAGTATCCCATGACAGCAAAGCCCAGAGAAACGCAATTGGACTATTTTGCCTTGCTACTTTTGAGTGGGGATGGATAGTATCAACCAAAGTTATGTTTATGATCAACTGAAAGCCAGTCTTTCAGTCTTTTCTGTTTTGGAAGATTCTTCTAAAGCTGCTTCCAGCTACAAGCAAAAAGCACCTATTCACAAACCAGCTTTCCCACAAGACAGTTAACAAGGTGAGATGACAAGGTACACAGTAAAAAACACTCCCGAGAGTCTTCTGTTCTGACAAAGTTTCTTGCTATGACTCAGAGCAGCATGAGTAAGGCTATTACTCACATCCCACTCTGGTGAGGAGCTAAACACTGAGATAAACCTCAGATGCACTTGCATATCTGTAAAGGTCCCAGCTATGCTGCTTTGTTGCACTATGCTCCGACAGTCCCACCTTTCCACGAAGACACCAGAACAGAGCAGCAAGGCCATTCAGAAGAAAGCATTCATTTCTACATCTGAGCAGAGCTGACCTATTATTGAGGAATATCTTGCTGTAGGATGTGGACTCTTAGTTCAAACCCGGTACAGCTGTCATCTTAAATCAGGTGACAGCAGAACCACTCCTATATGCCAGCTAAAGCTTGTATGGAAAAAAAAAAAAACCAAAATGCCAACATAAGAACTACGGCAAATGACTGAGAGTGCTTCAGCACAGGCCTGCACTCACCCGTGAACTCTGGGAATGTGAAATTCAGAGCAGGAGATGCTATTACATAATGAAAGGTAGAAACATGATAGTATTGCCTTCCAACTTGAAATGCATGTGTTTGAAGCTGGGTGTTCAAAATCCTAAACTCCAAGGAAGATGAGCTTGCAGCTTACTGTATGGTACTGAAGTTTACCAACAGATAACCAGTTGCTTCTTTTTAAACTCTGGATATGCAACTACATCTACTTATATCAGATATTTTCCTTGCATAAAAAAAATTCAGGGAGATATTCAGAACTATACTGTGACCCACTGCTGCTCTAGACATAGGGACCCTTGAAGAAAGCTATTCAGTGGACAGTGAAGAGAAGAACTACTGGCTTTTTTATGAAGTGAGTGACACTTTAATCAGTGTTAGACCTGGTGAGCCATAATCCAGTTTTATTAACTTCAGAGGGGAATCCCCCTGCTCATCTCCAGGTCAATATAACATTATTTTTCACTCCATCCCTCAGTAAGTGAGAAATGTGCAATAAGCACTCTACATTTTTTATTTCCTAAGCACTGTATGACTGAGAATCTGATTTAAGTGGAATTTTCTTGTGAGATACAAAGTTCTCTCTTTAACCTGTTACTGTATTTTGGCAACATTTTGGCAATGTTAAAATGTCCCTGACGATATTCAGGACCCTTTCCAAATTGGGCTGTTATTTATGTCATTCAGGAAATTTATTTTTCAGCTTACCATCTGCTCTGGTGAGACAGTAGTGTACACTAATAGAATTTGCTTCCTTTTTCATTTAGGTCTACCCAGAGGTGAGTAATTTGTGGTTCTTGTCTTCAAAGAAAAGGGAAAGAAGTACTTGGGTTTTCACACGTGATGTTCTCTTTTCTTTTACAGTCAAATTCAGAATAAAGAAACAAAGCCTGTTACAGGCAAGACTGCTCTGCAGACAGTGGTAAAATTGATAGAACTATTTTAAGTGTAGGCCAGCCGTACAACCTAAAAGATGAGATGAAAGAAGGTAAGTTAGTAACCACAACAGCTATTCCATCTACAGAACCAATTTTTCATCCAAAAAACTAAACCATTGCACATTTTAAAACCAAATTAAACACTGTACAACAGGTCTGCTGGGAGTACATTGGGAAGACAAACCCACACATTTTAATGTAGCAGACCAATGAGTTTCCTTTGGTTTTTATTTTTATGGCCCTTTATTTTGTCTCTGAATGTTACAAGATAACAAAGACTGATTAGCTGGGCAGCCATTAACTCCTTTAGAAGTGATGGGATTTATAATAGCAGCAAAGCTGCCAGTTTTCTCTTATGTCTCTTGGGTAATTAGAGAATAACTGTCTTCCAGATGTGCTGGCAATATGCACTATATCCAGTCTGTCTGTCTTAAATTCTTTTCCTCAATCCAGTAATTTTTATGCTAAAAAGGAAGCATTATATTGCTTAGAAATGACAAAAATACAGTCCAAATGTGGACTGTTTACTGAAAAATTATTTATGTACACAGTTTTCTATGATACAGAAAAGTTGGGATGTTCTTGTCTTTGTACTATGCATCAAATGTATGCAAATAAAACACTCTTGAAACCAGAACAGCAGGCCAGACAAAAAGTGTTCTGGGACATTTCCAAGTTGGCTACAGCAACTCAACATTCATCTAATACCCCAGAGTGACCCTATTTCAGCCCACTGGTTGCAATGTCTTCTGAGGTACCAATTACATCACCGAAATGTAGAGAGTGGATGATAGGATCCACTTACTGACAAATCCCCTGCTCTCTTTACTTAAAAATACTTTCCCAGCCCTTGTATATTGCCATACAAGGTATGAACATTTTTGCTGAGCGTACACATTCCTAGACTTAGGGGCAAATAACTAAAGGATCAATTAAATGAAGTCTCACCACCCTCTTCAGAAAAAGCTATCTGTTTGAAGACCTCTGCTGTCTCCCTGCCCATGGGCAATTTCACAATATCACAAACTATTCTAATTCTAGATAGCTATTTAGCTGTCACACATATCTACTTAAATATGGTTCAATTAAATGTAGTAAAGATGCACAGTTCCTCAATATGTACTTTCCAAATGACCTAAAAGTTTTCTGTGCTGCCCTACTCCAAACTGCTGGTCTCAGCTCTATGTTACAGTAATTTCAAATTTTGATCAAATTTTTAATTTTTATACTATAAAATATGTGAAAAAACTATTTCTTCATAAAACTTGTGGTTTACTCTCAAAATCCCTAAAATACTACCTGAGCTGACAGCAAAATTTACTGCTGCTAAGTTTTTCAATCTTCACTGTGGTTTAGCGAGCCAGGTCAGTGAATAGGTTGCCATTTATGTTCATGCTGGAATGTACATTTATGCTATTTATAATGGACCTTTCAGAGCAGTTTAATAAGACTACCTTACAAACCTCTGTTAAGGGCCAGCAAATTTTATTTGCTTTTTTCAACTCTTTCAAAGCAAGTCTGCACACTTTATTTTTTTCGTATACACGTCCCTATTATGGTTCTTATTTTTTTAAACTACCTCTTCAATTTACCAAAATTATATGCAATTCTAATCATATATTTCAAGGTATTTGCAGTAGCTCACACTGCACTGCAAGTCTAATGTGCATGTTTTCTACTTCTTAAGTCACCAGTGAAATTGCTTGGGAGTGTGGATCTACAGCAATCCCAAGGAAATTCCATTTGATACATCCTTTCTTTTTGATAGTGATCTAGTGTTCACTGAACGTGTTTTAATACTGTATCAATAGTTCCCTGAACTATTCACTATATTCAGATGATTTTGCATCCACTTGCACCTCGAATACTGTGTTCAGTTTTGGGCCCCTCACTACAGGAAAAACATTGAGGTGCTGGAGTGCATCCAGAGAAGGGTAACCAAGTTGGTGAGGGGCCTGGAGCACAAGTCTTATGAGGAGCGGCTGAGGGAGCTGGGGCTGTTTAGTCTGGAGAAGAGGAGGCTGAAGGGAGACCTTATCGGTCTCTACAACTACCTGAAAGGGGGTTGTAGCGAGGTGGGGGGTCAGTCTCTTCTCCCAAGTAACAAGTGACAGGATGAGAGGAAATAGCCTCAAGTTGTACCAGGGCAGGTTTAAATTGGATATTAGGAAAAATTTCTTCACAGAAAGTGTTGTCAAGCACTGGAACAAGCTGCCCAGGGAAGTGGTTGAGCCACCATCCCTGGAGGTATTTAAAAGCCGTGTAGATGTGGTGCTTAGGGACGTGGTTTAGTGGTGGACTTGGCAGTGCTAGGATAACAGTTGGACTCAATGATCCTAGAGGTCTCTTCCAACCTAAACGATTCTATGATTCTTTAAGTTTTCCTCACTTAAGAGATGGTAGCAAAACCATTATGGAAGTCTAGACAAGATATCAGCTAATTCTTGTATAACAGCAGTGCCTACCAGCGTAAGAACTGTATCACTCTATCACCGTAACAAAGCAATTTTGATAAAGGACTAGAGATAATGTGATAACTAACAGATATTAGTAACAAGTAGTTATGAAAGCATTGACTGTCTATCTGTCTATCAGAAATTTCTTAATGGACCTATTATATTTGTAGACTGAATGACCCCAGATTAACCCTACAATAATAAGGAAGTATACACAATGGCATTGTGCTAATAAATGTCATGTTATCAGGAAGCCACATCTCATAGGCTTCTGAAGAAAAAAACCACAAACTATATCAAAGGATACAAAAGTAGTAACACAAGACAGGAGAAACCTCAGAAGTATAAAGATAATGCCTAATGGTATCAATGCAAATTCTAAAAGATTAGTTACTGAGAAGTGCAATAAAAGGTTATTTAAGATATAAATCAAGCATGTATAGAACTGTGTAGCAACCTACTGCAGCTGCTCATGATTGACAGCCTAGACAGAAATGTCTTTAGATTGCATATAACTGCAAAAAAACCCAGCTAGTTGGAAAGGCACCTTACTTCAGAATCAGTTATAGAGAACTGACAATCATCTAATAACCTGTATTGATATATAGGTAAGTTTTACCTACTATTATTATATATACCTATATATGTCTGTTGGGGTCTGGTATCCCAAACCTTGGCTGTAACTTGGATGCAATACACTTAGATATTCCCAAATATATTTTATAAAAATCCACTCCAAAACAAGTAAGAAAATAATTCATAAATACTTACAATGGTGAAGGGAGAGAATGTTACTTCTTAAAATATGCTAATGATTTTCAGTATCATGTAACTACAGCAGCAAACGTTGCTAAATTTCCCTTAGAAAGTATAACTTATTTATACAATACAAAGAATTAACTGAGGATTTCTTCCATGTCAGCTGTTCTCTTGTTTCATTTTTGGCAATTCCAATTTCATTTTGAAACACATTTTATTCTACACATACTTTATTAATCCTGACAGAGTAGCTAGTGAGAACAGTACACCAAATTAACCTAAAGCCTGATAGCAAGACTACCTTTGCTTTGAAAAGATAAAAGCAGAGCCAATAAAATAATGTTTGTCTCATAACCTCAGCCCTTCATAATCAAAGTACAGAGTATTACAATGAAGAAGAAAAAAATATGTTCAGACAACAATTCACTATTACACATATTTTTCAACTATTCAGAGAAACTTCTGGGCTGTGAGTGATCATTCAAATGTGATTCACATTTCAAAGATGATTATAACAAGAGTTGTTACAAAAATAGAATTGTGTTCATGCATGAGAGCTAGGGCACTCAAACACTTCAAATAAAACGGAGTTATCATATTTAATATACAGTATTTGAAAGGGTATTCACACAGCAACACAAGAATACTCAGCTCAAATTATGCCAAAGCACCCTTGACTTTATAGATTTCATGGTGCAAGGAGTAAGTTTTATGATTTTTTTTTTCCCCTCAAATGCCATTTAAAATTGACAGAGTATACTGGTATATCTAATTTTATGTAAATTAGAATTCATGTATATTGTCACAACCATTTAAACCTTAAAAAATAACCACATGTAGAATATCTTGCTAATCTTCTAAAAATCTTCAAATCATATTATAGCTTTATTTTGCCATAATTTTCCTGAAGCCTGTCACATATTCCTAAACTGTTCTAGAATTTCTTTCTTATTTCATAAAATGCCATATCCACAGGACTGTCACTTACTCAGATAACATTATCTGACAGATCGATGCACGCCAAATAAGAGAGTATTGCAATACTAGGTCTTCCATATGTTTTTAGACTGCTTCTTTTTTTAATACCTGTTTTCGTAGCAACAGTCATCACAGTGAAAAAGGCTAGAGAGAATGTTTGTGCTACTATAAAACTTCTTCCAACCTCAAAAAGAAAAGAATAGGGAAATAGTCGGAGAAGATCATCCAAATAAATACCACACTATCTTTTCAGATACAAAATGTCAAAGAAACATCTCCTTGAAAATACAGAAGACAACTTACTGCTCGTCATATCAACCCTTGCTTTCTAAAATCCAGTAGAAAAGTGAATTTCACATGTAATTTTATCGGGTGTAAATGGCAATTTACTATTCTCATCAATGAAATTTTTAAAATAGCAGAAAACTGTGACACATCCAAAATTTTTAATCGAGCTGATGGATGAAGTGGGCATCTGTCTGACACTATGCAGTAAAAAACAATTTTCTATTTCCAGTTTGCTTTAAACGCCTATATTTCTTTCACGCATCAAAAAAAAAAAAAGAAAAATTAGGAAACGATAGGAAATTACATAGAATTAAAACTGCACATGCAATCTTACACTTTTGTCCTTGTGCACACATATCATAATAAAGTTTTACATTGCTTCGTGTCTTGCTCAGACTTTTATCCTCTGTTTTTTATCTCACTACCATTCTTCTTGTCTACCTAACCCATTCCTAAAAGCTTCAAAGCACAAACCAAGGTTTGCTATCCAACAGCGCTAATCTCTCATTTGGAAAAGCATCCCAGTCTTTCCCTTTTTCCCCCCAACTTCTTTCTGTTTGTGATCCTTCTCCTTCCCAGCACCCCTCTGCTCACATTCTTCTTCATCCTCCTGTCTGATCAGTCACTCCAGCTCCTTGTTCCAAGGTCTTCCTCAAATTTCAGGTTGCCTACCTATGACCTCTCCGCACTTCTATCAGAAATGCAATCTCCTTCCAATAGCAAATCTATACTTAAAAATATGAAGCTAAAAGAGCTTCTCAAATGATTATCTTCAGACATATCTCCTTAAATTCAGTAATCTATGAAGTTTCATTGTTCTAATGCAGCTAAAAAAGCTTTTTCTTCAACACTGCTTTTCAAATGGCTGAACTGAAACTGTTGAAAAAATAATTCAATATAAGGGCTAAATTCAAGCCTAAACAATTTAGCACAAATATAAAAAAATGTGGTAAGCTATAAATATTTAAAAATCAGTTCTTATAATGAGAAATGTCAGGAAATCTGATAAGTGCTAATAAGCTAGGCTAAAATTTACACAGAAGTGTGTCTACATAAGACAGTGTACTGATACTTCTTTACAGGTGCTAATTGCCCTAATTTATTGATTCCCACACTTTCATTTATTTACTTTCCAGTGTCCTCTTTCTAGCTAATTGGACCTAATTGAAGTGGTATATATTTCCTTTTCAAAGTATTCCCCCCATCATTGATGGGAAGGAAAGCATTGCTTGAGAAAAAACTGAGCAAGCACTTCAGGATTTGCCCCCAGTTTTTTCTTTTGCTAAGCTGGGTAAATGATGTTGGTTCCATCAGTCAGAGCCAACGTTAACAGCAGCTTTCCACTTCATAATGCCATAATCTTTGCTTGTTTGCATACTTCTATTTGTAGGGTTTTAAAAGGTTTATTTCTCTTTAAAGAAAATTCTTACTGCAGGCCCAGCTCACTTAAAAATAAAATGGAATTAATATTTATAGCTGCCCTTTAATAACACAGATTTAATTCCAATCACACGGAATCTCTTCTGGATTTCTTGATAAGTCTTTGCTTAAACTAAGCAATTTATGTTTATATCCCAAGGCAAAAGCAAGCATTCAAGAAATTATAATAAACTAAGTATAAATACCTAAACTACATATTGGGTTGAATGACTTTCCTTCAGCAGTGGAGAAAACAGCTTTGTCATATATTTTTAACAGATGGACCCTAAAATGCTGGATTGTTTTGCTTTGTTTGGCCAATGTTTCTTATGGCCCCATGCTCAAGACAGGCTCAACTGTTTGCTGAAAACATACATTCACACAACCAATGGTAGATGGTCAGGTGTCAGTCTATACTCTCTTGACAAAATGGAGCAAATCTAGCTTAAGCTTGGAGCAAAAGCTTGGAAAAAATAATGAATCATGGAAGTTCATGAATTCAAATGTTATCTACTACAGATCAGTATTTCCTACTTTTCTAAATGAAATATCTTGACATGCTGCCTCTCTGTATGAAGCACATAACACATCCTTCCTTTTCCACCAACACAAAACCCAAATTTCATTCTGAATCCACATCAGTTTAACCACAGTGCTAATGAAATAATGGAGTAACCAAAGCTCCTGATCTTGTAAACTGTGAACACAAGGAAACAGAGACTAATTATCCGCTGCAAATTTTTAAATCACTTTGAGTATAAAGTTGAATTATTTTAACAAGGAGTTTTATTCTTTTCCAAAGGAGTTCATTTCCTTAGTACTTTTTTTCATAATTTACTTTTGCAGGAGTTAACAGGAAAAATCCACCTACATAAGGCTTTCCTTATACAAAACCTTTTACCACCCCACTTTTGAATTATCTAACTCCTTTTGAAAAATATATCAAAGAAACAATGACCGCATGTGCAATTAATAAAGACATCTCTCTGTTCAACAATACACTTGTTAGATTTCCTCCTTATATTACTAATCCCAATTAACACTTCATTTTGATCCAAAATTCCATTACTTTGGTTTTCTTGTGACAAGGAATGAATCTGTTTGCTTTATGGAAATACCCATAGAAAGGAATTTCAGAAGGTGCTAAGCACTCAAACCAATGTTAAAAAAAAAAATAAAAATAAAAAAATATTCAAACGAAGAACCAATACAGAAAATCTAAAAGGCCTTCTAGTTTATAAAAAACAACTTTCAAAAGTAAATACTGAGACTTCATATATATGCCCTCATTTTCTGGAGATCTGGTTTACAATATTTTAGACTTGCTCTCTTTACACTGCTGGATTACTCTCTTAGGGAAAACACACAGCTCAGTTTGTTGCTAAAGAGCAGAGTTTCTAAAAACTGACCTGTTCCTAAAGAACAGGGTTTCTAAGGCAGAAGAAGCATTTTGTAGCCACTCAAAGCTTTAAAAACAAGGCTTGGGACATTAAATCACTATTCAGAAGGAATAGTGAGTATTATCCAGCAAACATATTAACAACAACTCCTTTTTTACTGGAGAGAATTGTTTCATTTAGAACCACATGCATTCCTTTCAAGACAATGTTTTCAGAGATGTTAGCTATAGCTTGCCACTTCTAGCAAAATACAAAATAGGAAAACCAACAGCAAAATAGTAAAAAGGATGTTACGTTTTGTTTTAAAGCTGGGTAATTTTTGCCATACTGGAGAAAGGTATTCAAGTATTCAAGTAATTTTGCCTTTTGTACAACTTGGCGACTCAAACATAACAAAAACACTGGTTTCTCTGGTCTAAATCTGTGTTATTTTGACTCACATATTCTCTTTACTGCTTGTAGTGTCTGTGTGGCACATGCAGTATTCATTCAATCAACAGAACAGCAATTTAATACCTTTGTTATCAGAAAGTCTGCAGGCAGTAAAAACTATCCTCTATAGTGGCTGTATATTTATAAACATGGTATTTGTCCACTAAGGCATCGTAAGGACTTAGCTTACTCATGTTAGGGGAATCAAATTATTACATTTTCAACTTTGATACATAAAATACCTTGGGCATAATACATATTGCCTTCATACCTTCTGAGATTTAGCATATGCAGAAGTAATGAGTGATAGAGAAATTAATCCCCATTATTTCTCCATAATTAACTGCTTTTATTGGAATTTCATGTATTTTTCCCAGTCCTTTCTCACCCTTCATTTCCTAAGTCAAAATTTTCATCCTCTTGAACTTTCAGATGTTCAAGGATCATGTTTTGCAACAATCCAAGAATATCATAGAAGTTTTTACAAAGACTATTAAAAAGCTGGTTAAAGAGGGAAAAAAAAAACAAAAAACAAACTATCCAGTGTTACACTTCACAAAATGAAATATTTCCATGCCTTTTTTTCCTTCACTGTCATATTCCTGTTAAGATGAATTTCAGGGAACACCAATGCCCAGAAAGACTTCATAGTTCAACTCCCCTTAAAATCAGTCTAGAACACAGATCAGTGGCAGAGATTTTGGATGGACACAGATTCATTGACCCTTTCTGTGACAGACAAAAGTACATGGACAAATTTGTTCTCCCCAATGTAGTAATACAGGATAACTTCAGAGAGAAGTCAATGCAGATATCTCCTTGTGAGTCTTTAGAAGGTGATTATTACATTTTTTAATTTGAAATACTCTTAGTTATGACACCGGATGTCACCATGATTCCAAAGCTTCATTGCAGAAACAACCAGTATTTTGCTCAACTTTTGGAACAGTAAATTTTAAAAAAAGATGTTCAGAACTCATTCTACTTGCCTTCATACATTCACAGCATCTCAATTTGTGATGGCCTAGAAATTACAAAATTTAATCCTGAGATGTTATTTAAAGCATTTTATAATGAAAGAAGATTTAACAGCCTTTATATCAGCAGAGAGGTTAATATTGTCACCACCTTTTTATAAATGAAAAGCCATCTATCCTAGTCTAATTCAATATACACAATTGAAATCAATGAGAGCTCTATATAAAGAGCAAGGGTAGAGGATGATGCAAAATGTCAAGAGCTTCTATTTATAGGTACTGAAATTGTAACAAAAAAGGAAAAAAAAAGAAAAAAGAAAAAGTCAGGTTTGAAAGGAACTGATTCTTTTTGAAGTAAAAAATATTCTCTTACTGTATAAACATAACCATGAAAAAGCAGAAACTCTGTTCAACGTCTTAGGCACTGTCCTTGAGACTCACTTTTTTGAATGTCTAGAATTTGAAAAGGATCTCATTTCATCTGACCTTCCATAGAGCATAAACTGTAGGAATTCCATAAACTGATACTATTTTTCCTCTTAGGAAGGAGCAGAGATTTGTTTTAGACTGAAGCTGAATAACACGTGTTATTATTTGTGCTTCTGTAGCAATATCTAAGGTAAAACACTCTTCTAATACATTTCTTAATAATTACTTAAGTAGCTCTTAATTAGTAGATACGTTTCTTCTGGGGAGCAAAATACCCTGTCCATCCACATGAGACTACTTCTATCTTTTCACTTGACTTTGGGATACTGACTTAGCTAAAATTATACCTTTAGAATTGAACTCTAGCCTAGTTTGCTTCAACGTCACTCCATTACTACTGGTTACGTGAATTAATCAGTGCTACAAAATAATGACTTTAAAAGTAGAAAAGACCAGCTGATTTTTGTATGACTAATAAACTAGAAAATTTACATCATAAATAATCATTGAGAAATTGAAGTTTAAAACTATCACAAGGCACTAGAATTGTAGAAACATGATAGTTTTACCTTTTCTGTTGAAGTCAGAAAAGATGAATAGCAGATACCAGCTTATTTTAATATGCTTACAACAGAGGAAACTGTATCCCCAAAGGCCACTGTGCCATTTTATGCTATCTTTTCATTGCCTCTAAAAATCTGCTATATTTTTCTTAGATAGATAAAAATACATATTTTCAGATTTACTATTGAGATACTACTATTTCATATTTACTGCTGGGGATACACTCCAAATTCTTCGTAGACTTCCGAATTCTTTACAAGTATTCGGGGTCAGATTCTATAAAACAAAAATAGATGAACATCACCCAGAACATTAAACCATTTTGTCAACGTTATTTATTTGTCTTTAATACACTTTGGCGAGCTGAGTCCTAGGAACCACAGATTAACTCTTTCTTTGCTAGGCCCTGTGAAGAATTAATACAATCAGACACATGACCTAAACCAAACACATTATACTGCACAAATCCCTCTTTCTCTTATCAGAAAATACCCCACTCTTGCTCCATGACTTAGGCCCTATTATCTTCTTATAGAAATAAGCAGAGGATACTATGATGGCAATTTGACTTACATGAGAAACACCATCTGAGTCTTCCTTCCTGGCCTGTAAGGGAAGATCACTGATCTGAAGAGAACATCTATTCATACATTCAGGAACTAAATTTTCTTTCCTTCTTTAAGGTCTTCAAAACATCCAGCAAATATGAAAAACCTGCGTTCTGGACAAGCCACCTCCAGCTAACTACTGACTAGAATTAAGATCTCCTTTTCTGACAGAGTTTCAAAACCTAGCTAAAAGCCAATTTCAGGCCTGTTTACAAAAGCCCATTAACTTGGCGCATAATGTGGATCCGGGGCAGTTGTCATGGTTTAAGCCCAGTCGGCAACAAAACACCAGAAGGCCACTCGCTCACTTCTCTACCCCCGGTGGGATGGGGAGGAGAAAATATAATGAAAATCTCATGGGTCAAGACAAGGACAGGGAGAGATCACTCACCAATTACTGTCATGAGCAAAACAGACTTGACTTGGGGGAAAAAAAAAAAACCAAAATCAATTTAATTTACTACCAATCGAATCAAAACAACATAATGAGAAGTAAAATCAAATCTTAAAACACCTTCCCCCCACCCCTCCATCCTTCCCGGGCTTAACTTTACTCCTGGTTTTCTCTCCCTCCTCTTCCACAACGGCGCAGGGGGATGGGGAATGAGGGTTGGGGTTGGTTCGCCACATGTTGCCTCTGCTGCCCCTTCCTCCTCAGGGGGAGGAGGACTCCTCACTCTTCCCCTGCTCCACCGTGGGGTCCCCCCCACAGAAGACAGTCCTGCATGAACTTCTCCAGCTTGGGTCCTTCCCATGGGCTGCAGTCCTTCACGCACAGACTCCTCCAGCGTGGGTCCTTCCCACGGGCTGCAGTCCTTCACGCACAGACTCCTCCAGCGTGGGTCCCCCACGGGGTCACAAGTCCTGCCAGAAAACCTGCTCCAGCGTGGGCTCCTCTCTCCTGGGCTGCAGGTGGGCATCTGCTGCCCCGCTCCCCTCCCTGGGCTGGGGGGGGACAGCCTTCCGCGTCACCACGGGCTGCGGGGGCAAACCCTCCTCCCCTCCTTCCTCCTCGCTGACCTCGGTGTCTGCAGAGGGGTTCCTCTCACATCCCACTCCCCCCACTCCCTGCAGGTTCCCCTTCCGAAATCTGTTCTCCCAGAGGCGCTACCGCCGTCGCTGAGGGGCTCGGCCTGGGCCAGCGGCGGGTCCGACTTGGAGCCGGGGAAGCTTCCAGCAGCTTCTCACAGGAGCCGGCCCCGCGGCCCCTCCCCCGCTACCAAAACCCTGCCACACAAACCCAAAACAGCAGTCTACAGAAGTGGATGACTTTTAGTGGTCCTTTGCTGTCATTCGTTGCTGGGAATCCATTAATTTTAATTGTCCTATACTGCTCTGTGACACTCATATTCCAGCGGGTGACAGTGGCAGAACAATTTACTGAATGTATCTGAACGGTTTCTGAACAAAAAGCCCAAAACGTGGTGCTGGGGATCATTATCTATGCTAAAACCCCTTCACCTTCAGAGTCCTAAAACAACCATTCTTATCCCCATTCTATTCCACATTGAGGCAGGTGTGAAGTGAGCTGTAACGTCTGGAAAATCACACCTGCACGATGTGTCAGTAAGACACACCAACACAAAGTATAACTAATCTCAACCTATAACTTGTCACCCCTTCTCTCTCCAACCCCAGCTACAGTACTCCCCCGCCTTAGCCAACCCCTTCACCCCAAACCCCTGGTTGTGTACCAAGGATGCAAGGCCCCGCTGTGATACGATGCAGCTGCCTAACTTTGGCTCCAATTGCAGACAGAAGTAGCATTATTGATCGTTAGCAGCTCAAGGACTCAAGAAAATAAATGCCAGCATAGAAAGGCAGAAAACCCTAAAGACAAAGAGGATAAGAGAGGCTGGTTTGTCTGAATGGGAACTGCTGGGTCACCGGTGTCATCCACGTCAGTGATGGTGGTGGAGGACAGAGTCATCGCCGCCATGAAGACCCCTTCCAGGGAGCTGCAGGTACCTACTGTTCCCTTCCTGACTGCTGCCTGCCTGGCCAGCAAAGATTCTTTGCTGCCTTATAGGAACAGTGACCATGTTAATGCTTAGCCTAAGAGCTTATTAGGTCCTACCCACCTGTTGTGTATCAGGCAAGAAATTATTGCTTCACACTTTCAAGTTATGTATATCCTGTTTGCAGAACCTCTTTGCACCTTGCTAAAGAAGCCCAAACAAATTGACCCATAACAACCTCCACTACTGTTAAAAATTTTGGCTGGATGAATAACACTTGGCTGATACCAAGTCAGGATAAGGTTCATATGCTTGAATTTGGCAAAGGAAAATATGTTGAGGAGTTTTATCTATAACATCATCTCCTTTGTTTAAAAATTTGTGTCTGTAAACTGGTTGACACAGATTACAAGGTACCACTGCTCCTGAAATTTAGGATGTTGAATTATGATAGTTTATATTTTATGTAAAGAATGTACTCTACTATCTATAGCTGGCTCAGACAGTGCATTTCATCCTAGCAGGTTACAGACTGACCATATACAACATATGTTTTCCTGCCTTCAGCAATGCAACACACCTGAGCATGAAGCCACCAACTCTCAGGAGTATACACCGCTTACGCAAGATAGCAAGGAGCGTACTCAGAAATACAAGAAGCTGAAAATATATCAGATCCCTACACTACCTGCTTACAGAACACAAACTCTTTATTCCCATCTACAAAATTGCAAATTCTTAGGCCTAGGACACCAAGGGAATATATAAAGCAGTGGGACAAAGGACCAAGGTAAAAATTTCCATTTCTCAGATATAACGGATACTCTATGTAGCTATATAAATTGCTTAAAGAAGAGGTTCATCAGAACAAGTCTGATATAAGTCTGGAATGAACTTTAGGATACAAGAAAGAATGGACTTGTCACCAATTTCTATTCCAACCACTGTCTGTATTTTTTTCACTCAGGCTTCTACTGGAACATAAAACCAACAGAAAAATATTAAAATATATTAAGAAGTCTAACACATTTTTGGGGGGTCGTTGTCAGATCATTTAATGAGTTAAAGGAGGATGCACAAGCCCTGAAGAAGGTCTTTTCCAACCTAAATGATTCTATGATTCTATGTTTTGGCACTCGCAGTGAAAGGTTCTCCTAGCTCTTTCAGGTTTATAAGCTCACTGTTTATGAGCCAGATGGTGGAGCCCCTAGCCGCACTATTCTTGTACATGGTTATCAACATAAGGAATGTTCCAGTACAACTGAAAACTGTCACAATTTAAAGACTGGCCCAAAGAAATGAGAGTTTTAAAGAAGTGACATTTTTTTAGGTGAAGACAATCTGCATCTCCTATGAAACACTGAAATACCCTTTCTTATCTACACACAAGTTTGAGTTTGTCCAATTTAGTTACATTTTTGTTAATACAATGGAAAGTAAACCATCGACCTGAACAAGGTAAACTGTCAGCAAGCCACAAAATTCATTTTTTTAAAACCAATGTTATTGATAAAAATTAAATTAACAATCTCGACAAGTTTGGTTGTCAATGAGCTCCTGACACACTCTTTCTAACCTGTCATCTTTAGTTCTTCCATATGCAAACCCATATGACATGCCATAGCACACTCATAATGAAGAAAACCTGTTGTGGTCAATCAGAGGGAAAACAAAACCATAAAACATGCAACTAAAATCAGCATGACACAAACATGATGGATCATATTTTTTGCATTTGTCACATTTCCTGGGAGCTTTCATAGGTCTGTTTTTTATTTAATTATCACAAGAGGTAATAAAGTTAGAGGCGTGCCAATGGGGAACAGGTCATTACTGAGAGTTGTTAACCTCCTAATACAATCCACTGCTCTTTTAATCACTCAGCAACTAAATTAATTAGCTGTTAAAGATTAGAAAATTTTTCCCCAAACCTAACTATAGTACGTAATTTCTTTCTTATATTCCACATTTTATATACATTATAAATATATTCATTTCAATATATAAAAAAATATTCAATTACTGTGTGAACACTTGATCGGAATGTAACTTGAAAGGATGAAGTTATCAGGTGCATGATAAACATCATTTTTTCCTTAAAGATACAAAATCTGTCACCTTGTCAGTATCTATGAATTCCCTCAAGTAAAGTTACCCTTCATAACATGGAAATTTTCATTGCAAATATCCAAGCGCTTCCAAGCCACAACTGAAGAGTCTTATTTGTCTTGTATGAGAAACAACCTATTCCAATGGCTACCAGCACTCTGGAGTTAACATGTAAGACAGTAATCAAGATGATTTTCTTTGAAAGAATATAATTATGTATATAAATTGCCTTAAAATAAATAGGAACAAGCTGCCTCACATTTACAGCAGGGTAAGAGCGTACAGGTATCAATTCAGATATAGCTTGTAGATATAGCTATACCCAAAGTTACATAAGTGTCAAGGATTAGTTGCACAAGATAAATTTCTGCATTAGATTTCTCATTCTCCCATTGTCACTTTTTCCCACCTTACTGTCATGTTTAACACCTACTTCTCCTTCTTTCTCCTAAACTCCTACACACTCATACACAAATATGCTTTCATTGCTATCAACTATTTAGTCCATATGTTCAAAATACTTTCAAGAACAGATAGTAGTTTTGAACAAAATTCGTTACTTACAAAACCACACTTTCTTTACTGTGCTACTCAAACAATTATATTTTTCAGTTTTTCTAATACTGAACTTTATATTATGTATTATTACATGATAAGAACACGAAGTGCAATACAGTGTACATTTCTAATACAGGAACAGTATAATTTGATATATATGCATATATAATTGGACAAAAAATCTAATATCTGAAATAAAGCTAAGTTTCATTGTGAAGTTAGACTTTAGATTCTGATTCAGAACCTATATATTTATGTTATTATACATATTTAACTACATATACAACTTAGCAGTTAGGTTTAAGTCCACTAGATGTTCACGTCTCACAAAGAAGTCTACATTTTTACTCATGTTTTACAGTACAAGTTAGTAAGTCCACTGTCTTTTGTCCACTGGTGAAACTGCTGATACAAGTAAAGTACGTTGTCACTGAGCTGCATCTCGTCTAGAGGACAAAAGTATTAGGAAATACTAAATTTCTCTTATTAACACAGATAAATGTAGCCTATTGTCTGAACAAACAACTTTTTACAGAAAAGTACAGATTACTTTATGAGGTCTCAGATGGACTTTTCTAACCTGCCCATTAAATCAGTTTTAAATATAACTTCTGAGTTGAATCTGACATTTGTTTAAAAACATGTCTACTGTTAGCTTTTTACAGAATTAGTTTTAGAGAACAGATGGACATCTGAATATCTTCTTAAAAATGAGTATTTATGTAAAACTTCAGGTAGAAAAAAAAGGCTGCATTTAGAGAAAATATCCAACAGGAAGGTAAAAAAATACCCAAAAGGATGACTGGAATTTTTCAGGCTACCTTTTAGGGATTAACAAAGCATCTATAACTGAAGATCTCACCAAGCAAATACTTAAGTGAAGCTCATCTTTGCAAACAAGCTGGAAGATCCACATAGACCTGCAGTATGCCTTGCCAGTTCCTCGGGATTTAGTTTACCTTAATCCCCATCCAATTTTCTAGTCACACTGAAAATGCACAACGTATGTCCTCAGTTATTAAATGTTCTCAGACAGTAATATTTATTGGCAGTTCTCTTTTTTATTGTCGTTAATTTTGGAATTTAGGTGCTAGATCTCTCTTTTTGGTTTTTTTTTTGTATTCTTGAACTTTTGGGGAGGTGATTTGTAAAAAAATCAATTTGTAATGACTTAAAAAATCATTATATCAGGAATAGAATGGGCTTTTTCAAATCTGAGTTATGCTTATGTACAAAATTATTATGGATTAAATACTGCTCCAGCAGTGTGATGGGCAAGAAGCAAAATTATTAGGACATTGCAGATTGGAATCAAATAAAATACAGAGCTCAAATCTTTACAATAAAATGAATTTCTTCCCCCTTTGTTGCACAACGCAATTACCTCATATTCGCTATGTGCTTTCTTTTTTGCTTTCCTTTATTTCTGTATTTTTATCTGCCTTTGTAAGCTAAAGAATGAACAGTTCTAATACAATGAAAATTGAAGCATTGTCAAAGAGATTAAGCATGAACTAGAAAAAAAGAACATATAAAGCCAGTTACTTTTGGCCTTACTCAATGGAGACTTAAAGCAAGACTCCTCTGACTAACACTTTGCATTGCTGAAGGTCAGCAAGATCTAATGTCTGACTGTACCAAGAAAGAAACAAAACCATTCATTGTTAGCTGCCGTGAACAAACGATAGCAAATACATCAAATGGAAATAATGGAAAACTGTGCAGAATGAGCAAAGATACCTTCAGAAATAAAGTAGGGTTGCAACTTTTTCATATACCTCTAACCACTGTCACTTCTATGTAATGTACATCTCTGTTCATACCTAGGACATCATCCAAATGTATTACTACCTACTCCTATAACTTCTCTTGATGTCAGATATGCTTCTAAAATTGGTGCATGATGTTCCGTATATTAGTTATGCTAACAAGGTATACTTCGCCTGGCTGGGACAAAGTTAATTTTCTTCATTGTGGCCTGCACAGTGCTGTGTTTTGGATTTGTGGCTGAACATGTTGATAACACAGCAATGTTTTGGCTACTGCTGAACAGTGCTTGCACAGCATCAAGGCTTTCTCTTTTTCCCACTTTGACTCTGCCCCCAGCATGGGATGGCGAGAAGCTGGGAGGGAAAACAGCTGGGACAGCTGACCCAAATTTGCGAAAGGGATATTCCATACCATGTAACATAATGTTCAGCAACAAGAACTGGCATAGAGGAAGAAGAAGGAGGGTGAGGGGTTGCCTCCCAATGTGGCTGATGCTTGGCAAATGGCTGGGCATCAGTCTGCTTGTCGGAAGTGCTAAGTGCTTTCTTTTGCATTGCTTGTTCTTTTTTTTTCCTCTTTCCTTCATCTATTAAATTGTCTTTATCCCAACCAATTAATTTTTTCACTTTTGTTTTTCCTATTCTCTCCCCCATCCTGCTGGGTGGGGGGAGTGAGTGAGCGGCTGTGTGGGTACTTGGCGGCTGGCTGGGGTCAACCCATCACACAAGGCTATGTAAATGTAGCTTTAAATTTAAATAGTATTTATAACTTCAGTATAAAATGTCAGAACTCTTAAAAGAGAACCTTATGCTACTCTGGAGAGTCCATGGTGACACGCCCTACTATATTACATTGCTCTTATCACATTCTATTTGTGGAGCAGAGCTGAAAATCAAACATAGTTGTACAACACAAATTTCCATGTAAAGAAGAGGATTGTGCTTTTCATATCTAAGAAAGGATATTAGTAACTTGACTGCAAAACCATTTCTTAAGAACTCTGTCACCCAAGAAGTATATCAGCCCTCCTTCCCCTCAACGATATAACACATGCTATGGACAAGGTAATACCCACATCTTTAAAACATCAGTGAATGATGTTAGTTGTTCAGTAAGTGTCACAAAATTGAAGTTTACAGTACCCAGATGAGTATCAGCTGGTCTTTCGTGTGTGTTTGTTGTGTGGGTTTTTTTCTACCCTACCATTTCATTTGACATTGCAGTCACTCTTGTACATAAATTCAGAGAACACAGACAAAATCTGAATATTATAAGACACACAGATTTCATCCCCATATATTTGAAATGCCTGTGTTATTTGGAAACGGGCAAGGCATGGGAGGTCTGCAAGGCTGAACCTAGTACACCAGGTTACATATTACTCTGAGGAACAAAATGCTCCTGAAGAAAAACACAATAAAAGAAAATGACAGAATGAAATAAACACATTAATAAGAATAACAATAGAAATTGGCTAAGGAAAATTCAAAAGAAAGTAGAAAATACATTCATAACTTCCAAGAAAAAAAAAAAAGTCCAGCAAGATATAATTTAGACTCTAGAAAAACAGTAAATATCGATATTGTAACTAAACCAAAGCTCTCAATAATTGACCTATATCTAAGACGCATGTTCCCTTATATCTGTATGTCAATAACAATTGTTCATCTATCAGTAAGAATGTCTCTACATTTACTTCTCTATACCTTTTTAAATAATAATTAAAAAAAAAAGCAAAGACAAAAGTCGCTTTTAAGGGAAAGGGGGAGGGGGCATTGTAGATTGGAATTTAGTTTTCCAAAAAGAGCTTGAACTAGTCGTCTTGTAATTTAGTTCAGCTTAACCAGTAGAGTATTACAGACCACTGCTTTTATTCTATGAAAGTTTCACCAAGCAAATCTGCCAAACTATACCATTCCTTTTACGAATAAAAGACTTTCTGAGGAAAAGAAACCATTCCAGGAGTCCACCACTCTCCAAATGAAACTCCAGCTATAAAAGGATACACAGGAGGAATACCTTTAAAACTGTACCTGTTGAAAAAATCGATTTCCTTGCCATTACCCATATTCTTTCCCAGAGGACAGTAATAATTGTCATTCATTAAGTTTATTTAAAGCTGTAACTTAGATGATGCCCTTTTACCCTTATTTCTATAAAGAAATACAATTATATCAACTCCTTAAATGCTTTGACTATCAGATTCATTATCCATTTTTTAGACATTCGATCCCACAACAAAATAACAATCCCAACTAAATGACCTATTTCTCTACAAAATTATCAGGAAGGTTACAATCTGTATAAACATGTATTCTGTACGGGTGAAACCTAAACCAAGTTATTATACAAGAAGCCACCTGATCACATTTAAAAAGACACAGAAGAGCTGAATTTGCCTTTAAACCCACTCCCTCTATGTGTTAGGTAACTTTCAGGGGAGGTCGATTCGCACTTAGATCTGAACTGCACTAATTCATTTCCTGAACTACTGCTTTGGGGCAGGATATATATAGTGCACTGGCTATGCTACAAAATGAAATGGGCAACTCCTGCTTCAATCTAATAAAAGTGACCCGAGCATGTCTAATAAATCAAGCTTTTCCAGGGTAAAAATGGAAGCGATTTTAATTTGTGAAACCTTAGGGCTAAAGTCCTACTGCACAACAGAGAGCAAGAGAATTCACGCAAACAGTAGCCATGAAAAGGGGTAGTGAGAATCGCAGTTTTGGATGAGGAACCTAAGACCTACACAAACTCTGCTTTGGATACCTGAGGTAATTTGTTTATGTGGCCTCCAGACAAATGTAATTAACAGTGATCTTGTCTGATAACAGATGCTAAGTTACCTGACAAATGGCTTATGACCATGAAGACAGAGGAGCAGGGATAGGTATAGGAACCCCAGTAAGCCAAGAAATCAAAATGGAGCACGCTGAACTGGCTACTCCAGAGGCCATCAAAGGAAAACAATGAGACCGTTGCCCCTGGTGAAGACACCCACCAAGGCAGGTAAACAAGGCAACTCTCACTGGAAAGCCATGCACATTAAATGGGGTCATCAGGGTATAGCACTTACTAAGAGGGAGGAGAATTTGGGGATAAAGCAGAGAGAATATTTGGTATTGTGTAAAACTTACTGTGAGATGTTTAGAGAAAGGACCAAAGACATGGGAAAAAAGGGGTCAAGACGGATTGGGGAGGGATAAAAGTGGGAAAATAGAAAAGGATAAAAGAGGCTGGTTGCATGTGAAGAGGCTGCTGGTCAGCACGCCCGCCTGACTGAACCGTGTACTCCACCGCGGGCTGTCCCATGCCCTTATTAAAGTCTATCTTCTGCGTGGTGAACTCTCCGAGAACTCTGAGTGTGCACGTGTGGGAGCCAGTGAACTCTGAGCTGGACTAGCCTGCGAGCCCAGCGCGAGGTGTGAGTGCCAGCCGCTGGAGTGGGACCGTGAGTGTCAGGGGCTCACAGGTCCGAGGGCTGCAAGTGGGGGTGATGGGGGGGCGGCCAGGGCTCAGCCACTGCATAGGCTCACAGTCTAAGACCGGGTACAGGAGAGACTTGTAACGTGCGTGCTGCTGGAACAGGAGAAATGAAGCCCTCCACAACTGGCTTCCCTAACAACTTAAAATAGGATTCGGACAGAAGATCACCTATGCAGAAAAACAAGAAGAAAATGTTAAGTGTAAGCAAAACAGGGTGTTTGAATCATTTGTTGAGAAATACAGCAGTACATGTTCATGACGGTGAAGTTATTCCGACATTATAGGGTGGTGCTATTCACTTTGGCTAGAGAGAAAAATTACAAGCAATGGCAGTTATCTCAGTGTCTTGCTAAAAATTAAATTTGGATAAATATGTATCTAATTGCATTTCTAGGTAATCAAATTCCTCCCTATAAGAAAAATATCCTGCTATATTCAATTACAGAAGTTAGTCGTCTTTGTTTACATCTCTAGCGTCTTCAGTAATCATTAATCAACCTAGTGCAAACTGGCTGATGGTCCTGGTCTGGAACTTCCTCTTTCATCAATGACTTTGGCAGAAAATGTGTATTCTACAAGTGTTATGACTTCAAGGCAAAATGTCAGTTTTCATAAAAATTTGTAATTTTGTTTTAGAAAAATGTTCACAATTACATAGAAACATCCATCCTGCAAGTCAAACTGTACTGAAGCCAAAGCTAACACGTTCTCCAGCCCTTTCAGTCCAGAACCAGGCTGGTGAGGAGATATGGATCCCACAGCTTTCAAATTCGACTAAGTGAGCAATACTTTCAGACATCTCAAAACCTATTCAGGAAAAACCTAGAAATCCTGGGAAGCCTAGATGCCAGGTCTACAATCTGGCCAAGATGCTCTGCAAGCAAAACTTCCAGGAGCTGGGATTTAAGAATGTTTAGGATTTTCCAGGAGAAAGAAAGAGGGTCTCAAAAGCCTGCTTAAAAGGTTGAAATGAAACATTTTTTTCTCTAAACAGAATTTTTGAATTTCTGTTCTGCAGAAAATGCCAGCTACTCCTTCCATTACAGATTTTTTTTTCCCCATTAGTTTTTGGTTTGGACTACTGAACACCATTTTCCATTTCAAATCCGGGGAAATACAGCTGTTTCTGGAAGAGATGATCCTTTCTGATATACCCCTAAACATAAAATCAGATTGCAGATCTCCTGAAAGATTTTCCACAGCTCTTTAAAAATTAGAGCTTAAAAATATATTAAGTATGTATATTCATACATACACACACACATTATATATATATTATACACACATATACATGCTATATGTAAACATTATTGTCCAATATCTAGTGACTGGTCTGCTTGAATGATGTCATTCCTCTGCTTTGGCTACCTACTAATGTTTTCTTTTCCTCCTCCCCTCCTTCATCTGATGGAAATATGTGGTCTTGTAATGAAAAGCTTAATTTCTGGGTGTTTATGTCTGATTATGGTAACTGTTAAATGCACAGATTGAAGAAAGACTTATTATGGCTAAAGCAGAAGAGTACTGTGTACCTCCATCTGTCACTGATATAAGATGTGACCTTTTTAGATACAGTTTCTTCATCTGTAAAATGAAAATTATATTAACCTACTGTACATCAGAACATTAATTTAATTAACATTTTGGGGACAGAAAGCTTAGAAATAGTCAGATGAAAAGCACTTACAAGATAAAGTAATATTACTGCTACAAATTAAACAACATTTGGACTGAATATATTAGAACAGCTGTTTCTAACATCAGGATTAATGTAGAAAAGAGATACCAAATTACTATTGATCATTCCTGTCCCTTGTTAAAACATCTGAAGAAGGTTACTTGCACTTTGGGCACTCATACCTTCATAATTATATTGTGAATAATCCTGAAGATTTGTAGTAGCTGTATAGTTAGATAAATTTATAAATAAGGAGAACCAAAGAGACCAAAACCTCATTCAGAAGTAGGCCTTACATTTATGACTTTCTAATAATTTCTATAGCAACATGTTGCAGTATCATAAACACAGACATAATGACATCTTAGGTCTGAATAAAAGCAGCAGTTAGGAAGTAGAAATGCTAATAAACAGTAACTGAAACATGAATCGAACCTGCTAAAATAATGAAATCCCATTTAAAACATCTGTAACCATTTTTGGACAAGCTCTTAAAGATTACTTCCACTTGGAGAAATGCCACTCCATTCTTACCAATGCATGGTCTTCACATTCATTCAACCTACATTACACAAATGTCAGAGGATGATCCCCAAGTCTCTGACAGATATTATTTCCATTATTAGAGCCTATTATTATTGACATTTATTTCCTATGTGAATCAAAATAATTCATATTTATTTTAATATTTAAGCTATACTAAAACCTAAAACATGATAAAATATTGTGATAAAAATGAGGAAAACTGCCTTGGATTTTGGCATACCTTTTTCAACCTTTTGTTTATTATTTTCAGCCTTTTAAACACCAAAGTAATATAAGTAAACCACAAGAAGAAAGTTAAGAAACAAATTCAGTATGCATTTCCCATTTCATGCATTTACTTCAAAGAGTAAATGTAGTAATAGCAGTAATAAAAATAAATAGTGACAATCTAAAAAACTGACAATCTAACAGCTACCATGTTGTGCTCAACAGAGCATAACATGGTTTGACTCAGCCTTCCTAAGACGTTTCCTTTCTCAGCTATGCAAAATCAAGCTGAGATCTGGAGGATCTTCATAAGAAATGGAGTTGAATTAATTTAAACCAATGAATTAAAATAGTAGATTTTTATTATGAACAGATTAATGTAATTTTAATGCAATTATTATTTGCATCCCAAAAGAACAACTTGAACCTATATTTTTTGATTCTTAAACTTTTGCTTCTCTCACTATAACCATTATCTTCCCTTTGTTACTGTCTCCTTTTATTTCCACTTCTTAAATTTCACCATAGGTCATATTTTGAATTTTAAAGGGTAAGCCATTCTCTCACTGTATGTTTGCAGATACAAGAACAACAGTGTCCTGGTCTTATGCTTCATAAAATATAACAAATAATTAAGTACCTTGTTCTATCCCTGCCTTGGAATGTAGTTCAGATTTTTAATATACAAATAGCCACAAAGTTTTTCAGAACAAGTATGCCAAGTATACATGCTTATATATTTGTACATACTATTGGTTGACTACATTTCTAATGACAGTAGAAGAAAAATTAGCAATCCAAGGTGAAGAAGGAGCATTAGTTCTTTAACAGAGCTCTGTGCTACCACAAATTATTGATACTGAATTAGTGTGTTTATTTCAGGATCTAGTGCACAGAACTATCAGTGAAAACCTGTCCACTGGATTCAGTCATTTGGACCATGTCATGATGAATGAGGAGGTGACACTGATCTCTACAGAACAAATTTAAGACTTTGTTTCTGGAGATATTTAAACCAATGAATAACTTGAAAGTATTTGGATAACTGTGTATAGTGCACACACTCCCCTGAGAGTTCCGTCCATTTTGTGCAGCATTGTTGGCAAGTCTGAAATCTTCCTATAGAAAATGTTTCTATATGATTTGGACTTAACACTGGTATACACAACTTTCAATATATTAACATCATCACTGTATCAATGGAGTTTCAGCTCTACTGACTTCTTACTTTTCTTCTTAGAGATAAACAGAGATCACCAAAGACAAGCATACGCCCAAATTTAAAATTAATATTTTCACAGAAAAATATAGGTAGGATTTGTCTTTTACGTTACAACTCAACTTCAGTTATTTCTCAATATTGTAATAATACTATTTATAACTGTCATGTACATTCCCCAGTCCAATACTTTCAAATTATTTTCCTCTGCATTTGAATGACATCTCCGATGTTAATTACTATCTGAATCTAAAGGGGGGGGGGGGCGGGGGGAAGAGGACAGAAATGTAAAAATATGAGTCAGCAGCTTTTTGGAGAGTTTTAATAATCAGTTTAAAATTGACAATTCAAGAGGTAGAAAAGCTAATAAATAAAAAGCGTTCTTGCACTACCACACAATATATTAATTAATGTGGGTATGCAATAACTAAACCAAATTTCTGGAGATGCCCTAAGGCAGGCAAAAAGTAACATCCAATATCCTTTGATCCATTTTGTGAAAGTTTAACTATACTTTTTGAGCAGAATTTAAACTAGTGCTCCGATCCACAAGTGAAATCCAGAAGCCAAAATGCAGGACTCGTTGAATTTGTAACTAACCTTCTCTAGGAAAGATCTAATGTTAATGCTGTCAGACATTCCCTACTCTATTCCTTCACTCCTCCCTTCCCCTCATCTCTTCCCCCAGGTAAGCATTAATTAAAAATTCTGAAGTAAAAAACAACCAGGCAATCAACACTGAGATAACTTCACTTTCTCAGACAGTACCAAGTGTTGAATTTGACAGCTACACACAAATCTGAATGAGCAAGAACAAGAACAAGGTCTCAATTCATCATACAGTTTCACCAATAATGCCACATTTCTATAAGTCGTCACTCCCCTGTTTTTAGATTTCTTAAACCATTGCTTCTTCAGGAACTGGAATTGATTGCTCTTTTCTGCCGAACCAGTGAAGTCCTTTCAATTCAACAACAGGGTGAACTGAAACCTCGCTCTCCCAACTCTCTTTGGCTCTGACTGGATTTGGAAGTACTCAGCACAGCATGAAAAGTGTTCCTTCTCTCACAGAGCCAACTTCCCTCAAAAAAGGATTATTTTGTTTGTTAGGGTACATTCTTACGACAGTTGTACATTCAAATATACAAATGATAACCACATACTTTCAAAAAGTATCCATAAAGGATAATGAGTGTAAATGACAATGAACTTCATACAGATTTATTGTAAAACTACAAACCACTGTTTGGCACAGACATTTCTCCAGCTTGTTACTTTGACCAATGCTGAGAATTTACATTTTATCGGAGTTATGCATCTGTTGACTGATCTCAGTGTAAGGCTTATCATCACTCCTTTGCTAAAATATACATCCCTGTTTAGAAAAAAAACGAAAGAACCTATTGGTCTCATATTCAGAAGCATCAAATTGCTACCATTATTTACTTGCAGTTGTGTACAAAACAACCAAGAGAGTGAAGTATGAATCACTATAATCATATAAAGAGGATAATACTTGCAGCAGTAATGAGACATATGATAAGGAACAATAGGAATTGTGATTTTACTTGGGAAAAAAATCTAATAAAATAGTCTCTCAGAATTAAATTATAGTCTATTACATAGCACAGAGCTTTTCAAAATTGCAAAACTGCTGTCTTTATTTTATTATTCACCCCGAACTAGCAGCTCTCATAAACTTTCCAAATTCAATTGCTCTTACCCCAGCCCAATTTTCCCATCCAATTTGTATTAATCCAATCACAGCACTGAATGGCTCCCTTGTGAGAATGCAGGCCCTTAAGAGAAAAGGCTAGATGTAGTTAAGGTACTTAACAAAGACATCATACTTTTCTTAAAGAAATTAATAAACTAGAAAGCTTTACCTTATATGGTCAAATTTTACTGAATATTTCTATATTTGAGCGTTTAAAGGTGGTGGACTTACTATTAATAGACTAGTAACAGTAAACAGTCAAATCAGTATTCTTTTTCAAAACTCCTGCAGATTTCTAGTAACCCATGAGCCTAGACACATCATAAATAGCGACGACGCAAAACCAGCTAAGCCACCGAGGGAGGAATACAGGTGAATGTACATGAGGATGGGAACTGCCTCAGCCAAAAAAAATTCACAAGAGACATTCAGACACACAGCAAGGGAGGCTGCCGTCTTCTGAGGCATGCTGCACCTCAACACCCCACAAGAAAGAACTTCATCCTCAGGACTCCAAGTCTGACATATGTGGCCAAGAATGATTCAACCACCCTTGCTGTTGGGTTTTTTCCCCTTTGTTCACTAATCCTATGCACTTGTAGAGTATGTGGGAGATGGTGCTAGAACTTGCACAAAGCACAACTATCCCTTTTTGAAGCAGGCAGCAAACTCAGAACAAAGTGTGATGTGGGAGCTAGTCTCACCAAAGGTTCTCTTTCAAACCCAAGGGCTTAGAGTACCTTGTGAATGCACAACAGCGGCATGTTCTGCTGGACTCAAGAGTTCTCCAGGCTGCCCATGGGTCAGATCAGACTCTGGTTCAGGTAGAGAATGATGAATGACCCTCCAGGAATGCCTAGTAACATGTTCAGCTTAATTTTTTTACCTTTTCATACTATGCTACTGTCTTGAGAAGTATAAAGAACATGAAGAGCAGTAAATAAGAAAAAGCAAAAGACACTATAGACATCAGAAACTTGACACTATCTTGATTATACCAGTAGCTTGGCTGGTATCCGATAGAGGCTAAGCTTTCATAGCTCAATTTCAAGAGAAAAACTAGATGAAGAAGAGATACTAAACCTTCATAGATTAAGTTTCTTCTCATCCTGACTTTGCATTCTGAATTGGAATGGCCTTCCACTCAGCCATCGACAATGACCTTCATTACAAATTCAATTTAATTGAATTCAATTTAACTGTTTAAGAAAAATGAGTCTTTTTTTGCTGCCTTCTTTGTATGATATAAACCACTACGCTCCTTCCTGGAACCTGTTAATACTTGTAATGAGAGCATCCCTCTGTTAGTACCAGACCTACTGCTTTAAATCCTCTCACACACCTGTATTGTCATCCTCAGGAGTGTTCTAGTAGAGAATATGTTGTATAGGCAAGGCAGCACCACTGGCCTGAGTCAGTCCCTAAATTCTTTATACAATTACCCCACAAAAAATGGAGCTAGGAAGAACCTAAAACCTCCAGAGAAGTTTAGGTTTTTTTAAAAGCGTATTTCAACTCCATTTAATAAATCTTCTGGAGTCTTGGAAAAAATGTAAGAACAGATCAACTGGGACAAGATACAAGAATTCATGAAGTGATAATATGGAAAATATTGTCAGTATATGTGTACCAAAAAAAATGTGCAAAATGGTTTGAAAAAGAAGTTCCAGTATGTTTTCTGTCTCTTAAGTGAGTAATTAATATTTCAGTATGTCATTTCTGCTCCTCTCTGCTACTAAAGAAAATATATTTTGGTGATTAATAAGCAAAAGGTGATTGGCTTAGGGTCAGGCATCACTACCTGAGTGGTGAAATGACAAAATTCTTTTATTATTATTATTAATGTTCTGTTATTTTTAGTTCAAAATCCTGCAGACAGAAGGGCAGTTTCAATACTGATTTAAGTACAAAATTTCACAAGAAATACATATCTTAACCCACTATTGAGTTTACCCTAAAAAGTCCCTTTAGTCCTTTATGCCAAAAATCCTTTTAGTCCCCTAAAAGCCTACATATAATGGTGCTTATGGTCTAAATATAAGATGAACACTGACATCAGTGGAAAAAAGAAGTCTCAAAAAGAGAATTAAAAAAAAAAAAAAAGGCTAATTATCCTTAAGTGAGTCAAAGGGTATTGTTCTTGGCAAATTTTCTCCTTGGTGCAACCATTAGAATTCCTGATGATGTAGGGAATGAAAAATCTTTAATTATTACTATCACAAAAACCAAGCAGAAGTAAGGAAACACTCATCCAAGTGTCATACTCTCATCTGAGTTAGAGCAGTACAAAGTTGTAAAAAGCAGAAGCTCTGAATAATCCTTTTTCTGTTATGTTTACTTTCTGTCTCACAGTCTTATTAACAATATTTCATCTAGGATTTCACAACCACCCAGTGTTATCTTCTGCATCCCTGACTTCTGCCTGGGACTTGCTATGCAATACATGCAGAGGAGCATCTCAGAACTGTGACCCACATCTCTTTGGGATCTGGGATGAGTTGTACTTCAGAAGCATGTCTCTTCTTTTTTTTTTATTGCAAATTTCCAAATTAGCTTGAGTTCCTGACTTAGGTGATTTACCTACTGCAATTAAATGCAGGGAGCTCAGTGAGAAGAACAGAGGATTGACTATTCAGATCTGTTCAGCCTACTTGTGGACAATTACACATTATTCTATGTCTCCAGGGAAAATAAACAGAAATAACAAATCTCACATTTTGCAAGAAACACTGTAATGGCAACAAACAGCCAACGGAAAAGCGACTGCATTAAAAAAAATTCTTTAGTATGTTAGTATGATCCCAAATATTTTCAGTGATCACATGTATAAATGATATACCATCTAGGATAAAACACTGATTAATGATCAAAGTCTCCTATTCCTTCCTTTGGAACCTTTCAATAGTGAGGACTCCCAGGCACTTCTAATTTAAACGGGAGCTGAAAACACGCATGGCATTAATTACTAGAACTTGGTACTTTCATTGCCAACAGACTTAGGCTTGTATGTGGATGCCTAAAAGACAGCAGCTTGTTATTCCAAGTCATCACTTAACTGTGGTCCAGGCTCACTGGTATTAAACACAATTCTTACTTTAAGCCATTTTGAAGATATTCCTTTAAAAAAGAAAACAAACAAACAAACAAACCCCCCCCTCTAAAGTGGAGAGAGAAGAGAGAGAAAGAATAAATTTTCAACTTTATATTGAATTATACACACAGAATGATTAAAAAAAAATATGGACCAGTCAGTATTTAGGTAACAAGAATCTGCCTTGCACAAAAGTCATATATAAAAATAGATAAATTAGTATCGGTTGAATTTTTAAAGTTACACACCTTTTTGAGGCCTTCCAAATCAGAATTATCATAGTTCGGAATTCATATCTCAAAACAGAAAATTATTATCTCTGGATTAGGCCAAAAATATTTCTGAGATACTAGAATATATTCTTCATTTTTACAATTCATTTTTCAGCTGCCATTCTCCAAATAATTGGTTAATTAAGTACATAATTAAACAATTCTAATAGATTTTTTTGAAAATATGAGAGGGGAAGGGTTGAAATCAAATGAAAGACAAAGTATTCTGCTGCTCATGAACTTTAAGTATCTATGCAAACGTCTGAGTGCCTGCCCATAGAAGTGACTGTGTGAATGAGTATGTTTGGTGTGGGAAGAGCTCTTCAAAATCAGCTTCTAAGGAGCTAGCTGGAAAGAAATAAATGATCAAGCAAATGAGAAACAGGCAATACTGTCAGTCAGCCCTCTGGGTTCAGAGAACTTAAAGCACATGGTGATTCTTAATGGCTTGGTTTCCTTGGCCAAAAAATGAAATAATTGTTCAAGTCCCCAAGAGATCCATGATTCTCAGGGCTTAAAAGCTTTTTAATCTGGATTTGTTGAATTATACGCAGATTTGAGGACTTCGTAATTTTGAAGCAGGAAGATTAATCAGTTAATACCTAGCACAAAATGTTCCACAAATATATTGAAACATAGGCATGACAGTTCATGGAGTGTTTTAATAAGAAACAAGACTGAACAAAACTGTGAGGAGGAAAGGCTTTCCATCATTTAAGATAATTTACTGAATAAACACTTTTAAAAATACCTTTGGCATAAGTAACAAGTAATAAAATGGGCACTAATTTAATCAAAATGTTCTTGAAAACTAGGTACTTTAAAAGCTCACTAAAATGTCCCTCACAATCACATACCCAAAGGCTCATACAAAACGTCAGCAGCAAAAAAATGCTATTTATGATAATACAGCATCCAAACCCAAACTACTGTATCACCTGTGTAAATTGTTTACGTACGCCACCATGCCATTTGCTGTGCTGCTCAACGAAATAAGCAGTGCAGTTACGATGACAATAACAGCCTCAACAAAGAGCACCAGCAGCACACACCGAGATTTAGGGCCAGGCTGTGCCATTACGCAGCATCTCGTGTAAGTGGTTTCACAGCTGGCAACTACTTTGGAAGTAAATAGTAGGATCTATTCCACGTAGATATCAGAATAAGGCTTCTATAAAGCAAACTCATAAGTTATTTTATGATTTAAAGCAAGATATATTCCCTGTCTCAAATCTGCCTGATGTATTATGCCAAAAGAGGAAGGAAGGGTTATACAGTTACTGAAAGTGCTTAAAAAATAGATCAGATTTTTCAAGATGTGAAGTTATGACACAAGAAAAGGCCCATTATGGCAGAAAACAATTTTAAAAATCACTGATTTCTGAGGACTTAGGATCAATCTTCTTGTGTTTGAAATTCAGCGTGCAACCTTCACCCAAGGGGTAAGCAATCTCTTTAACCCTACCTAAGGGACAATTCCACCTTACTTCCAAATTGGAAAGAACTGGTTTTACCTGTCACCCTGCCGTTTTCCTAATGATGACAGCTTGCTTTTTCTCTGCCCAGTTTTACAGTCCTGAGTTAAGTGCAGATCAGAAATGAATGATCTTTGTACTTATCAGTGCAAAGGAAGGATAAGGTATGCTACGATTCATCTCTGACACAGCGATGCTAAGAGAGAGGCAATGCCAGTATCTTTCTCAAGAACATGATGATAGCTAAAGGTCACATAAAGACTAGTCAACCATATAGGAAATATCATTTAAGTCCTCCACCAACTGAAAGAAAACATTACCCTTATAACTATGAATCATAATGAAAGGGCAAGCTGCGCTTCAGAAAAACTTCAGTTTCTCTTGCTCTCACCCCTCTGATTCACAAGCCCATTGGTTTTGTGCTCTCACAGGCACTCACACACACACAAACATCACTTTGCCCATTGTTATTATGCCACATTTTTTCCACAGCGACTTGTTCAAGAGAGATACTTTTGAAGGAAAAGGAATGGCAGAGGGAAAAGGAATGGGAAACATTACAGTGTCTGGTCTTGAAAGACTTGTGTGTAGGCACTTTTCATTGATCACTAAGAATGGGAAGTAATTATTAACACTGAGCTGGCACAGCATTTATAATTCCTTCTGGAAAGGAAATTTTGGGTTGAAATGAAGAAGAATCTTAAATTCCGATAGTAGTACATTGCTAAACATTATTGACTACGCCAGGGAATTCAACTGGACTTGGATTTTTATGGCTCCATCCCTTTTCTGTTTTAACAGTTCGTTTTGCCATTTGCAAAGACGTGCTATCCCACTTATTTTGAATAATTTTTTTATTTAAAATTAATGTTGTGAGGCCAAGAAATATCATAAAAGGTTTCAAAGGCAGCAGAGCCTGATATAATTTTTATACGCAGTGAACCTTATAGCAGTATATTTCAACTCTCACAATGATATCTTAATATTTCATAAATGTTCTTTCTTACTTTATGAATTTCAGATAGTTATCTAAAAAGTAGTTGGAGTAAAAAGAGTATTTGTTGAATAACATGGTTCCCTGGCTCATACAAGTGGAGTTACGTAATCAAATCCTGCAGAATTATTCAAATGTTTGTCTGCATTGTTTATATCCTCCAATTCTGACGTATTTTCCTCTCAAGATCAATCCATTCATATTTTACTTTTATAGCCATCCATCTGATAAACAGGAAAATTAAGTATACACTTTTAAAAAAATTATGTAATTTTCATTCTAATTCAGAACAACGGGAATCTTCCTGTTCTAAGACCGTGTTTAATTGCCATTTATATTCAAAACAAGAGTCTTGGTTTTCTGACAACAGTGTTATGTGGAAACATTAATATGAGGTAGAGTACTATTACATCATCACAGAAATCAGTTGGTATCCATGCTGAATAAGTGTTAGGAGGCTTGCTAGAAATGTTTATTAGTTGGTTAGTTTTTGTTTTTTTGCTTTTAACTCTCCAATTAATCATTTGCAAGATTTTGTATCTTTTTAAAGCATGCAGTATAAGATGGGTCCTTATAGTTAAAAGCAGAATAAAAAAATCTGATTGAAGCTTCTTCCACTAATAAAAAGACCACAAATAAGGTAATTATATTTGTTGTGTTATTCAAAATGATGGAGTTGTCTGAAGTATGTGCCTAAACATTAAACAGATGCTTTTATTCCTAGCTTTAATTTTTACTTTCTCTGATCTGCTGCAATTAATTGTAAAGAGAAAAATCAACATTAGATATTTCTGTAAAAACAATTTACTTTTTATCTTATTATGTCCTAGAAATCTTATTTTTGTACTGTCTTTTTTCTTCCCAAACCAGAGAGTTGCCATGTTTATGCTACCTTGAAAGACATATGGAACAATAAAAAAATAGGACTCTGGTTAAATATCCCACAATGTGTTGCCTCACTAACAGACAAATACAAAAGTGATGTTATAACCAGGCTGTAAAGAATTCAGCAGAAACTGAAGCACAGACCATATATTCCCAGGCACAATGTCAGAAAAACATTTTTCTGATTTTACAGATAACTTTTTGTAACAAAATTAATACCAGTGTCCTCTACCCTTAGGTAAATCACATTTGCCCTTTTTACATTCAGTGTCCTGCAGTTTATTCACTCTAGCTCCTAAACACTAAGGAGAAAAATCCTTAACGTAAGCATAATATTTCAACTGTGAACTTTGTGGCTTATTATGAACTTGCATTTGAAATTTTTCATCAATATTAAATATTTTGTTGCTATCAGATATCATCTTTTTCTATTCTCTTTGCCTTCCCCAAACATATAATTTTAGTAACTGTTCCTCAGTCACACTCCAACTATGAAGCAAACGATATAGAAAAGATTGTTTTATTGAATAACATGTCTATTGTCTAGAACAAGTACAAATTGCAAATGATGAGCAATTACTAAACTCCAGGAATTTAAAACTGGAATTCTGCTTTGGGCTTATAGCTAAAATAATCAATAATATTAAACTATGCATTAATTAGAGATATAATGCTGGAAATCAACACTTTTACCATTATATACATAGCTGGATTTGTACATACTATAAAGTCTAATTAAAGACCTAAGTTTTGTAGAGAACCTAGATTATATTTTCTAAAGGGAAGAACACACTTATGTGAAAATGTATACTTAGTATTTAGTGCACCTGAAATTGTATTGTCTTAATCATGACTAGTATAAACCATTAAACAGGGCTAAAATACTTGATCTAACTACGACATAAGTGGCATAATCCCCTAAGAAGATTTTTCTCCCCAGAAGGATAAATTTTAATTGCATTTTTTGTGAGTACGAAGAGTTACAGAAAACAACTTGCAGTTACAAAAGCTGTATAGACTAGTAGGAGAAGATACACATTCCCAAATGTGACTGGTGGACCAGATGCTTTGGAAGTCATGAATGAAAGAATTTCATTTCACAATTAAAAAACATCTAACATTATATTACTAATTAGCACATACATCTGTTCATTAAAGGGGATTGAGATTGCCCAACTAGTGTTTACTGACTGAGTTTTATGCGCTTAAGGTTAGGTATGCAAATTTATACCTCTACTTAAAGATCTGGTGAGGGTTTAAGTGAGCCAAGCACTCAAAACTACCTATTTTTTATAGGAGGGTTCATACTGTTACTACTGCTACTGACTAGTCCTAGTCTTGTTAAAGAGAAAAGGCATGTTCCGTCCTGTTTAGCTAACATTGTCTGTATTTTACTGATGAAAAATAAAATAGGAAGATGAACCCTGGTGATCTTAGTCATTGTAAGCAAGGCACAAAATGCACAACGTGGGCTTAATGAGGAAAACGGAGATGAAATAATACCTAATTCTGGTGAAGAAAGTGGGAAATTAGTTAAAGAACCGTTGAGAAGTCAGGATAAAAGGAAGAAAAAACTGAGGAAGAAGTCAGACTTGCCAATGGAAGTTCTATACTACTCTTGTAAAAAGGTTACCTTTAAAATAACATATTGTTATATTAGTATTAAGGCAACTAATTTCATATTAAATAGTATTATACTAAATTGAATCTCTAGTGTAAAGCGCCAGTTTGATGCCTATTCTTCTGTCAGCATCCTTACTCTTCTCAGGGCACCCTACCCATGCTAAAAAAATGTTCAGTCTCATGTGAGTGCATCACCAAATTAAAATTACTCCCATTTTTATAAGAAAAAAATCACATACTCAGCTATTAATATGGTTACTATCAATGTTGAGGCCTACCCTCCCACCTTCAAAGCACACCTTGATGACATTAATCCAGAATTATTTCATCTGCAGCTAGGGATAAGCTTAACATAATGGAGCCTTTCTAAGTCAGGCTGATTAAAGCAGCACAATGAATGGAAACCAAGCTAAAAATAGGTGCTATGTTATTTTAATCTGGTTATTGAATAGAAATAAAACATCACAAAATGAAACCAATTTATATTATACAAATTGGTTTCCCTACTCTAGAAGATCAAAAGAAACAGCAGGCCATTTTTTTTTATGGGTGTGGGGGGAGGAAAGGAGTTGTAACACTTAAAGACTTGCTTCATACAGCTGTGCATCTTACAGAAAGACAGGTGTTAAAAGATTCTGTGCAAACACAGCCTATAGATTTTAAGATTTGGGTTAGATCCTCTTGAAAAACCTGAAGAACACCAGATTTAATCCAAAAGAACATTAAGTCTTCATAGCATTGCGCGCCTAGGCTCACCTACTCTTGTTGAAAGCAGTATAGAGCATTGCCTGTTATTCAAAACAGATCACATATTGTACATGCTTAGAAATTATGCCTGGCAGGTGAACACATCTTTACATCCAACATCCCGTGGCACCCTCAGCACAGACCTCCTTGCCCAACTCACAGCATGGTGCCATGAGGATAACGGGTGTCACCCCTGTGCAGACTCACCGGTACATAGAAATACAAAAAGATGCACAGAACAGCTTTATGAAAGTGACAGCGTATTAACAAACACACAGCCAAAATGCTTCCCAAGAACTGTTTTTTTTCTCCCCTGGACTGCTTAAACATCACACAAAAGGATAGCAGCACATATCCCATCTGACTGCCATTCTCCTTGGATGACCTGCCTACTGCTCAGACAGAACTTTCAACATACAGACACACATACAGGTTATTTAATGCATGACTTGTCACTGAGCCACACCAGTTACACGTAACACACATAACCACTACGTAAACCATTTTCTAGCATAACAGTCTGTGCAAGCGGTCTTTGAATGCCTCTACTGTAAGACCTTTAAATGTCTATCAGGACTTGAAAAGAAGGGATGGCCAGTCACCCTCAAGCCACGGAGACTTTCAGTCATCCCACGCAAAATTCTTCCCGGTGCAGCCCTGTGGCCACCAAATCCGTTGTACAGGAAGAACAACCTCTATCCCTTTCTGTATGGTTTCTGCAGGACCACTAATAGTGGTCTGGAATAATTCTACGTGGAGAGTCAACCCCGTATTAGATCGTATGTAATATGAAAGACACATTTCTCCTCGCAGTGCTTTGCTACCCATGTGCTCAGATACGTATACGCTGAAGTCAGCCCAGCTCTCCTTTCATTTCAGTGTTATGTTAGACCAACCTGTTGGTATGAAAAGGACAGTGAAATAGTCTATGAAACTAGAAATCAACATAAAATTGTCCTGCATAATTCATAAGCTTCAAGGAAAATACCCACAAAAACTTGCATATAGTAGACACAGATTTTAGGAGGACTAAGTCTTCTAAGAATTAAAAGCATGGATAATATAAGAGTGTGGCATGCCATTACTGCAAAGAGATTGTTCAAAGGCCTTTCAGACATAAAATGGTGAAGCTCTCCTATCTAAAAGCCAGGAAATGCTTGAGGACTTGGTAATCCTCAAGTAAAAGCAAGAAAACATTGAATCCAAGCATACAAGTGCATCACACAAATTAACATACTTTAGTCAGTCTTAAACCCACTTAATTCGATTTCTCACAGTGTTATTTAGCAAGTTCTTAGGTTCGGTCTTCTGTGAGAAGAGAAGCACACACATTCCCATTTCTGATAGGAAGATTAAAGACTGAATGGCACAAGGAAGGAAAATCCTACATGACTAAAGCACTTCAGGCATCCAAGCCCCACTAAACGAACATGACTGTCGTACTGCAATGACCAGTCACTGTGGTCATTCTGAAATACTGCATCAGTCTAGATGATACTTCTGTAAGATAAAAATGGCTTAAATCCCTCAGACTGAAATCAGGATCTTCCTGGTTTTTTTACTGGGATCTAAGCCACCAATACGTTCTGTCATTCCAGAGGTGATTTCTCTACAGAATTCTTGAGAAAAACTGCAGAAATATGCATGGAGGAAGCTTCTGTCATAGTACATATTATAATTATTCCAAATCAGTATGACACCTTGTTATTGCAGTGACTGACAATTCCGAAATGCTTTAGATAGGTGAAGTCCTCACTATGTGGCGTACACGCAGCCTCCTAAGCGGAGTTGCAGAGATACATCTTAGAGTTACACCAATTAAATCACATTCAACAATTTGTCTACAGTAATTTTGGTGAAATGAAATACATTCCTGCACTCTATTCCTGCTCCTCTCTCATCAGTCTCATGATCTAGATGCACAGCTATTATAGTAAGTAACTTGAGAGTTTAGGCAAAAATATTTTACGTGAAACATCAGGCATGACTCTTTCTAGTGAGACTCCATTATTCACACAGGTACTTTTTCTTTTGCTTATCTTTGCAACAAGAAATTATTATTTTTCTTTAACTCAATTACAACATTGAGTTGTCCTCAACGTCAAACATTGTCCTTTAATTACTACAACTATTTAAACTTTAGTTAGAAAACAAATTATATCAATCAATTAGAAGACGTATTCGTTTAATAAACCAGCATTTCATTCAGGTATGAAAAACCACAGACTTTATGGTAAAAGGATAAAAGTGCTTTTACATTCATAAGTGTAAATGCACGTTCAGTTAGGCAACAACCTTTCCAACAACTGTTACCAGTAAAGAGAAATATTCAGCTAAGTCACCTTAAATTAAGATATCATGAAATCTGTCTAGCAAATTAATTTAAGAGGGAGGACTACAAAGATAAACAGACTTACACAGCATTTGAACTTGTGTGCAAAATACTGTATGTATTGAGTAAGTCCGCACTCATAAACCTTCTCAAACCTTACACAGGCTGGCCTTTTAATGTTGTGTTCAGTAAACCTCCTGCTTGCTTTCTCATCAATGTAGTATCATTGCATAAACACACAGTCCAAAAAAATTAAGAAATACATAGTGAATTTTGCTGAGCAGTCACACTGATTCAATTCCATAAGTAAGAATTCTACTCTTATCCTGTGTTTCTGCACTTGAAAATAAAGACCTCGGCATTCTTTTGCTCTGCATGGGTTGTCCTCTCACTCTGCACTTAGCGTCAGCCCCCCTTGCTGGAAGCTCCTTATTCAGTTTTAATCTAATACTGATGATTAGTACTAAAAGGGCAGGCAGAAAAGTGGGAGTGAAATAAGAACAGAGAGCTTGAAAAAGACGACTCTCATCAGTGATGGAGACCGGAGTCACACAGCAGCAAACCAACACTCGCGACTTCCCAGGTGCCACCAGGGCCCTTACAGGTTTGATTGGAGAAACTAGTTACCAGAAAACTGAAGTCTAACACCACAGAGAAAGCAGCGTGTGAAAGTTTCCCAAGGACTGGTAAGCTCCGGAGACCAACCGCCCTGTTGAGACGGCAAGAGCCGACCCCCTCGCGACACCGACCGCCTGTCGGAAGGACAAGGCCATGGGCACACCCAAACACCAACAACGGGTCGTGGGGCCCAGATCCCACCCAAGGCAGCAGCGGCTGGTACATGCAGACAAAGATGACAGCGTCATGTGCAGACCTGATGAGAGAAAGGCCCCCCCTCAAGTTCTTCCTCAACACCTACCTAGAAGCCCGCGGCACGCCAGCACAGCCCTCTGCTCCTGGGTGGGCAGCCACATCGGCTTCTCACCACTCCCCCTGCAAAGTGACTACGAGCACGCGCGCCAGTAGACGGCACGAGCGAATAAGTAAACGCGTTGTGTCAACCGTTATCTGCTATTAATAATAATGGTTTGATTTACTTAATACTGATAGCTTAACGAATAAAAGGTGGCCTAAGCAATATTGGTCATGATTTGTGTATCCCCTCAACTTGTTCTTCTACTAGGGAAAAAGGAGTTTACAACACTGACAAAGAGCTAGTATGATGGCTGTTTGTGGTGATGACACCAGAAGAAGCACGATCTTAATCGGCTACAGTTTCCCAGGTCTCCAGCAGAGAAGATACTAGCCAAGAGCAAAGTTTGGAGCAGTGTGCTGGCATTAATTGAGCTCCACGGAAAACGGTCTTGCTGCCAAATATAATTTTCCCAGCTGCCAGTGAGGCTTGGTAAGTCCAGAGTCCTGTGACCTTGGACAGACCCCTTGCAGACGCAAGGGTAGATTTCCACCAGAGAAAAGGCTGAAGAACAGAGGCAAAATAAAAGAATATTATGTTGACAGAAGCTGCTTTTGTGGGGCAAACAAAAGCAGAGAAGTAATTTTTCAGAGTTTTGATGACTTGAATTGAAATAAGCTGCTGACTCAACAGCACTGGCAGCAGATGCATAAGACAGAAAAAGGTTCAAAGAGTTTGAGAGAGTAAAACACAAAATGTAGCTGCTTATTTTCTATTATTTATCGCAGATGGCTGTTGAATTGCTCTAGTGTAGGTAGTAAAGGGCCAACCAAAACCTGAAACTAAAACATGAACCTATCCTCCCTCTTCTCTCCCTCTGCTATCTATCCTGGCCACTTATGATTAGCGTCACTGAACTGGATGATCCCAGGCTTGCTTTATCTTCTTTGAAAACAAGAAGTGCCATCATGCATTTAGCTACGTTTTCAAATGTGACCAGTCAAGTGCCTGAAATTTCACAGTTCATTTTTTTCCAGTCACAGCAATAATACATTATTAACCACTGCAGCTGCAAGAAAGTAAAAGGCAGATCTAGCCAAAGATATAAAATTTAAACCACTGTATTGCAACATGTGTGCACAACTCATCTATTATCACATTCGTAAATGACATTATACTAATATGCAATTAAACAGCCTGACAATAGAATTCAGATAGGACCTTTTGTCCTGCAGTAATACCCCTGCTACACAAAAATAGCGAGTACTATGGGTTGAAATTCCTACTACAACAAGCGTAGCAATGCTAGAAACTGTGAGCTGCAATTTTAGGTACAGAAGTTATACGCCTTTAGAAAATATTTGCCATATGTTAAATTGACTGTTTCTAAAGTCTCCTTCATTTGCTCATCCTAACTGTTTGCTTCTGTTTCACCACGTCTCTTTTCTGCTCGTCCAGCACTGTCTCAAATCTCTCTCCAGAGCAGCAACAATGTATTGTGAAAGACCGTGAATCAAGTTAATAGCCATGCTGGCTGCATTTATGATGCATCAAAGAGCTGTAAGAAGAAAATGCAACTATGGAGACAAATTGTTTCTTCATTTTAGCAGTCTCTTTTCTTTTATTTCCCTTTTTCTTTTTTTTTTTTTTTTTTTTTTTTTTAATTTTTGCTTCCTGGATTGCATGCCTTCATCCACAGAAAATCTGGGGGAAACCTCTTAGGGTAGTAGTTCTATTTGCTTAACTCGCATCAAATGTCTTCCCAAAGACTGTATATGATAGAAATGAATATAAGTTATCACTAATTCTGTTTGCCTTTAACAAATGTCAGCAACAAATAATGGAGAATGCACTGGACAAGCACTTGAAGGGAAATTTTTAGAAAGAATTGAGGGATCAACTGGAATAGAGGCATGAAAATATTTTCCCCCCCTAAAATCATCATTATTGTTATTATTATTATTATTATTATTATTATTATATTCAGATTATACTAACTCATTGCTTCTTAGAGCAGGAAATTCTTTTTGGTGCAAGGTATTTTGCTGTGAGCATATTCAAAATAAGTGAGCATGAGCTGACCCAGGACATGACTTAGTCAATCACACGAGTGCAACACTTAAGTGCAATTAGTACCTGAATATCTACATCAGATGCATTATCCATGCCCCTTCTTCCTAATTTATATGGAAAAAAGTATTAAAAAATTGTAAGTTATGAAGAGCCTCCTTCATCTGCAAACACCTTAACTACCTACTCATATCACCCGAATGCCCTCAATCTAATGCAGCCACCATGACCAGAACATGTTAGTGGCTTGGTAGAGCCATCTACTGATTAAAGAAAAGAAAGGAATAATAGTAAATTATTTCTTTCATCACTGATTTCAGATTAGGCAAAAAGCAAATATAAATAAAAGGAGCATATCATTACCGAAAAAGGTAATTTCCACTTTGAAATTTGTTAACTCCTGGCAAACCAAATAAAAGTTCTGGACAGCTGAAGCATAACAATGGACTGAAGTTTAGACTAATACCTTGGTTCTTTTAAATCTTCAGAGTTGTTTACTTAAACAAAGTAGGTCTTGCAGCTGAAAGAATTTTTTTACATGCTCTTAAGATTCACAAAGGTTACACTATCACAAGGCTTTGGGTAAAACAGGAGATAGTCTGATCTAGTACATTTAGTACTTTGGTGCTTCGAGCTTTAATAAGAGTTTTCTGTCTCTTGTAAAATTAACATTTCGATTTTGACAGAGCAGTGCTCTTTTAAAAAGATAAAATAATAGAATAATGAGCAGTTAATAATGTGCATTATTCCCCAATATTTTATGCATGTTAAAATACAAATTGCATATTTCAGAAGTTTGATTGCTAGTAACATAAAATATTGATTTTTTTTTTTTTTTTGGACGGACTATTACTGTAAGCTAATATACACTTAGGGAAGATAAAAACAAACAATACCTTCTGCTTCTAAAACCTTACTCTCCACATTTTAATTCTGTACCACTACTTAAAATGTAAGCGGAAGAAGGTGGCAAAGAAAAGAAGAATTGTCATAGGAGATAAAACAAACTTACATGACCATTGAAAGTAAAGTGCTACAAAGTAGAGTCATCATACATGTGATTAACTTCAAAAAGTTCATGCATAAAGATATGATTTTAAAATTACTGGTAGAATATTAAACATAGAACTATGAATGTAATATTGTGAACACACACACCTCCAGATTAAATGGTTAGGAAACATAAGAGTTAATATTTCTACAACAGTGTTACCTGGGTCAAAAACATAGCAGTTTGTTTTCCAGTTTGTCTTATTAAAAACTTATTGTTTCATATTTTTTGTTTCATGCTTCAGTGAAGTGAAAGGAAAAGGCAGAGGAAAATGTTCATGATTTTGCTGTCACTACTATTTGACTGAAGACCCTTTCCTGTGTTAACAGAGCAGATAGATACATTGCACTAACTGCTTCTTTGCAACAGGAAGGAAAGTTACTTTTTTTTTTTTTTTAACCCCACAATGAAGCGTGCAGATACAGAGTTAGAGACCACAGACCTGTGGCACTGCAATTTATTTCACATTTTCTGTAACTTCTTGGAAATATCTTGTTGTTCAAATTTTAAGAAAATCAACAGGATTTAGGTACATTTTGCTGCATCTGTGGGTAACAATAGTAGATAACAAATGCTGAATCACACTGCTCGCAGAAAAAAATTGCTACCCATTCTGTGGATAACCACAAAAGTCTGCCAAATAGTTTGGCAAGAAGGTCATTCTTGTGAGCTGGACTTGCAAACCTCTGAGATTTTTAAAAGCAGAGAGACAGACAGCCATTCTTGACTTGGACTTGAAGTGCATCCCTCGGGTATGTAGATTAGTTTTGTTTGATGATGACCTTGCTGATGAAAGTCTTGTTTTGCTCTTTCTCAGCCTTCCAAGGCTAGAACTACCCAACACTATGGACTACTACAGAGGATGCAATGCACTGAAGAAACTCAAAACTGACCACTTGTCTGTCTTTTAAAAAGCTGTCCTGTTATATACCTAAACCACTATGAAATACAACTTAGAATATTTTACACTGTCATAGACGCGTATGGAGTTACAATTTACTTAAATGAATACTGTTTGAACCAAAATTGGTCTAAGGGGTAGAGAAAATTTACAATCAAAGCAGACTATTAATTAAAGCAGAAATACCTATTAGTTTTAATTAATGTATGTTTGACATAATTTCCATTTAAACGGCAGAGAAACTTAAGAAAACTAATAGTAATTAGTATTATATTAGTACATTTGATGAACATGCCCTATTTCTCATCTTCTGAGCATTAATATATTTTGGATTAAAGCACTGTTCTAAGGTACTTCAACTATCTGCTCTTCTATGCAAATTCAGTTATGTAGATTAATACACATTTTATGAACTGTGTGAGATGGCATACATGGCTTATAGAATATACTGAAGGTACAGTATGTTCAGTAACAATGAAATAGATCTTAATCATCTGTAAGCAGAAAATCTCTTTGAATACAGTCACATATTTTTCAAACTCATTTGGAGTTCACGGTAGCATCTGCTTTTCACTCAGCTAGTATCTTACATTTTCCTCTGCTCTAAGCTATGCATCCAGTATGTGAAAAACATGTTAAAACACAGAAAACTGGCACCACCAGAGTGATCTGTTAAGTACAAAACACATTTCCATTTATTTTCCTTTTAGCTTTTGGTACATAAACAGCCATATAACAACATTACTTGGTATTTTCATTACTACTATATAAACTCAAATACCAACAATGATTTTAACTTATAGTTCAGAAATTAAACAGCGGGTTAGTAGCTTAAAAAGCTACTGTATTACACTGTGATAATACTGCATTAAAAATAAACGTGAGGCACCCTCAGCTTGAGAGCTAAACTTTTTAAAACTTAAATGCAATGGTCCTCCATTCATTTGGCAGACAGCGAAGCTTTTGCCGTACTCAGAAACCTGAATGAAGTGACAGCAGAGTGAATAAATTTTGATATTAAACCTAAATTTTAATATTGGGAATATACTACTACCACATCTACTGGTGTGGATAATCTTCAGCTGGTGGGCACAACTGGTGTATCCTCTTTTACATACTCAATTCAATCCCAGATCTCCTGATGCAATGCAAATCTAGTAGTTGCATCCGTTCTTCTCCAGGAGACAAAAAACTGATATTTAAGAGTCACGTACATCAGTGAGGTGAACATCCAGCTATCACTTCAACTACAGGCTTATTTCAATACTGGCTGTGTATGTAACATAGAACTCGGACATGTTTTTCCTGCTCTTCTGCTCGAAGAAAGGCAATTCATTAGCCTGAAAGGGGAAATCTAACGATGCCATGTGTTGAAATACTTCATCGTCATTTGGTGCTACAGAAAAGCCTGCTGTTTGTCCTCACGCTCTTCACGCAAGTGTGACTGTTTCTCTCTAGTTAACAAATTTTAGCTTGCATTAAACCTTATCAGTAAACACGGCAGTACTGCAAAATCAGCAATTAAGGCCTCAATAGCTTCCACCAATTAGAGCTGTTGTGTGCCAAGAGCTACAGAAGAGACAGATTGTGCGTCGGGTTTATTAACTCATTCTTTTTGCAGTGGAACAGCTAAGTGCCTCTTTTCTGGCCACATTAAAGTAGATATAGTTGTTTTACAGTGACATATGCCTCTGCCTTAAAAAACAAAACAAACCCCCCAGAAGGCTGTGAATTTTTCATTTGGGAGCTTTCACATCTACACCAAAGTGACTACTGTCTCTGGAAGTGAAGTGCAATCTATGCATTGCTATACCTGTTGCTATACAGACAGCACTTCTTTTATCGGTTTCGGTTTTGAACCACCTAAACCAAATTGTTTCTCCATCTCTGTACCCTCATCCCCCACCAATGCTTTCCCTGATCCCAACAAACCTGTATAATACAAGTGCTCTGACGGGGACTGTATTCACATCAGTGACCGTTTTCTTCATCAGTTTTGGGGGAAGAAAGGAACTGCTACAATCAAGCTTTAGAAATCCATTTGCATCGACATGATAGACAGAAATAGATAATAAATTTAGATGGAGAGGAATCTTTCAGTGAAAAAAATTACAGGAGTCTTTGAAGGATAGCTTTAACATTTCAGATGTTAAGAGTGTAAGCTCTTTCAGGCAGGGACCGCGACGTTGTTAGGCATTTCTATTCTCCCCGGCACAGCTCGACAATGATTAATTTGCACTGCAGCACTAGAAATCATGAACAATTATAAGCTGTGGACTTCAGAAGTGCTGCATATCTTCAACACCTTTTTTATTTAAATGCAGATAAAGAGGCAGGCCTATGAGAAACCATATTATGAAAGACAGACTTCCTTCAGCAAGAGAATACACATTTAAATCTAAATGTTAGAAAATGTCATTCACTGCATCTGTCAGGCTAACTAGAATGCAGTATTAACAGCAATTCATATAACAGAGTGCATTTAATATGATCATTAATATTTCAGAGTGATTTTGAAACAGAAGAAAAAAGGAGAAACCGAGATGCATATGTAACAAAATTTATATTTCATGAACCTTAATTGCTGTAACTAGGGCACGGGGATTAAAGGCCTATGCCTAAGGCATCTGGTCCTGAGGACAAAAAATTACACAAGCGTTTCAATTTTTGGTTTCAGAAATTAAGTTTTTTAACCCTCTTGATTCTGAAGAAAACCCAAAACATGAGATCTGAACAAATCCCATTTACATGGGATGCATTCCTAAAACTACTTCCCTACCTAGAAAAAGAATTCTGAAAATGAGGAACTGCTCTATTCAGTTGAGTTTTTAATAGCATTTTCTGGGATTGGCAGAACTTTACTTTATGAAACTACCGTAACAAAGGATTGAATGAAACTTGATCAAAATATTCACTGCTATGGTGAGCCCTGTGGCTGGTGTGTAACACCTGCAAACACATATACTTTCAGGGGTATTTGCACAATTGAGGGCAGATTTGGCCCTCTTTAGCAGAGGTCTTTCCTCTGTATTTGTATATAAATTCAATGCAAGCCTAACTTACTGAACAAACACTAGTGCCGATTAAAAATTAAGAATCTCTTGCTAATTATGTATTGCTAGTTGAGGTTCTTCCATTTTCACTATTTCAGTCATGATCATGCTAACAGCTATGCAGGCAGCTATGCTTTGCTTTATAGCTCTCTAAGGTTGACTTCAAAGGGTAGCAAGTAGCATTCCCCACTTCGAATCCCCTGGTTTAACTCAGTTCATCTATTGTACATTCAGCTCAGCCGTGAGCATCAGCAAGAGCACAGCTGTGGCACTACTGTGGGTTAGCTCAGGTCAACGAAAATCAATATCATTTACAACTTTTTACATTTTCCTAGACTGAAAAGCCTGACATATACTGAAGGAGGCTGTACTTCTTCATATGCTTTTCTACTGACAAGTAGATATTTGGCCCATTAGCTCAACCCTTTTTAATTAGTGCAAGTAAATCAGTTAAGTATATTAGGAAGTATATCTGTTTGTTTAAACAACAATAGGTATTTACTCTTTCTAGTAATTTCCAGATTACAGAAAGGAAAAGTGTTAATTTTGCTATCAGAAGATCAATTATTTGTCTACAGGCTGGTCTAGGAAATGTTTCAGGTATGATAGAGGTGGGGAAAAAAAAGGATTCTGAAGAACTGAACAAGAGGCATCACCTCACTACAGTTTTAAACTCAATTTTGTTCAGATTGCAGCAGAGGAGAGATTCACCTTGAATATTTCTTTTTAGGAGAAATTACTATAAACCACAGAACAACATTATACAGAAACACAGGAGAACCAACCGATTTGCTTGTGCAGAGAAGGAAAAAAGAAAAAAAGATTACAGGCAAAAATTATTTTCTGACATCAGGACTTCTGGAAAATACACCTCCAAAACCATTTTGAAATGTATTTAACCTCTGGGTTCTCTTAGGACATAAACTGCATTACAGTATGATCGTGTCAAAACAATGTGTCAAAATCATGTCAAAAATATTTACAAATAACATTTACTTTTCTATTTTCTCCTTCGGTTCAAAAAATCCCAAAGCAATACATCTAAACACTGTAGGTATATTATTGTATAAAAGCTGCTAGAGTAACATTTATCCTCAAATAAGTACAGTATGAGGCCCACGAGTAGAAATTCTCCCCTCATTGCCCATAAATCTCATCTAACTCTATTCCACAGCTTCTCCACAGATTCCTCCTTATGTCTCGTTGCGCGGCTTCAGTTTTTGAAGCACCTCAGACACCTAACTGATGGTTTAACCAACGTTCTCCACTGGCTGCTCAACTGTTATCACTAGCAACAGCTCCCTTTCACGATTTGTAAGCGTTGCCTTCATCCCAAATTATTAGGAAGTGTTTGAAAACGATCATCTCTAATGATCCTCTCTAGGCATTCAGACCTAATTCTTCAAAATAACCTGAATCTTCTGAAATGGTTGTGACCCAGCAATATTCTATTTGGCCTCTGGATCTTGGGCAAGTCCAGTACTGTGCAATGGCTTGTATTCTAGAAGTAGAGCCTTTGCATTAACTTACCTACTCTACCTTGAAAAAACGGCAGTCTTCTGCTTTACTAGGAACTCTGGGACCATAAAAAAGAATTCCATTCCTGTTTTTCTGCAATGACACCAGAATAGAGCCGCCTACTTCCTTTCTTTTGCTCCTTATTCCTTTTGCTACATTTTTAGTATTTACATATTTAATACATCTCACGCCACTATTGGGAATAACGGCTGTCAGAGATTCTGTTCCAATAGGGGAAGTTAGATCGTAGAATTTTTTACTCTGCTTTCTGTAAATCTCACTTTCACTAATTCACACCAGCTAAAATTTACATGCAAATGTAGATTTACTGCTGAGAAACTTTTTGCCTGTTGCACAGCCTTTCCTGCAAAAATGTTTGATCTTAACGACTTGCCAGAAGCAATTAAAAATGTACCTACACAGAATAGTGAGATCTAATGAAAAGAACAATTACGTACACCAGAAACAGCTGATCTAGTTCATCTACATGTTTGCATTTACAGCAAAAAGTAGGATATTTGCCTATTTTTAACATTTCCCTTTCTCTTATTCTTCTTTAGGATGGGTCTACATTAGAATTTTCACTATTAAAAAACCTTAAAACTCAGGATTATTCAATGATTGGAAAAAATGTAACATGAAGGAACTGGGTTTCATTAAACACATTACTACCTAAGTGTGTTGACACTGCATAATCTTAAGAGTATATTCAACCAATACACACCATATTAGCAAAGGCTACCTGGTATGCTTTCAACCTTTTACTTTGAGCTAAGACCTACTGAAGAGAATACAAATCTTTCAAGTGATTTCAAAGGCTGCAGAAAAAGATTTTTTTTTTTTTTTTTTATTAAAGGCAAACCAGTACCCAGACAATACTGGCATACACAAATCTTCTGGAAGTGCTCATGCTAGCATTACTGTTCTGGACAAACTATAATGTGATTAACTACTATTTTTTTTTTTAACCTCACACATTACTTTTCAAGAAATGCTTCTGTAGTGCTTTTTTATTGCACATATTGTGTAGGTAGATCTCCTCAAGAAACAATGCATTTTGTCATCTCTAGACTTTGCAAGTAGACTCAACTGATTCATCCTACAACCTGCACGAAGTCCCACAGACCTTCCTCTAAGGAACCATGCAAATACATGCTCCTTGTGCTGAGCTCTGAAATATTAATGGGTAAAACGCACAACTTACAGCTAGGTATCAGTATTACTTAGAATAAAGCTTTGCATAAGCCTAGAGGGTAAGGGTTTTCCAAACTGTTTTGTGGAAGAATATGCCTTTTACAAAATTTGGAGATGAGAAAACTCTGATGTCCTCTCAAAATCTGAGCAGTGATATGCTGCACTAGGAAAGGAAAAAGATGTTATAGTAACATCTCTAACCCTTCCCTCCCCTTAAAATAAGGCTGTTGCATTGTGTGACATGCACTTGACAAATAGGGCTAATTTCTGCATGTCTGGGGTCAGAACCAGAATTGCAGACCAGTAACCCTAGCAGTTATGAAATTGTCTCATGGGCCATATTCAGCTTTCCGAATTGTTCTGCCAGTTAGGATGTGAATAACTGTACCTTTAACATTTTCAATATCTACCTTTAAAAGTGAAACCATTCAAGACTTTAGATTTTGTGCTACAATTCTGTCTCAACCAAGGGAAAAGAGACATAAGGCCTATCAACGTTATCAGCTTCAGACTTCTTGCGTTCCTATTAGTGACACCTGTTTCTAAGATGAAAATTGATGAGCAATCATTTCTATCAGTAAGATCCGGGGCAAAAAAAAATGCAAAAGGCTTATGTTCTTTGTATACAAAAAATTAAAGTAGCTCAGATACCTGAACAAATCCTGACTGTAAAAAGACACATTTCACAGAAGAATTCAATGACATGTATTTTCCAACCAAAAGTAATAGTCTGCGTATAACATTAAGATAGACAGTGATCCTGCTCGAGCAGGGGGGCTGGAGCAGATGACCTTCAGAGGTCCCTTCCAACCTCAGCCATTCCGTGGTTCTGTGACTCAAACCATTAAAAATAAATTCTTAATTATTCCAATGTTTTCTATACAGTGGTAACACCTAATAACAGTTTTGACCATGATCAGTGCTAGCCAACCTACGTATCTAAAATGAGAATTTACTAAGAGTTTATAGTTGAAGCAGACAAAATAAAGAAGCGGTGGATGAAGAGATTATACTCATTTTACAGACAGAAACATTAAGCTCAGAAAGCCTGTTTCCCATTTACACTAACAGCATTCTTCACTATGCTGGCAGTATAAGGGGCCTTAATGCAGCTTTAAATTTAATTTATGTAGTGTACAGTGGGCTTAGTATGAGAATAAGGTTGGAATGAATCAAAGTGCTCAAGATTACAAATTACATCTCTGAAAAAGACTAAAATTTAACTCTTCTTATATATAGTCCAACATGTAAGCACAAAGATTTCTGTCTTCAAGAAAGAGGTTATTTCATTAACCGTGCAAAAAAGCTCCAAAACCCTTACTGTAGTTTAAGATACAAGGACTATAGAGAAAAAAAAAAATCAATAAAATATCTTTTATTTTACTACCCTTCTTGTTACAACTATGGAAAATTAACCTTCTAGCTTTGTTGTTAGGATGCTGTTGTTCTTTTATATACATACATACATATACACACACATAAATGTTTTTCTCTTGAAAGGCAAAAAGCATTATATTTCTCCTCACTCATAAAAATTATTTCTTTCTGTATTTGTATCTCTCTCTATAAGTCTCAGTCTTTTTAGGATTATCAGTAACAGTATACAGGGATGGAGTTCAAAAAACTGTAACCCTGAGAATAATAATATCAAGCACCAAATCCGGTACTACGTATAGGGCTACAGCTTGATACATCCTCACTACCTCTTTGATACTCAGAAGTCAATAAATTTATTTTCAGATGCGAAACTTAAGCCATCCCAGGTGATAAGTCTCAATCTCTCTCAGACAGTAGGTAAACACTGTGCAACTTAAAAGCAAGAATGGCTAATATAAGAGCAGACAATATGACACAGAAACAGTTTAAAAGTACAGTTTCAAGACAAAAAATAATTATTATTCAAAGTATTACTGTTCTTACTGCATCAACAAAAACTACTTTCATCAGCAAAACAACTTTATTTGAAAGTACCTTATTATTATCATACTAATCTAGCTATTAGTAATTTAATATATCAACTTCAGTTAAAATGGAAGTTTTCTCCAATCTTAGTTAAGTCTCATATAGTTTATTTTTTCACATTCTCTCATCATATTTAAGCTAAATAACACATTTAGTGTATCAAGTAAATACATTACCAAAGCATTCTCTACAAGTGGTCTGACAAATGAGAACAAAAAATAAAAGCAATGATAATAAATACAAATTATATTTATCATAATAATGCCTAAAGGCCAACCACAAGCAGCCTGCTCTTTCTAGGTACTGTACAAAACCAATAATTATGACCACTCCTTCAGAAAACCCTTTTGTATTATGATTTTTTAAGACTTCATGTATTCTTTTCTCTTTGCAGGAAAAAAAAAAAAACAAAACACATTTGGATGAGAAAAGAGAACATACCAATTCACTCTGAGGACAGGGGACCTTGGAGCAACAGTGTCTAAAAAAAAATATTCCAGGGACAAAAACGAGAGAGTATTAGAAGTATCATGAGCTTCCGGCTCAAAAACAGTCCTAATTTGGTTCTACAGTAGTGAAAACCTTTTGATATTAAAAGCTTTGGTATTAATTCTTTTTGCAATGAACAGGTAGGGGAAACACACTGGATAGCCTTTCCTCCAGTAGGCAGACAGCATGTAACTTTTTCCCCCAGATCTAGTCAATGCCATGTGTTCCCAATTCCTTACTGACAGGTTAATGAATACAACCTTTCCAAAGCTCAGTCCAGATAAGCTCGAGATGATGAGGGTCAGTTTGGCAACTGAACAACAGAGAGAAAGAAGATCAACCTTTTAAAAGATTTACACACTTTCTTTAATTATCTTCCTAATTTACGTGCATCTGAAGTGAACAGTAATTCCTCTGAGGCTCCATTTGCATGGTCTTGTAACGGCTCAGTATGATGGCAATGACACGTTTCACACATTACTGTTGTTAAAAAGCTGCCAATACTGGAAGACTTATTTTGTAGTGAAGTTCACTGAAAAGAAGTATATTCCATCACTACCTTACAGACTTCGTTATTTTTTTTCCTTAATTTCTAAGTAGACTTCATTTTAAATTCATCTTCAGTTTTAGTCTGAGCTTTCCAAGAAAGAGTCAGTAAGAGTACTCCTGGAGTCAGTAGATTGAATTCTCATACCAGCTGAAAAATCTCACAATTTAGAAATCTCTTGACTTGGACCAGGTTTTCAGTTATACTAGCTGCGCTGAACAATCACACAAATTTTCTTCTCAGACATGATGTGTGGGTATGTATTCCAAATAGTAAAAAAATATTAACAGAAAGAAAGCATTTATGTGCCACACAACTGTCAAGATAGTTACTGCAAGCTCTACTCTCCCTCAACTCTTCTTTATAAGTTTGCAGTTTTGTCCAACTGTATACCAACTTCCTCCACAAGATTAAAAGGTTTCCTTCTTTATCTTTGTCAAAGAAATTCCACAGTATTTAGAGTTGAACTATGTATTTTATCTGGAAAAAAATTTCAACTAAATGATGATTAATTACAGTAATATACTAATATCTTTCTGGATCTTAGAGCTGCATTGCAAGTTGAAGAGACCAAAACCACAGAATGCAGCACAACATTTACCATTATTAATTTAAATATAACAGATCTCAAAGGCTACAGTATGCAGTAAAATACTCACATTCTGGTTCAATAACACTTTTTTAAAGAACAGTGAAGGATATAATTCAGCATCCATACATATTAAAGTACTTTTCACCTTCAACAAAGAGAATATTTTACGTTGCTTGCTAAGACTGCATACAAGTATATTAACTACATCATGACATCTGTGAAAAGCTGTTCAACTAGCAGATCTTTTACACAACCTAAAATAAAAGACAAACTTTCCAGGGTAATGTAGACCCAAACACCCTTATGTGTATTTTAAAAAAAAAAAAAAAAAGAGCATTTCATAGCATGCTTTTTTGGAAATTTCTCATTAGTACCTATCTAAAATGTATTCTCTATACATAGTCATATACATAACTGTATAACTAACAACTGATTCACATATGCTGTTGCCTGAATATGTTGTTGCCAGGCAACTGCTATAAAGCATTTTGCACTGCTTGCAAAAATCTGAATGAATGATTCGAAGAGAGATTATTTCTAAAAAACTAGGAAGAAAACTCACTACTGGAATGACATTAATAATTCCTTGCGTATTTCAAAGATTCACAGAGAATGTTCCTTCCATAATTACTGATTTGAGAAAGGACAACTCCTTTGAGTAGGATTTGAAGGGCATTTTACAACAAGGAAATCATGTTCTATGCATGCGGCTAACGTTCCTGCCTGGACTCTGAACCAAAGCCACCGAAGTTAATGGCTTCCTTTAAATTGATCAGGGTCTTTTCATCAGGTCATTAATGTCCATCGTAGGACAAAAATGACAGACCCCTAAATGAAAAACCAGGCCATCACCTTATAGGAGATACAAATAAGCTCTCAATAAAATTTTACCATCTCACAATATGCAAGTGAAAGAGATCAAGTCTACAAACATTTCTTTGTGTAATCTTCATACAGCTAAGGTGTAATCTCGCTGAGGCTAATGATATTACACACAAGAGCAAAAATAGAAGCATCTATAATCTAATGATAACATGGATGTGATATGCTATCTGCAAAAGAGAAACTATTTGTCCCTTTACCTAAGTGCCATCCACTACCAAATTAATAGATCTTTGGCTATCAGACCTCTTGAGAATTAAGAGGTGGAAAAGCACATCAAGAAAAGCAACTGGGAAACACAGCAACTCCAAAGTGCATACCACAAGCCTGACTTACAAGTTTCTTTAAACACTAACATTAGCATAAAAAATTGTTGGACTTTTTATCCTTATTTACAATGGCTGCAATATATTTCTTTCCATTTCCTGCACAATGTGCTTAATCAATAAGAACTGGTCAAAAGCTGAAAATGATTGTTCTTTCCTTAATGACCAAATTGGAAATCCATATATTTTCCATTTAATTCTTCAAATCCATTCATGTAACTGTAGCAAGAAGAGGTACTAAAAGCAGTAATTATTGGTATTTTAAATTATACTTTCAGCATTAAGTAGTAAATGTGACTAGCTTCTTTAATGGATTACTGTGAAATCCTTTTAATTCCACATCTCAGGTTGTCTTGAAGTAGCATGAAAAAGGAACTCCTTTACATGGAAGGAATCTGGCATCTAAATTCTGTCAGTCTGGAGCTTTATAAAAATTAAAATAAACTCATTATAAATAGGAATTAAGTTTTTATAGTTTCATTTGAGTTATTTTCATGCTCCGAGACGTAATTCATAGTTTAGGTCATCCATCAGGATGCAGTTATAAATGGCAATTTTGGTGACTTCAAACAGGCTGAGCAGATTTCCCATACATAATTATATAAAATAATCTATGGAAAGGATATTCATTCCAGGCTGCACTATTTGCTTGTGCCGTTTCATTCGTTTGTTTCTCAGAATATGCTATGGCAACTCAAAGAAACAGAAGAACCTTTACTCTGCCCTCTCTATTCATCATGACCCACTTGCAAAGCTGCTGCCATCAATGAATGTAATCTCAAACTCAGGACATTTTGCAGATCCCTTCGCTTTCTTCACCCTAAATACATACACAAAATCAATTAAATGTTAGGATTTTGTAAGACACGTACTGCATTATTTCAAGAGGAACTAAGCTGCAATCAGAGGTTCGTATTCATAGCATTGTTAGCGCTGACTGATTGAAGACAGGGTTAACAGCAGAAGGAGAAATGCCGTTCATTTCCAGAAAGGTACCTGTAATGATCTAAAAGTATAGTTAAAAATAGGGGGGTTTATATGGTAAAACTTTTCATTTGGTGACTAAGAACAACCTGTTATTTATTATTCAATCAAGACTGACTGGCAGGTACTATTTTCGCTTCAGATAGTGGTATTAGAGTATAAGCTGAACCACTCAGGAAAGAATTCTACTCAGTACGTGGAAACATAAAAAACAGCATTTATTCACCAACTGAGTGAAAATTTCCGTTAGATAGGATTCTTTTGTTCTGTGGCCAAGGCGTGCCAAAAAAAAAAAAAAGAATAAAAAAGACAAAACCAAACAAAAAGATTATGACTTCGAAGGTTGATATGGGTCAAAACAAGACTATCAAAGTGACACAACGCTCATTTTTAATTAGACTTCCTAATGTGACATCAAATTGTTTTTCTTCTAAGAAACAGCACTTCAACAAGGCATGAAATCCTTGCAGCTTAGTTTATTAGGAGGCAACAAAGGGATTCCAATCTGCTACAAGAAAGTTTCAGCCTATAAGCACAGCCAGCGCAGTACAAAATTGTGTCATATGAATTTTAATGCGACACAAGTATGAAAGATTCCAAAAGAACAAAGGCAGCACAGTCCTGTTCCACACTACACAAATGACCTATTCTGATCTTAACAGCACACCACATTACAATCAAATTTATTTCAAAGGAGGGTCGCACAGGTCAAATGTAATGGCTGCAAGAATGAGGTATTTCCTTTATGTAGTATTAGAGAAAAGCAAAATATCAAACAGCGCAAGAATGCCAGAGCACTGAAAAGAAAGGCCTATTTAGGCTGCAGGGAAACAGATTTTTAAAAGATGTTTTAATTGCAGTTATCCTCACTGACTAAAGTTTCTAAGTTTCAAAGATACTTGTGATACCTCAATAAAGATGTCATGTATACATGTGAGATTGTCTACTACTACATAGGCTTTAATACACATCTAAAATTTCAAGGCACTGTAGAAACATTTTATATACAGCTCATGCTTAACAAAAGGAGATAGGCTAAATGGTCTAACTGGCTGGGTGTCTCTTCATGGCCTGACACCTCCATGGCAGAAAGCAGGATATTCCCAAGGGAGGCAAACGTCAGATTCCAGCAACAACAGAGAGGCTGGCAAAGCTCCTCATTTTGGCAAGCTCAGCATCCACCCCTACATCAAAAGAAGCTACTTTAACAACATAAAGATATCAGAACAATAGAGTCTACTTGAAAATACTGGACTGTCAGAAAACAGACAGAAGTCTGTTAAGATGTAAATCCAATGGTAGACGAGCACTTGAGGATCATGGTGGAAAGGCGGCAAAAATTCTTGATGATCAGTAAACAAAAAGTAAGGGCAAATTCTTGCAGTACTTCTTGGCATGTATTCCCATCAAGACTTAGGCCTCATCTTTGACTGATTCAGGTAACCTTTCTGACCAGAATCACTTATTGATGGCAAAACAGCTCTGAGTCCTGACCACTTGGTTCAGAATGGACATTTGTCCATCCTCCGTGACTGGAGACGGCATTCACGCATACTATGAATCCAATTTGCATATATGTGGGGAGTAGGTAGCCAGGGTAACAAACACTTAAAGCAAGGTATAGCTGTAGTAAGTCAGAGGTAAACATGTGATACCTTGGAAAAAAAACCAACAACATACATAAAGAGTTTCTATTTTACACAGTACAAAATCAATAAAAGGAGGCAATCAGAAGAAGATTTACGACTTGAGGTTCTGAAAACTAAATTCTTGGAGAACGAAATTCTACCAGAAAGTTCACACCAAGTCAAATGTTGTCAGTTGTTAGGATTTTTTAATAAACTGAAATACGCTATCTGATTTTGCTCTGTGGTATCATGTCACTCAGTTTTACCTGAAACTTTACAGGTTGCATTATACTGAAGTATCTTCCATTTGATTCCCAGCCAGGGCTCCCTCAGTCACAAAACAAGACAGAATAAAAGCTGCACTGGAAGAATTTCCGTAATGAGTTGGCTACCAGCCTAAAGGCTAGAATTAGTTTTATTGCCCAAGTCTAGCACTAAAATTGGTATTAGTCACCTCAGCTCTCCAAGTTCTAATCAATCGACTTTTCAGGAGACATTGAAATATTCAAAGAATGTAGATTATTATGACCAAAAAAAATACCCCAACACCAGCAACTTCCAGTGTCTAAGAATGAAACATAACCAGCAAGAGATACAATTCTATTTACGTATTTCAGCATGATCTTAACCTTAGTTTCCAGAAGGCATAGCTCTCTTTCCCTCCTTTCAATATTTTTGGAGGTTAAAAATATTCATTTGTTAACAGACATTTATATCCCTGAAAACTGATGTATTCACCTACATTATGACAGCTCTAGTGTAATTCATTAAGGTTTGGACTTGGAGATAGACATAAGGGAAAAAAATGCAAACCTTTAATGTTTCACTTGGTGAATAAAAATTGCATTAATTTAGGAATTCAGTCACAAGAATCCAATTAGCTATGGATATATAGACACATATTCATACCTTTCAACCATCACACTCATTTGAATTTTGATGCTATTTTCTATAAAATATAATCCATTTTACATTGTACTTAATAGATTTATTCAGATGTGCATCCCCATATGTCATATTTAAGCTTATACTACCACCTGCCTGAGGCTCTGTAGTCTGAATTGTCAGCCCCACACACCTCTTCAGTAGGAGAAAATCCTCCATAGACATCGTATGAACTGTTTCACTTCTGCTTAGTGTAGAAGTATGATAATCATTCTGACCATGAATTATATCCACTCCAAAAAAATGCAGTTACGTCTCCCCCCCCAAAAATCAGATTAACGTCTTCAAAACAAAATATTCAAGCTACGCAAGATATGCTGCAATGAAATACCACTGTCCTCGTAATTTTATTTTCACAAGTCAGCAAGTATCATCCAAGATTACTGTAATATGAACTCTACATTTGTTGCATATATGCTACACGCACAGGTATATGAAGTATTCACATATCTAGAGATATGCATAAACATAATTTCACACTTAAAGGACTCCAAGATACCTTCAAACACAGATTTGCAAATCAAATAGATTAACTCTGCTTCCAACTACCAACATCAAGGTGATGTGATACCATCATCTCACCGCTTTGTGTTGGGCCCATCTAACATTGCCGAGCTGGGGAAAAACTGATGAGCAAAGGTTAAGCAGAGGACTGCCAGAATCAAACTAAGGCTTGGAAATTGCTTCTTCAGATAGACTAATGCTTGACTGATGCACGGAGCGACTCCGGGGTTGCAAAATCATTAATAAGAGCAGCCATTCTCTTTGGATTTACACCATCTCTCAAACATTTGGAGTCGGTGCTATTGAGGATTCGGACCAAACTCTTCTGTGCTCTTTTGGAATTAACAGCTCTGCCAAGGCAGCGGAGTGCTCCAAAGGTCAATTTATGATTAGTCTCCCACCACCCTGCACACTGTGTCTGCAAGCAAAGCACAGCATCTGGGGGGAAGGGAGAAGGGGGGAGGAGAAGGAGGAGGTAAGTACTAGCACTGGGATAAGCTCCCAGAGCACGACTTGGAGGAGGGTGGATTTCATGCGGCCCCTGCTCTGTTCGGTTTTGGGGCAAGCAGGGAGAGGCAGCCCACCTTCCCGGAGGGGAGAGCAGGTACGGACCCCTGCGCTGGTCTGCACCCCTGGAGAAAAAACCAAGGGTGAACCCAACGAAGAACCCCAGCCCTCCTCCCAGCCCCGCCAGGTTTCGTCTCAAGCCCACAGGGACCCTGGGCTTTTGGGATTGCTGGCAACACCAGCAGCTGTGCAAGCCAGCAGAGGCCTCGGGGCTTCCAGCTCCCCTGAGCCTTCTCCTTCTCACACGCACAAAGGGTAGGAGAAAACCCCAACCGAGGAGTCCCGGGACCGTCGGAAGTTTAGGGAATCCCGGCACTCTGCTCCAACTTCACTGCCTTTTCAAGGCTTGCTCTGCCCCGTCCGGGAAAGTGCCCATGGCCAGTCTGATAACAGGGTGTTATCTTCGGCCTCCCCCAGCATCCCGGCGGGTACAGAGGCCAGCCACCCTCAGCTGAGGGACCACCCCTAGGTTTGATCGCCGTCAGCTCCTGCATCCGCCTTTCGGTCCAGGCGGCTGTCACCCCCTTCCCGCTGCAGGCTCCCCTTCCCCAGCAGCCCATGCCCTCGGGCACCAGGCAGCCCCCCCTTTTCTCAGTTACTAGCGGGCTGCTGTGGGACCAGCCTCCAATATTTTTTTTCAGACCTTGCCCTGATCGAAGACATCCCTTTGCCAAAACGGGAGAGGAGGGAGGGAGGGAGAATGCGTGCACAAAGTTTTTACAGATCCTGCCTGCGCCCTCCTCCCCCCACCCCAGCCCCCGCCGGAGGCAGCAAGGCGAGGGGCAGGC